>NC_062966.1:17747102-17902641 GCF_023119035.1 Salvia hispanica
CGAGGTTCTCTTGTGAGCATATGTTGTTTACTGCATCCATTATGTCCTCCGCGCCTTCCCCGTTGGCTCGATCCTTACCAAAAATCTCCTTCCAGTCGTCAAAGTAGGGCCATGATTTGGCACGCATGAACTTTGCATTTCCATCTTTCTGTAAAAAAATAAATTAAGAAAATTTAGCATCAATTATCATACCTTCACAATCAATAAAGAAAAAGTTTTATCAGCAATAAAACTAAGTAAAGAAGATTTGAGAATGATAAATTACTTTTTCTCGGAGAAAAGAAAATTAATCAAGCCACGTCCTAGTCATGGTGAATAAAAATTGGCAAAATTTATGTTTACTTCTTTCCCTTCTCAAATAAAAGAAAATTAATCAAGCCACGTACTATAGATTATTGCTACAGAATTCAGTTTCTATACAAAGGCATACCTTCACAATTTCTGCCCACTGTTGGTCATCACAGTCAATTTTGTGGTCTTCATTCAGATTAAAACCGACACCACTTAAATTAAGGATCTGTTGAAGAGAGTAATAACTCTTTTTCCATGCAGACACCTTCGATATGATATTGGGATTAACCTTCAGATCAGTTGTCGGAAACTCGCGGCGTAGCGCCTCTTCCAGCCTAACAAGGTATCCGGCGCGAAATCCATTATCAGATTTCCAACCCTGAGCAACGAGCTCCTTCAAGGTCGCGAGTAGAACCCCTTCCTCCCGATCAGTCCAAATACGCCGAGTCCTTTCGCTTTTGGGTTGTTGGGGTCGAAGACCCCCGCCAGTTCCTGGTCGTAATATCATTCAAACACACACCAAATTCAGCGCATATGATTCTGCGGAATTAACGAGGCCAAAATGAATTATCTAAACACAAACCGCGACCACCAGAAGAGGAGTCCACGATTGCTTTGCTACCCCGGAAATCAGCCATGTGGCCTAGAAAAAGCAACTACATCATGTTTGGCCATGACAATCACACACATATAGTGAAAAAACACAACACGTGAAGATTTAGTAGGATTTAATAGAGAGCCTAATAGTAAGATTTAATAGAGAGCCTAATGCCAGTAACAGAAGTTTGTTTACCTTTCGAAGAATCGTGCACAAGAACGAAGCCGCTTGAGAAATAAGGAGGAGGGGAAGGAGAGTGAAATGCGATGTTCTTTTTTGTTTCTCCCACGTAGAGTATATATAGGAAATAAACAGATTCAATCATTTAGGTTTAGAGGGAGCCGCCATAATAAGGAGGGAAAAAAGAGCGCCAAATTTTTGATATCAGATTCAATCATTTAGGTTTAGAGGGATCCGCCATCAGAAATAAGGAGGGAAAGAAGAGCGCCAAATTTTTGATATTGTTTTTTGTTTCCAGTATATAGGAACGAAAGGATTTGATTAATGCACAAGATTTGATTTGTTAGCTACTTCTCGAAATACAAATAATTAAATATTACTTGAATAGAAATATTGTTTTGTTAAAAATCCTCTGATCACATACCTCTTTTAATATGAAACTCAAATATTGTTGCATGAAGCGGGTAAATTTCTTGAGAAGATACTCGGGCGCTAGTACGTACTAACATATTATTGTTTTGTAAAGATGTTTTAATACACATAATAGAGAGTTTTCACATGGCATCATTTTAAGAAATGAGAAATACTTTAAAACAATTGAGATTTGATTATGGAGTAGCACAAAGTTTAAGAAAAAAGCAATTCTCACTAAAGAGAAAGAGGAAAAAGTTGCGAGAGCATTTAGCTAAGGGAGACAGGAACCGTTGCACAACCTTATAGGAATAAGAACAATTTTGCAATCTTACAACAAAAGGTCATAAACTTCTGCACATCTTGATACTTATAAACCACAACCAAACTTTATGGAACATAAATACAAGTGTTAAATCCAAAGCTTGCTACTGACAGCCTAGATTGTCAAAGCTTGGGCCGTATTCTACATTCTACATCAAATGACAGGTCATCAAAGAAATACTTGAACAGAGATCACAGAACATACTCAGCCAAGACAAGTTTTTAATATAACCAACATGATCAACAGGTCATATTCAACGTAGCTAGCATAAAAACACTAGCTAATCAAGTACACCTATTGGATTTTATTGAAAGAAAATGATAGAAAGAAGAATGGACAGATGACAAGGAAAAATAAGCAAACACAAAATATATATTGGTTCAAACCACATTTCCTAGTGACAAAAAACATCACAAAATAGCTTCATCATACTGAAAATAAATATTGGTTCAAAAACATTACTAAATTCAAAACATCATAAAAACGCTTGTCTTATTCTAAGTCTCTGTAAGGAGCTTGCTGGTCAGGCTTTGGATGGGCATGAAGAAATATCCGAAGTCCACATTATGGCGTGTCTTCCACGTTGGCTCTGTCCTTACCAAATATTTGCTTCCAATCGTCAAAGTAAGGCCATGATCGGTCACGCATGAACCTTACATATACATCTTTCTGCAATAAAAAAGTAAGAAAATCCTGCATCACTTATCAGTAATGAAACAAAAGTAAGAAGTAAGAAAATTTATCAGTAAAAAGTAAGAAAACCCTGCATCACTTATCATACTTACTATAATTAAAAAGAGTTTTTATCAGTAATGAAACAAAAGTAAAGAAGTATAGATGATTTGAGAATGATAGGAATCACTTTTTTCTCAAAAGAAAAGAAATAAAATAAGCCGCTTCCTAGACACATTGAATAAACAATTGAGAAAATTTATTTTACATCTTCCATCCAACAAAGAGCGTAATATGTATACTACAAATTAGATCATTAGACACAAGCATACCTCCACAATTTCTGCCCACTGCTGGTCGTCACAGTCGATTCTGTGGTCTCCATTCAAATTAAAAGCAACCCCGCTCTGCTTAAGGATATATTCGAGAGTGTAATAACTTTTTTTCCATGCAGACACCTTCGATATGATATTGGGATAAACCTTCAGATCCGTTGTTGGAAACTCGCGGCGTAGCGCCTCTTCCAGTCTAACAAGGTATCCGGCACGGAATCCATGATCTGATTTCCAACCTTGAACAACAAGCTCCTTCAAGGTCGTCAGTAGAACATCTTCCTCCCGATCAGTCCATATACGTCGATTCAAAATACCTTGAAAATCAGCCATGTTGCCTAGAAACCAACGACGTCAAGTTTGGAGGTATCCGGCACGGAATCCATGATCTGATTTCCAACCTTGAACAACAAGCTCCTTCAAGGTCGTCAGTAGAACATCTTCCTCCCGATCAGTCCATATACGTCGATTCAAAATACCTTGAAAATCAGCCATGTTGCCTAGAAACCAACGACGTCAAGTTTGGACACGACGATCGCACATATAGTGAAAATACAAATAATTTGAAGATTTTTTGGAAGATTTAACGTGTATGAAGTGTGTGCATAATCTTCTTGTTAAAATTATTTACAAAACATGGTTCAATAACAAGAGTATTTACCTTTCAAGAATAGTGCACAAGAAGAACAAAAGCCGCCGCTCGTGAGTATTAAGGAGGGAAAAAAGAGAGCAGAAATTGGAAGTTCAGTTTTTTTTCCCACGCAGAGTATATATAGGAAATCAAATGATTTAGGTTTGAGCGTGAGATTATAAGGGAAAAAATAAGCCAATTGTGATATTCTTTTTTTATTGAATGGAATTTAAAAGATTTGATTAGGTCAATACAAAGGACAATCTAGGAAATAAATTAATTTATTAAGGTCAAATTTGTCATTGCATATCTATTTCTTATTTCATAACTTCCCTACCAAACAAAGTGGGCTAAAAATAATTAACTAGGTTATCAAACGTGTGTTATTAAAATTATATCTTTTCCTAACTTGGCTTTAAATCTAGATCACTAACTAACCTAGGTATATTCCACGCCACTTATCAAACGGACCCTTACTGTATTAGTATGTGCTAAACTACGACCATAGCAATCTATTACTAATATTAATTCCAACTCAATAAAAGACAAACAATAGATTTAAACAACATATAACAACAAATCGTACAAAGATATCAATATCTAGCTAGCTACAATAGTATGTCCCTATAATTTCGCATATACTTAATTATGCGTGTGTTTGAATATATAGGATTTCAATTTCAACTCTGCAAAATACTATTGCTCACTTACATAAATCTTGTCATTAAATTTTCACAAACTTAATCAATGGATGAGTTATTAAATGGAGTATGATAAAACTGACATGAGGTGATCAACATCATTTTGAATACTGAAAAACCTTCCTAAATTATTGTACAGAGATAATATTTTTATGGCAAACTTGTGCCATCAACTCATTCTGCAGTAAGCACCAGCACGAATCTATAAGCTATAAGTAACCAACTAAAAGTAAAAAAGCCATTAATCTTCCCATTGAAAAGGGTGAATAATTAAAACATGGTAACTCAAAGTCCAAAATCATTTTGAATAAATACAACCAAATGGAGTATTAAATAGTAGTACATGCAAAATTCCAGAAATGAGAAAGATGTACTACAAAATTTTTAAAAAAAGTATAGATTTGAGGAGGATGAGTATGGAGCAGTAAGTAGTGTCAGAAATTGCATAGAATATTCCCAGACTGATTTAAGTATAATAAGTGCAAAGATTTATTGAGTGCATATGAAATGAAACAGAAGCAAGCTTATGCATACAGTTTAGTTGCACATAAAAAAAATCAGGCCAAGTAGCCTAAGGAAAAACAGAGAATATGTTAAAAAGAAAAGGAGAATAATAGTGAGTAATAAAAGTTGCAATGCATATAGTAGTACACTCCATATTTATATAGTGGCTGTGGCGGTTGGTTGGTGTAAATTAAGCAGCAGAAGGAGCAGGTATGTATGAAACCGCAGGCTCGGGGAGAGAAGCCAAGATGGATGGCCGTGATGCAACTGCCTTGAAATCCAACGACTCATCGTTGTACACGTCCCACCATTTCTTCACCAGCATCTTGATATCTTCCCTCTCCATGTTCGCTTCCTCCCCTGTGTACCTCCATGGCTTCGATCCCTGCACCCAATCCATCGTTTTTCTTACTACTTACTACTCTCCAATTAATCAACACAAAGATTATTAAAAAAGAGGCTTACAGCAGCGCAGTAGTGAACAACTTGGACTTTGTTGAGCTCAACATTTTCCGGGTGGCGCCACAGCATCGCAAGAACGAGGTTGTAGATGAGAGGAATCGGCTTGTACACTTTCTCAAAGAACATGTTCAAGAAATCCTGCTCAGCGAATGGTGTGGGCGGGGTGATGCGAAGGGTGTGTAGGAGGTCGTCGTAGGTGGCCTTGCTGGGCTCGAACACGAACATGCCCGCGTTGAAGTAGAGCGCAGGAGGTGACCCCATCTCACCCGGCCATGCCACCTTCTCCGGGCACTGCTGGCAATACCCAACCGAGTATTGTTTCGAATGGCTCCATGTCTTCTCGCAGAAGCAGTCCATCACAGCGTAGAAATACCCGTCCGGTGTGTCCAAGAGATGATCGATGTTTTCGTATACTTGGATGTCAGCATCAAGGTACACCATCTTCTTGTACTCCAAAAACTGTTATCACACACCAAACACGACAACTCACCTCAAAAGACGAGACTACAAAAAACAACTTTTTATTTTAGCGATGGAAATCAGTAATTACCGAGGGATTGCCCACTGTCAATAAACCACCCTTTTTTCGTAAGTCTATCGAGATAATGCATTTAGTCTATAAAGCCTACACCAGTAAAACTACTTACATTCCATATACGGAGTTTGGAGTAGTTGATGACGTAGTAGGCCATGGCGAACTGAATCTGATTTTGCGGGGGGTAGATGGGGACGATCTCCTTGACGATGCAACCTTGATCCCTCAAGATCTGGCGGTGCTCCTCCGGGACATCCGGCAAGATCGCCACGACAAGAGGGTAAGCGCTCTCGACCTTCCTCAAACCCTTAGCCAACCCGACCACGCCTTTCACATAGTCGCCCGCCCCAGCAAGGAACGTCACGTAGGCTTTCTCTGAGTCGAGCCCCGAGACTTTCACGTCGCTGGGGAGAGCAGATTCCACCGGAGCCATTGATGCTGAGGAGTTTAGGAAAAATAGGAAGCCCTAATTGCCTTTTTACTTCCTGGCATTCAAGGGCGAGGCTGCTCGTCTTTATATACTGCTCAAATCAAATGACATGCTCATGCACTGCAAATCAACCCCAAATGAAACTCGAATAAATGGAGGAATATTCTTTATTTCCTTTATATTTTTTCATTACGCTTTTTTCTTATAAAAAATGTGTTAGTATGTGGAGGGAATGAAAGAAGGTGAGCTGATGTTTCAGTTAACTTTTCATCTGAGCCTTATCAACTGAAGCAAAGGCTGAGATTTAATGGGCTTATTAAGTCATATTCGCGACATTATGGTTAGATATTATTAGTCCTCTTTCTATTTCCTAATTTCTTCCACGGGATTTTCCTAGAAATTTTGTCGATGAAATTTAAGCTAAATGAGAGGTTCATGTATTGGATGTCATTGTCTTCGTGGAATATAATTTTTCGATGAATATGTATGGTGAGAAAAAGTGATCGAGTTGCTATAGTCGTCTACATGTCGGTCGACGCATCATAAAAACAGTAATGTACGGGTATAATTTTGCAAACTTTAGATAAGATAAATTATATCAACTGAAAAGTGAGAACAATGAAACAAATATAGGTAGTGAATATTAATGTCATCCATATGAAGGGATCTAAAAATAGGTTCTTTTAATGGTTTAGTGAGAAAAAAGTAAGTACTCCACAAGCTTTTAAATAAATACTGTAAATTGGACTTATGCAGTACTAGTATTTTTCATTTACCTTTTCTTTTCTGGTTTTTAAGCCTCCCATATTAATTATACTCCATATAGTACAAAAAAGGAATTCACTTACTCTTGGGTGCAAACACATCTACATCGCAATTAATGTATAATTGACTATCCTAACATGTTCGCTCAATTTGTAAAGGAAGACAAAGAAATAAATAGAAACCAATATAGGAGTACTTTTTATGGAGCCTAGCTACTTGGCCACTTGGAATTTCTAAATAACTGGTTCAGCTTCCATTTCACGACTAACTAAATACATTTATATAGTCTCGCACTCAGAATTATAACAGTGTTAATTCGATTTATGTGAACACAAATAATTGGCTTGAATCTGAGGGCGACAATGGAGAGAGGGACTTACACAGCTGTAAATACAGCTACAGAAAGCGGCCGAGGTGGCGCTATGCCCCGGCCATGAGCTCAGCTGAGGTGATGCTTCTCAACACTCCCACCATGCATAATTTATATGGCCATTTCTCACTCTTCATATCCTATATATTATGCTATACATCAGTGATAAAAAGAACGAAATCTTAATGAATAATCAAATATGGAAATTATTTTTTTTTAATAACAATTATGTCATTTTTAGATCTATTTAGTATATATTCTAACAAGAGGCTATTCACTATTAATATTAATGGTTCTTAATTAAATTTTAATTTAACAATGAGTACAGAAATTGCAATTTGGTTTCAAATTTAGCCACACAACTCAACAATGAAATTATATTGCTGAGCCAGTCGATCATGCAGCTAAGCTATGGTTATCATCAATTTCATCATCAAAAATGTATTATCGCTATCTTGGTTTGGCTACATATCAAAATATTTATTTCTTGATGTATACGTCCTTTAAGATTGATTAACACGTGCTCTGGAATTTATCATCCTGCTGGTGCTCTACTTGAGTCACAAGCAAATTAATACTCCATTATTCTTTTGTACAACGAACCTATTATAGTTTTAATTTGGTCACAAATAATTTTATTTTAATATGAAATTCCTCACTATTGATTTTAACCAAATTTTGCTCGTATCAATAGAGCATTATAACATTAAATGTAACAGTATATATGTTACATAATTACTGATATTTCATGTCGTCGAAAATGGTTTGCTTTACTTTTTGGTTATCAGAAAGGAATAGGAAGAAATTAATCCCTAGCAACACATCCCAAAAGTGGGAATAAGCAATCTTTAATGTATCAAAGTAAAATTCGAATCTTTCCTTACATAAGTGGAATACAAATCTAATGGGAAGTTGGTAACTACAAACGGAAATCATATTTAGCAACTACTGCAAGTCAAAATTATTCAGTTGTTCTTATCATTATCAATTATGAGAGTCAAAATTAGAAAAGAGAACCAAGTTAATTCGATGTCGAATAATTAGTCGTAAAGCCTCTTCCTTTCAGATTTTATTACATTAGTAACTCATGTTTTGTGTTATAAGTTAGTACACCCTCCATCAGACTCTAAGTGAACTGTTCCATATTGGTATGTCCCACTATAAATAATACATTTCTTAAAATAAAAATATCACTATTGTTGAAAGTGATAAACTGACACTTATCAAACATGAAGACACACAAACGAAAGGGGAAAACTGAGGGAGAAACTTATTAGCTTTTATTTGTCTTTTGTAAAATATACAAGTAATACAAAGAGAGTTTCCTCGCCTATTTATACTACACTGCACACTCCTTATTCTCCTATTTTAACAAAGCAGAAGAAGAAAGAAAATATCTGTAACTAACTTTGACGACGGTCAACTTCCAGCTCAGCACCAGCTCAGCTCTCTCTTACTTCAACACGCCCCCTCAAGGTGAACTGTATAAGCTGCAAAAGTTCATCTTGGCCAAAATATCAGCAAAAGCTGTAGGTCCCAATGGTTTGGTAAAAATGTCTGCCAACTGCAAATTATTTCTGATATGCAGTGGTTTGATCACACCCTCCAAATATTTTTCTCTAACTGTGTGGCAATCGATCTCAATGTGCTTCGTTCGTTCATGAAAGACCGGGTTGGAACTGATGTGCACTGTTGCTTGGTTATCACAGTAGAGTGGAACTGCCTTCTCAACCTTTATGCCAAAATCAGTCAGCAAGGCTATGGCCCAAACGACTTCACACGTGGCATGAGCCATGGCTCGGTACTCTGCTTCTGCCGAGGACCTCGAGATAGTATGTTGCTTCTTTGCTTTCCATGAGATCAAGGATGAGCCAAGGAATAAGCAATAGCCAGTCATGGACTTTCTAGTGTCCGGACATGCAGCCCAATCAGCATCTGCAAAAATACTAAGTGTAGGACTGGTTTCACTTGAGTAAAATAGTCCGTGCCCGGGAGTGCTTTTCAGGTACCTCAGCACTCTCTCACTTGCTTCCCAATGTTCAATGCAAGGCTTAGACACATATTGGCTAAGTTTATGGACAGCAAATGTGATATCTGGTCTAGTGATGCAGAGATACAAGAGCCTGCCAATTAGTCTTCTGTATCTAGCAGGATCTGTCATAGCATTTCCTGTATCTTCTTTTAGTTGCTTCAATGGATCCATAGGGATGGAGGAGGGTTTGCAACCAAGCATGCCACTGTCCCTCAGCAAGTCCATGCTATACTTTCTCTGGGAAACAAGGATTCCCTTTTTGCTTCTAGCAATCTCAAGACCAAGAAAGTACTTGGGGATCCCTAAGTCCTTGAATTTAAAAAACTGAGCTATGAAGGTTTTGAAGCTCTCTGTCATATCCGGCTTATTTGTGGCAATAAGTATATCATCAACATATACAACAATGCCAAAGAATGTCGATCCATCAGCCTTAAAAAAAAGGAATGATCAGAGGCAGATTGTTTAAGGCCAAATTTCTCCAGAGTTTCTGAAAGTTTCAAATACCACTGCCGTGAGGCTTGCTTCAAACCATACAGGGATTTATTCAGCTTGCAGACCAATTTTGAACCAGGTGGGTGCCCCTCTTCAACAATCAGACCAGGGGGCAGGTTCATATAGATTTCTTCCTCTAAATCTCCATACAAGAAGGCATTTTTGATATCTAAGTGAGATAGGCTTGCAGACCAATTTTGAACCAGGTGGGTGCCCCTCTTCAACAATCAGACCAGGGGGCAGGTTCATATAGATTTCTTCCTCTAAATCTCCATACAAGAAGGCATTGTTGATATCTAAGTGAGATAGGGACCAACCATGAATTGCAGCTAGAGCAAGAATGAATTTCACAGTGGTCAGCTTCGTCACTGGAGAAAAGGTGTCTCAAAAATCAATTCCCTCAAGTTGTGTAAAACCTTTTGCAACAAGTCGAGCTTTTAATCTTTCAACTGAAGCATCAGCTCTGAATTTGACTTTGTAGACCCATTTGCAGTCTATGGGAATTTTCCCTGCAGGAAGTGGCATTATTCTCCAGGTGTTTCTCACAGCAAGAGCAGTGAGTTCTTCTTGCATTGCTTGCTGCCACTCAGGATGAGGAGAAGCTTGGGAGTAGGTCTTAGGTTCGAAGACAGCAGTCATCAAGATGATATATTTGAGGTGAGTGGGTGAGAGTTTGGAGACTGAGAAGAAAGCTGATATAGGATATGGTGTAGAGGATGTGACTGAATTGCATAAGTAATCAGTTAAGTGGGGTGGAGTTTTAGTGATTCGACCTGCTCTTGTGGTCTGAGCCGGCTGGAGAGGTGGAGGAGTATTTTGATCAGCTGGATGTGGAGCAATATGATTATAGATAGGGGGTAATATATTATCTGCGGCAGAAGGAGTGGAGGATATTTGTGGAGAGGCATTTTCTGAGGCAGAAAAAGGAGCACTCAATGGTGATGCACCACCAGAAGTAGGGAAAAGGGATGGTGATAGATGAGCAAAAGGAAAAACCTCTTCATGAAACACAACATGTCTTGAGATATTTTCTTGCATGGTGTCAAGATTGAGCACTCTATACCCTTTATAACCCGAAGGATATCCCAGAAAGACTGATTTAGAGGCTCTAGGTGAGAATTTATCTCTTTGCCTGCTCAAAGTGGAAGTATAACAGAGACAACCGAACACTCTCAAATGGTGATACGAGGGTGTCTTTTTGAACAAAGCTTGAAAAGGTGACAAATTATTTGGCAAGGCAGAAGATGGAATTCTATTTATGATATAGGAAGAAGTCAAAATGCAGTCGCCCCAAAAGTGAATAGGGAGATGAGACTGAAATAAGAGACTTCGGGCTACATTCAATAAGTGTTGATGTTTCCTTTCCGCCCTAGCATTTTGTTGTGGGGTTTCAACACAAGAGTGTTGTACAACAGTCCCAAAAGAGGAATATAGTTCATGAAGATTAAACTCAGGTCCATTATCAGATCGTATTGCTTTGATCTTTTTGGAGAACTGTGTATGAATGGTGTTGAAGAATTGGGTCAGGATAGTTTTGGTGTCAGATTTGTGTTTCATCAAAAATGTCCACACAAACCTAGAATGATCATCTACTATTGTAAGGAAATAGTTATATCCCTGTGAAGTAGAAGGTGAAAAGGAGCCCCAAATATCACAATGAATCAGATCAAAAACATCAACAGCCATAGAGTCTGATTGGGTGAAAGGGAGATGTTTTTGTTTGGCTAGAGGACAAACATCACAGAGATTATGAGAATTTTTGGAAAAAGACAGATGTTCATTCATAGATTTCAACTTATTGAAAGATAGGTGGCCTAATCTCATATGCCAAACATCTACAGACACAGCAGCATTGATACAAGGAGTTACAGAAGGCTCAAGAGAACCTGATACGGAGGCAGAAACATGAAGTGTGTATAGATTGCCAAGCCTACTACCCCTCCCAATCAAAGTCCCCGGAGAAGCTCCCTGGATTTCAATAGAGTTATGAGTGAAGTGTACGGAACATGATAAAGAGGAAGTAAGAGAGCTGATAGAGATAAGATTGAAAGAGAAACTAGGAACACATAGCACAGATTGTAGAGTAATATGAGGTGTTAGGAGTATGGATCCCATATGTGTAACTCTGGCCTTAGTGCCATTAGGCAGATTGACAAAAGCATCAGTGACTGGAGCAGAATTTGTAAATAATGCTAAGTCACAACATACATGGTGAGTTGCACCTGTATCAAGGATCCATAGAGGGGAAGGGGAGGATATAGCAGCAATATATGGAGAAAACAGAGTAGTACCAGTAAAAGGAATTTGATGAGGTGTAGGTGAGGGAGTGGACTGTGCGGCAGAAGTGGCAGTGGAGGGAGTGACAGCAAGCTGCGATTGCAGTAGAACAATCAATTGTTGGCATTGATCAGGAGAGGGCAGAGACACCACCTGAGAAGGAAATAAAGTGTCATTGCCATCAGGCACACAATCTTCAACAAGATTAACAGATTTTGAGTTTGCAAAATCCTTTGAATTTGGACTTGCAAAGTCTTTTGAACCAGGTTTTCCCTTATTCTTTCCAAATCCTGGGGGAAAACCGTGAAGTGAGAAGCAACGGTCAACAGTGTGGTTGGACCTTCCACAATGCGAGCATTGAACTTTGCTATTACCAAATCGTGCAGCATTCGCAGCATAGGGCTGCTCACTGGAAGAAAGAGGAATTGATACAGAACTGAGGCAGCCTTCAATGTTCCTCTGCCTCTCCTCTTGCACAACCAATGAGAAGATCTTAGATAGAGAAGGCATTGGTAACTTAGAGAGTATAGTAGATCGAATTTGAGCAAAAGAGGAACTCAACCCGATCAAAAACTGCATCGAGCACTCATCTTCCTGGTACTTGTGCCACTTCAATGCACTATTGCAACGACATAGATTGCATGAACACCAGCTGATAGGTTGTGAGTGTTTATACTCATCCCATAGTATACGCAGATTGGTGAAGTAAGTGGTCACATCCAATTGACCTTGGGTGAGTGACATTAGCTGCTGCCGAAGATGAAAAGCTCTAGCAGAATCAGCTACAGAAAACCGATCACGAAGATCTGACCAGATCTCATGTGCATAATCCAGATACATCACACTTGAACAAATTTGTGGAGAAACGGAATTACGCAGCCACGAAACAACCATACTATTGCAGCGTATCCAAGCCGGAAAGAGCAGATCGTCATCGGCTGGTCGGAGCAAATCACCATTCACGAACGGAACTTTATTTTTGGCTATCAAAGCCGTGACAACAGATCTGCTCCAATTGATATAATTGGAACCGATCAACACCTGAGCAACGAGCTGCTGGCTCGGATTGTCGCTTGGATGCAGATAATACGGACTCGCCGTATCCTCGGCATGAACCACTTGATTTCCACCCCGAGGAGCCATTCTTCCATACACAGAAATCAACACACAACAACAGAGAACGCAGCGGAATTAGGAACTTTTCACTGATACCATGTTGAAAGTGATAAACTGACACTTATCAAACATGAAGACACACAAACGAAAGGGGAAAACTGAGGGAGAAACTTATTAGCTTTTATTTGTCTTTTGTAAAACATACAAGTAATACAAAGAGAGTTTCCTCGCCTATTTATACTACACTGCACACTCCTTATTCTCCTATTTTAACAAAGCAGAAGAAGAAAGAAAATATCTGTAACTAACTTTGACGACGGTCAACTTCCAGCTCAGCACCAGCTCAGCTCTCTCTTTCCAACGGTCAACTTCCAGCTCAGCACCAGCTCAGCTCTCTCTTACTTCAACAACTATCTCTACTTGTGTCATCTCTCTCTTATTTTATTCTTTCCACTTAACTCACAAAATATAATACAGAGAGGGCAGAGGAAATTAGTCTAGAGTAGTAAAACAGAATATATATATATATATATATATATATATAGGGGTGTACTAAGATGACAACTCTCTTTATTGTAACATCATACCACCATTTTAGGCCATTGGATTTGAAAATCGTGTGCTTGTCATGCTGCCACGTGTAAAAACACGGAGGGGTAAAATAGGAAATTTCTAATTTTACGTTACCAGATTGCAGTGTTGTTCATTGAATATTGCAGATCTTTACCACAACAATATTGCAGTTTACCACGACTGCAATATCTAATACAATAGACTGCAAACCCGTGTTTTTTCACGAAACTTAATCCTAGGCGTCCATAAATGAGATCTAACGTTCTATATTAGTGGTATGGTGGCACCATAGTGCACCCCTATATATATATATATATATATATATATATAGGTGTATAGGGTAGTGATATAATGAAAACCATATATATAATGAAAACTCAAAACATTAATCCTATCCATTAACTATAACAGATTTGTGGTTAATATTGCGTAGAATTTCTATCTCAACAGGAGCATGTATTTTGTCAACAGAGGGTATTTTTGTAAGTAAAGTTTCTAAACGATTCTTGCGTTCCTAATTTCTCTCCCGCCTTCCAAAACTAAAATATTCACATCATCAAAAGGATCTTTACATAGAATCAATATGATTTCAACAAACATTTTAGAATAAATACAGATTTTAGAATCAACATAGAATCAATCGATTTCAATTAAATATTCAATATCAGCGGAACAAAAGAATCAGTGCAAAAATCAACAAGAACAGAACAAAAGAATCAACGAAATTTAAGCACAAAAAATTAACATAGATTTCAGAATTCAACAAAAAAGCAACGCGATCGATTCAACACAAATTCAACAAAAAATCTACAAAAAATCAATACATATTTTAGAATCAATACGATTTCAACAAAATATTCAGCATCAGCAGAACAAAAGAATCAACGCAATTTCAACGCAAAAAATCACCAACAACAGAATAAAAGAATCAACGAAATTTCAGCGCAAAAAATCAGCCCAGATTTCAGAATTCAACAAAAAAGCAACACGATCGATTCAACGCAAATTCAACAAAAAATCTTCACACAGATTTTAGAATCAACATCGAATCAACACGATCTCAACATAAAATTCAACATCAACAAAGAATCAACGCAATTTCAACGCAAAATTCAAGCAATTTTTTCGACGAAAAGGAGAGAGAACGAAGAAAAGGAAAAAAATTGAAATGAGGGGAGGAATTGAAACTTTAATAGAACGACCAAATCTGGATTAAATGATTCACCATATTATAATATGTCTATTATACCCTCCGTTGATAAATTGAGATAAGTTGTTGACATTTTAATCTGGAATAATATCAATCGTTGATTAGAATTAATTAGTGGCTAGGATTAAAGTTATGAGTTTTCATTATATATATAGTTTTCATTTGATCACATTTCTAGTAGGACTTATATCAAATTGGGGTGGGCAGTGGGAAATGGGAATTATATCAAATTGGGGTGGGCAGTGGGAAATGGGAATCTGATTCCCCACTTGCACGTACAAATAAAGTAGTCTCATGGGTTAGGATGATCTGTTGTGCAATTTTACACAATAGCTCATTTTATTTATTTGTATATCGATTCATTTTTTTTTCCTGTTCCTCTGTATTAGGAACAGCAGAGGATCCCCACACGTAGTCTCATTTGGCTTTCAACTTCAACTTTAGTGTTCACAATTCAATCTCTCTTATATAATATCCATCCATTTTAAGTCTTTTTTACATGAATTTTATATTGCTCAAAAAAATAGTTCTAATGAACAACATAAATTTTAATACTATAAAATGAATAGTAGAAGATAAAACCCACTTTATTGGAAAAAGAAACTCAGTACAAATGAGTACTATTTTAGTTGACAGAGCATCTCCAATGAAAAGGGCCTGTAATTTTCATGATAAGAGCATCTCCAGTGACAATAGGCCAGCTACATGCGAGCCACTCTCTCTCCCTGCTACGTCATCAACACTAAAATTCCACTTGTCACATCAATATTTTACTCAAATAGGCTAGCCTAAGGCCAGCCACAGGCTAGCCGCAATAAAAATAATTAAAAAACAACTACATTTACGGAATTAAATTTACGATAAATTACGGAATTAAATTTACGAGACATATACGGGAAAATTTATTCATTTCATTAAAAAAAAGGTACATAGATAAAAAAAAAACATGATTTTTTTAAAAAACAAAACGGGCTTCCACACACGAGCCCCCCCGCTCTCTACTCCTCATCGTCGCCACCGCCACCCGGGATATCTGAGCCCGCGTCTGAGCCCCCCACCAGTGCCCTCGTGGGATCCAAATCCACCTGCATGTTCTCAAGCATCGATTGAAGAAACCTCTTCTCCGTGGGGTCAGTTGCGACCCTCCACTTTGGAAGACCTTGTACATCCGTTCCTCCGTTTTTTGACGCGAGAATAAGGTGTACGCGCGTGGGGGGGGGTGCCGAGATGACCTCCTAGGCCGATAGGGGAATCCTCCCCTCGCTGGCCGTTGCGCCCGCGCTTTTGGCCAACCGGGCGAGGGTGCGACGAAGCAAATGATTTGAGGGACTCGGAAACTCCTCGCATCCGCGGGGAGGTCGTGGGATCCGCCATGGCCGCCGCGCATTGCACCGTCGGAATAGTTCGGCCCGCTTTTCGGCCACCCAGCGTAACGCACTCCGCTCTCTCGAACTTCTCGGAGTCCTTCAAAGCATTCAGCATAGCATTCCCAGAAGGTAGAACTCCTTATAAGTCCCCTTCACGGGGAACCGACTCTCCGCTACCCTCCGGCGCGCCCTCCTCGGCCTGCGCCTCACTAGTCATCATGCGGAGGGCGTTGGCGTACACCCCCGAAAATCGGCTGACCGCGGCCCTGTTGCGCTCCCACCCCTTCCGGCACTTCTCCCCGTTAGTCAGTCCTTTTTCGTATGAGTAGCCTCTCCTCCTGTAGGCTGTTCTAATCTGCAGTACCCACATGTTGACGCATCCCATGGTTGTTCGCAACCAATGATCGTCGCAAATCGACAACCACGCCTTTGGCCACGCCTCGACGTACTTCATCCTCCGTCCACTTCCTCCGCGTGAGGGTGTCAGCGGGCTGCGACGACTTTCCGACCACCTTGCTCTTCCCCTTGGACTTCTTCTTCTTCGCGCGGCCCGACCCGCTGGAAAGTGTCCGGATCCCCGAGATCGATCTCCATCTCATGCAATGACAGTGGTCATCCTTGGTGAACGCGGCTCCAATGTGTGAGACGAAGCCGTCAAAAAAACAAGAGAGGGACGATAGACCGTGTCCCCCGGTGACCCCGCATCCCGGGGTGCATCCTCCCCGCCGTACATGCATCATCCCCATCATCGTGATGCATCCCTCCCCGCCATACATGCATCATCCCCATCATCTGAGATCGCCGCTGCATCGGGGCATACCTCTCCACCCCGGCATTGCCTCGCCCGGCGCCTACCCCCACCCGGTATCCCCACCGCATCCCTCGCATCCCCCTGCGCTCGCCATCATCCCCATCAAGCTTGCCAAGGGGCGTTAAACCCTTGGCCCATCTCCCGCCATCCGGCCCCATCCAGATCCCACGGGACCGTGAGAGTCGAGATCCGCGTCGCCGAACTGGGCTCGTTGTTGTTGTCCATCGCTCGATGTTGCTCTTGACGAAATTTAGAGAGAGAGAAACAAGTGGTGCAAATGAAAATGAAACTAAAATCGCGTATATATAGTTTTTCAAAAAAATTCAAAAAAAATAAATAAAAAATGGGCGCTGGCCGATCGGCACGCCACAATGGCGGAGAAACATAGCAATGTAGAGTGGGAAGAAGGGATATAGTAAAATGACTTGGGCTTTACCACTATTTTACTATTTTACTGGCCCAAAAGGTTTAAAGTTAATGAGTTATTGGTGTGAATCCAATAAATACGACTAATTTAATTTTGATATACATCTAACTACTAATAAAATACTTACTAATACAAATTAATTGTGGTATTCATTGTGAAAATTTGTTGTTGAAGATGGAGTTAGTATTTAGGATAGAAAAAAATTATTTGTGGTGAATTAGGATATACACGGTGTGGGATTTGGAATGATTGGTAATAGTATCCAATTTAAATATTGTAGAAAGGAGTGAACGGAAATTGCCAATTGGTGTGGTGTCGTGGGGGTGTCAATTAAGCATTTTTATTTGCTAAGTTGATGTATTTGTGTGGTAGTATTTTTTTGTTTGATTAGGTAAATGTTAAAATTTTTTAAAAAACATAGTTTTATTTTGGTTGAAAGAGTATGCTCTGCATGTAAAATTGCATAATGCGATAAAAGATGATTGATCGAGTGAATCTTGAAACGTTTTCAATATATGGATACGATAGAAGTCGGTTGTTGATCAACGTATTCTAATGTTATTGAAGTTAATGAGAAAAGTGAATGGCATAGATATTAATAAGGTAAAATAAGATAACGAAGAAGAAAAAAGTGGATAAAGTATGAGAGTGAAAGAGTAAAGTGATAAAGTATTTTGTAGAAAATTTTCATTTTGGATGAGCTATTTTTTATGGACGAGCCAAATGGAAAGATGAGATTATTTTTCGTGGATGGATTGACTTTTTATTTCCCCTCCCATTTTCAGTATCTCATCCCATTTGCTCTAATACTTCATTGATCCCATGAAAATATACTTTTCCATTTAGTTTATTTTGCAAAAATAGTTCAATTCTACTTTCAGTAAAAAATCTCTAATAAAATAAAGCTCATTCATCACTAACGTATTTATTCAACTTTTTTCTCTCTCTTCCTCATTTAGTACTACATAAAAAAAATGAAAGACTGTATTTATTTGTGTATTAGTTATGTAAATCCTTTATTTTAGACAATTTCATGGAAGGAACTTTTATACTACTCCATATACATAAGACTAGTCGTATACTCAATACTGTATATTCGAGAAATACAGGCAATAGCAACAATTTGAACCCGTCCTAATACCCAAAAATTACTCCCAGGCAATAGCAACAATTTGAACCCGTCCTAATACCCAAAAATTACTCTGATCATACACCAGTTCGATTACAGAAATATTTCAAAATAATGAAAATATAATTACTTTGTCAATTTACAAAGACTATCTCCAATGATACACTAAAACCTAAAATAAAATAAGTACTCCTAATTAGTTCCAATAGTTCTCCAAAACTAATCCCATTTAAAATTTTTGAGTGCAAAATACCTATCTTTACATTTACGCTGAACCTAAACTACTTTTTTTCAAATTGTGAGTAAAAACACATAATATAGATAATATTCTTTTAAATTTGAGTTTAGTGTAAATGGTTGAAATAAAATAATATTTGAATACAATTCAAATACTACTAGAAAACAGAGATCATCTATCTATAAGTTGGTATTCAGACACACGGAAGTCACCTAAGAAATAAGGTAAAGTTTATTCTAGTCGATATTTCGAGCAAAGATGCCACAACTAAACGGAAAACAGGGGCATACACACCTACCAATATGACTACCAAGTTGTCGGGGCAGTGAAGCAGACAATATTAATATGTTTTTATGAATGAATGTAGCAATACATTTAGAACTAGTGTACCGCAAACATATGAAACAATTTCATTTAGTTTTTACACAGCCATTTCACAGGGTACTAAAGCACTTTCAAAAATTTTGAAACCAAAACATCCCACACAGGCTAGTATGAAAAAACACAGGACGCATTATCCAAGCAACTCCCAAGAACACTTAAGCCTGTAACAAACGAGTCGCAGATTGATCAAATAAGGTCATCAAAAGTCTGCACAATATACTTTTGAACATGATACTATCTCAAGAACTTGCCTTGTTAGCAATATTGTTTGAGAGCCAATCCAGCCCTCGATAGCCCTCCCCAGAGGTGGCACAGGTGCTCTGGATGTACCTGGAGGCAACACATTGGGGTAAAATTTGGAATAGCAAATTCAAAAGCATTTGGGATTACAACAAACCAACCAAAATAGGGTGAAAATGCATACCAGTGACGCTGCCTCAGTGAGTGCAGGCCAAGCTTGTCGGTGATTTCAGCAGCATTCATTGCATTGGGAAGATCTTGCTTGTTTGCAAATACAAGTAATACAGCATCTCTCAGCTCATCCTGAGAAGGAGAAAAAAAAATCAGAATATTTTCAGTGTTAATCCAAATAATTCACAAGTTTGCAGTATGGTAATGTCCAAAGCTGCTTGGAGGACAGTTGGTAGAATGCAACAATCCACTCAAAATGCTTTGATTATTATTGGCCTCTAACTAAGCCAGTGATGACAAATTAGCTTAAGCAGCTATTCACCAGGCTACTCAAAGAGGCACATAGAATTAGATCATTCCATAAGTTACCATACACCAATGACACTAGAAATGATACAACTTGACAATATTTGACTCAATTGCGTGCTTTCCAACATTGCATATATGACAAGCAAATGAAATATAGAAAACTGTGAGATTTTAACAAGTTATTTCACTGGATTATAAGAATTTCCTTTAAAAAGTTATTTCCCTGATTAGAAAAAATCCCCAACAAAAACATCAAGTAAATATCTGAGGGAAATTTCCCATCAAACATCGATCTTTGCATGACTTCTCCTGAATGATAACTAATCTTATGACACTATGTCGTCTAGGTAACATGGACATAGTATAGAAAGGATTATTACCTCATTTAGCATCCTATGCAATTCATCCCTAGCCTCCACAACACGGTCCCTGTCATTGCTGTCAACCACGAAAATGAGACCCTGTGTGTTTTGGAAGTAATGCCTCCACAATGGGCGGATCTGAATAAAAGTAGATAACATGTCACTACGAGCACGACAGCTTAAATGATAATTCTATAATCTTACCGATACAGATTACAGATATAAGAAATTGGGATGTTGGTATCTGTTTACTTCAACAAATAAACGAGAAAAACAAATGAAACGTTAAAAAGCATCAGTCCCACCTTGTCCTGACCCCCAACATCCCACACAGTGAAGCTGATGTTCTTGTATTCAACAGTTTCCACATTGAAACCTGCACATAAATGGTTAGCCTAGAGAAATTGATACCAGAAAATTGTTCGATACAAAAATGCAAATTCCACAAATTAGGTAGGCTTTACTATGTCTTAATGAAAAGATGTATAAACAAGACAAAAAGAAGTTAATGTAGTTCCAGTAGGCACCACAAAGGGTAAAGATACCAATAGTTGGGATGGTGGTGACAATCCTCCAAGCTTGAGCTTGTATATGATGGTGGTCTTACCAGCAGCATCAAGACCAACCATCAAAATGCATCTCCTTCTTAGCAAAAGTCGGGTAAACAACTTTGTGAATGTCAGCCCCATTTCTGTTTTTCTACTTAGGTCCCTGCATATCATAAGGATGGAAGTTGGTGATTTATATACGTAGGCAAGATTCCCGCCAGTTTTAACATTCACATTTATATGTGCATACAAGTTTAAGCCAACAAGTCACACAAATATGGAACTTGAATAGGTGCATTAACCATACTTAAATATGTATAAAACGAATTTGAACAGTAAATATATGTATTATGGCTAATTCTAAGCCACCTAAACTATAACGAATACTCAAAGAATGAATTAGCGAAAAAAAGACTGTACAGAAAACAATCAACGTTGAAAATAAAATGTTAAAATTAATAAGTATAAATAATTTTCCTAATATTGCATCATTCAAGTATAAAAACTATAGAATTTTATTCTAAGGTGCAGATTCTCAAAAAAAGGCACCCTAGACTTCGAAGATGCAGGGAACAATTCACTAATGGCAATTTTTTTTAAATGTCCCATCAAATGAGCACCTAACATGCAGCAATATGTTCTGCATCTTATAAGTTCTAAATCAACCAAACGCAGTTGTAAAATTTTTTTTGACCCAAAAATTATCCATAAACGCTCCGAGAATTTCTGATGCCCAAATCTTTAGAAATATAGGCCATATGCAATCAAAACGATCCCCAAAAATGAACCAATAAAACCGATTCCAAATATTTTTCCCAAAAATTTTCAAAAACAAAAAAAAATTTCAGATCGGGATCATTAGGTTAAAAGCTTTGATCAGAGATCACGGGGATACGAAAGCAGAAATTATCAACTCCCGGGAAAAAATTTGCTGAATCAAAATCAAACGCATATTTGAATAAAACCTTAACATAAATTGCAATTAATAGAAAAAAAGTAACATAAACCGACTTATTGGAAAAAATCATATATACCAAAACAAATCAGAGAAACCCCAAATTCCCATGTTTCTCTCCCAGAAGATTTTGAAGCGGAAAAACACGATCGCAAGATAAGAAAATTTGAGCTTATCAGATCTAAAAATTGGCATCCGATCTCAAAATTTACGTACCAGAAAACGATAGATCTGGGGAAGGGGGAGAGAGTGTAGGCAGAAAAACAGGCACAGCTGCTTCAGAACAAATTGTTAAAACTTTCTATTTTCCTTTACTCGACCTGCAGATATTTATACTGGAATGCCCCCTGGGATGTTCCACTAAATGACTATACTGCCACCAGAATTTGTCTAAAATAACAGCGTTGCCTTTCAAGAATGACACTGTTTCATAAATTATTCGCCGTCGATTCCACTGGGTTGAGCTGGCCAAGTGAATAGGATCTTGCCACGTCATTTTTTATTACTCATATATGGTGTTTATAATTCACAGACATAACGAGCATCATTGGCTGGATTAGGATCTCTGCTTTCTAGATTGTCGATGGAATATTGTTGCTTAATCAAAGTTTGTTAATGTAATTAACTTAACATGACCAAGTCTCCTTTTTCTCCTCTTTAGTCATTGACTCATTGTTTTGTAATTGCAGAATCACGTATTTCTGATGAGCGTTTGAAAATGAAATGAACGATAAAGAAAATTATTCCCCTTCAATAAATAAATCTAATTATTGATATTCAGGTCACATTACAAAGCAGATTCTTTTTATCCCAATTGGATTCGATATGAAAATTTAAAATTTTATAAAAATTGAATCCGATTTGAATTGTCCGAAAATTCAAATTCGATCCGATCCGATCCAAATAATCCAAAATTGCATACAAAGTATAAAAATAAAAAAATCCAATACAAAAAATTCGAAAATTTGAAACCTGAAAGTCTAATGCCAGAATTCAAAAATCTACTGTACCAAATACAATACTCCATCGTGCGGTAGTTGGAGTCGTTTCTTTCTGCACTTGTTTGGAAAAAAATGATACTCCCTTGTCTTAGATAGTTGTCTCATTTGATCGAGGCAGCAAATTTTAAGAAAGGTAAAGAAAAGTGAGTTGAAAAAGTTAATAGAATGTGAGTCCTACTTTTATACACTTTATAATAAAATGTGAGTATGGATGAGTTAGTGGAATATTGGACTCCTCAAAAATGGTACTCCCTTCATGGAGTATTAGCTCGACCGTTGGGGAAAGCTGATTTAAGGAATTGATATTTAAATAGTTAAAGTGGAGAGAGTAAAGTATGAGAGAGGGAAAAAGTGGGGAAAGAGAAGAGAGAAAAAGTAGGTGGAGAATAAAATAAGATAGTCTTTTTCTAAAAGGAAATGAGTGTATGTTGGGCATAAAAAAGAAAGTTGGGTTACCTTGGACGGAGGAGTAAAAAGTGAAATATGAAAAACATTGGAGCAGAGAAATGGAGAATGAGACAAACTATCCCGAGGGAATAATAAATAATTAAAGCGAAGAAAATAGTAAAGTGGGGAACCCGAGAATAACTTATATAAGATCATTCTCTATATTATTCTTTCTTTTTTTTACTCTCTTATTTCTTTTTTATTTTCTCTCCCTCATAGTTGAGGCAAAACTTTTGTGTGAGTTTAAAAATCTGTAGATGTTCGGTATGTTAAGTAAATGGATAAAAAAGTAAGAGAAAGAAAAAAGTCGAGAGAATAATAAAATAGAAAATGAATTAAGTAGAGTAAAGTAAGAGTAAGAAAAAGTGTTACCATATATAGAAATAATTCAACTATGATATGAGGGATTTACAAAATGGAAAAATAGCTATTATGGAAAACAATAGGAAAATGATCATTTTGAGGAAACGAAAGGAGTATCATCATTTTTTTAAAAAAAGCATGTAAAAAATGAAATGAGTATTGTGTGGGCTGAGTAGTACAATTTTTTATCACAATTTTTATATTTGTTTAAATTTTTAATTATTTTAAGAAATACATGTTCATTTAGTCGATGTCGATAAAAAAAGGTTGTGATATCGGACTATTTTAACTTTTATTGTCTTATTACGTATCTATCATATATAAAAAGGGGGGTTTTGGGGGTATTTATGGAATTACAATTTTGAACTCTAGAATGATTAGAATAAATTTAATTTTGTTAATTAATTTGTAGTATATATCTCAACCGGCGTCGTGGACTATTTATTATTGCACATGCACATTATTATTTCGGTATATATTATAATTAAAAGGCTCCCAAATTTAAAATGAATATAAAAAGCCATTATTCACAAAGAATATGGAAAGCCAACAGACTCAATTAAAGAACGCATGCACTATTATTTTGGGAATTAAAGCTAAAACTTTTAATCTACACCATCTTGGCTCATATAAATAAATGGATTTTTGAAAGAAGGTTAAAAAAACCCGCCAAAATAGATAAAAAAAAAAAAGATAAATGGGAATTCTAAAGTGGCCGAGGCAAAACCCTTTTTGCTCCCTCCCTCGACCACCGGGTTCATTGAAGATGATGAAGATCAATTTGTTTTCTTTAAATTTTTGTGTGAATGTGCAAGGGGATGTTGCTCATCCTAAAACCACCGGGCCCTTCCCAAAAATGATGAAGATCAAAATTTTTTTTCTTCCATTTGTGAAATTGCCCAAATTTTTAAAACTTAATTTTTATTAGTATGTTTTCAAAGTTGTAATATATTCCCAAAAACGTTTTTTTAAAATTTTTTATAGACTTGAATACTATTCAAATACTATTAAATTTTTTTTTAGATTATCATTTTAGTTAATCAAAATTTAAATACTAAAAAATTTGGTCATTTTTTTTTAAAATTTTTGTATTTAAAATTTAATTTCTTGACACTGAATAAAATTCTCCTTTAAAAATAAAACACCCACATGAAAAAGGGGCTATAATTTCTTATATTCTTTTACATAAATGACATTTTTTTAAATTTTTAGTTTTTTTAGTTTCCCTTCGAAGTTGTAATAATAGTTGCTCTTTTTTTAAATTTTTATTTCATTTTTTTTTTGTGGTCATTATTAATTTTAATGGTTAATTCTGATTTATTGTAATAAGCACCACATTTTATTAAAATTTTGGTAATTCATGTATTTTGTTTAAATAATACAAGGGAAATTTTTTAAAAATATTTTAAAAATTTTCCTAACTAAATTTTAAAAATTTTAATCTAATTGAGTATATTTTAAAGTTAAGGGTTTATGATTTAGGGTTTGGGGATTGGGCTTTTTGTGTATAGGGGGATTTTATTCAAAGAAATAAATTTTTTAAAAGTGCTCCCCTGAATTTTTATTAGTATGTTTTTACAAGAGTTGTAATACTATTTAAAAACGTTGTTAGGTAATTTTTAGACTTGAATCTATTAAATTTATTAAAAAATTTTTTTAGATTATCATTTTAGTTAATCAAATTCCCAAAAACTATAAATTTGGTTTTTTTTAACATTTTTGTATTTAAGCTCAATTTCTTAACTAGAATGAAATTCTCAGAAAATTAATTAACCCCACTTTTAAAAATCTTTTAAATTTTTTATATTCTTTTACATAAATGACATTTTTTCTTAGTTTTTAAAATTCCCCAATGTTTTAAAAAATAATAGTTGCCCCCCCTTTTTTTTAAATTTTTATTTCATTTTTTTTTTTGTGGCCAAATTTTTAATTTTAATGGTTAATTCTGATATATTTAATAAAGCCAAAAATTTTTTTTAAATTTTTTGGTAATTCATGTATTTTGTTTAAATAATACAAGGGAAGTTTTGAAAATATTTACAAAAACTGCCTAACTAAATTTAAAAATTTTAAATTATTTTCTGGTTAAGGGGTTTTTGATTTAGGGTTTGGGGTTGGGGTTTTTTTGGTTTGGGGCACTATATTTTTCAATGAAATAATTTGACTAAAAATGTCTCACCGGGGGCAATCTTAAATTATATCTTTTGATACAATATCTTAAATTAATTTTACATTTTTTGCTACAAAGTTGGAGATTTTCAATTTTTTGGGAGTATATTTTAATTTATTTTTCCCAAAAAAAGTTCTAATTTTTGAAATAATTTTATAAAATAATTATTATTGTTGGATATTTAGAATATATCTATAAAACTATAAAAATGGTATTTTTGGAAAATTTTAAAAAAATGTTGTTTTAAAAAAATTAATTAAAATTATTTTTATTATTTGAAAGGTCAAATAATTATAACTCCATATATAAAAGGAGATTTAAATTTTTTTTTAAAAATTTTATTTTAATTACAAATTTTTTTCAATTAAAATTTTTTTATTATTTGAAAGGTAAATAATTATAAAATGTATTTTTAACCCATATAATAATATTTTTTTTTTTATTTCAAATCAATATTTTATATTTTAAAATAAAAACCGGATCGCGGATACTAGTATTTATTAAAGAACACTTTTTCATCTTTATTATTGTGTATTTTTTTAATTTTTTTTTTATATTTATATTTATTAAAATTTTTAAAGTTTATTGAAAAAATACATATTCATTCAGCGATGTAATATTAAAAAGTTATAAAATTGGACTGTTTTGACTTTTATTTTTTTTTTTGTTATTGTGTATATTTTTTAAAAAAACACTTTCATCTTCGTTATTGTGTATATTTATAAAAAAAACACAAAAAAAAGGATAAATAGTTAAAAAAATAAAATCCTCCATATTACTATAAAATAATGATTAATTCAAAAATAAAGAAAAGTTTTTGTTATAAAACACCATTACTGACAAAAATGATTTACTTTTAATGAATTCATGAATAAATAAAACATAGTGTTGTAAAAGCACAACCAAAACTTTTAAAAAAAAGTCCCCCAAAAAATTATTGATTTTAAAAAAATTTACTCCTATTTTTTTATTTGTATTTAGTTAACTAGAGATTTCAAAAATTGCTTATTTTCCCAACTTTGTATTCCTTTTTTTTTGCAAATACTGGGGTTGGGAAAACATTTCTTGAATATATAGTGCTTTAAAATATCAAAACCGGAAAAGGAACACGGATTTTTTTTTAAAAAAAAATTGATCCGAACAAACCCCAAAAATTCAAAAAATCAAATCGAATTTTAAATATTCTTTTTGGTTTAGATTAAATTTTTTAAAATTTTTAATTTTTTGCTCGCCCCAATGGGAAAAGACTAATTTTTCATCTCTTATTAATTAAAAGGCCCCAAAAAACTTTTTTACAAAAGGAATCCCTTTTATCGCCTGAATTAACCTAAAACCCTTCCACGCCATCCCGCCCTTCCATAGCCTAGCCAATGTCATAACCTTCCCACATTACCCAATGCCCTAGTTTCCCCCAATTTAATTATTTTAATTTTTAAAAGGTTTACCAAAATTGAAAAAATAAGGGAAATGAGTTTTAAATATATATAAAAAAAAAAAATTAAAAAAAAAATTTGGGGTTAACGCCCTTGGCAATAAGCGGTTGTCGATGGGGTTAGCTTTTGGGGTCCACACCCCGACTTCGGGGGTTTTTTTTTCCCCTCCGTTCGTCTCGCCCCCGAATTGAAAGACAAGGAGCCCCTTATTCGCGGCTGGGGCCTCAAAATGGGCCTTTTGTTTCAAGAAACAACCACATACACTATGGAAATTATTATGTGTCCATGTGCACATGATTTTAATTTTAATTGAAATTTTTTTATTTTATGCAAAACAATTAATATATTAAATTGGAAAAAAGGAAGATAAAAAAAAATTTAAAACAAACATAATAAAAAAAAAAAAAAACTAAGACCGTAAATAGGACCCCAAAAATTTTGAGAGAAAGACAATACACCCCTTTATATATTTCCCCAAAAAAAATGATTCGCACTTTTTTTTTTCATAATGAAATTGGTACTCCTTTTTATAGAACCTCAAAATTTCTTTTAAGTTTAATATTAAAAATGAAAACGGCAGGCAGCGTTTTGTATTTTTTTCAATTTGAATGATTTTTTAGCATTCTTTATTAATGATTTTTAATGAACCTAATGTTTTAAAAAATATTTTTGCCCTTTTTGGTAAGCTAATATTTATACAATGCGTTTAGCCTTTTAGCATTTTTTTATTAATGAATTTTAAGAGCTTAATGAGTAATATTTCTGACTTTCAGATCAAGTCTGTTTAATAGTAATTGCAAAATTTAGAGATTTAATAATCAATCAATAAAATAATTATAACAAATAGATTTTTTTTTTGCTAAAAAAAGATTTAAAAGCCCCCTTTAGAAACCTCTTTTTATATTTAGGGATTTTTGGGCTCGGGGGGCCCACCCCCAACTCCACTTTAAAAGATAATATTTTTCCCCAAGCAGTTTCTTTTTTTTGGGACCCCCCTAAACGGCCTCATCCCAAGGGAAAAGGGGAGTTTTATTTCCCCTTCCCTCGTTCATTCCCCCCAAAGGGAAATTTTTTTGCCCTCACAATCCTCCCCCTAAAAACCAAGACCACTGCATCAAGACCACATGTGTGCCTCATGTTACGGGTAAACCCAAAAACCCCCACAGTTTGGTCGAGCTCACGCAGAATCGGGAGAATTCCCAAGCTCAACCACCGAACCCCCACCCAAAATACCCAACCCCAATAAAAGGGTTTGATACCACCGTGGGACTGATTTCCCGGGTTCACAAACCCGGGCCCTTTTTTTGATTGATCTCTCGAGAGGCTAATCTCGGGGGTTTCAAGCCAAGTACAAGAGTTGTTACAAGATTACAAGTAATCTACAACAATAAGATGTCTAGCTATTACCAGAACCCTAATTTGGGAAACCCCAACCTTTCCCCCATTCCCGACCAACTGAACCCCAACCTTGCCAATTAGAACTTGACACTTAAGATAGACAAAAAATAAACAAAACAAGTAACCGAACTAAAAAAAAAGACAAAAAAATATTTCCCCGGGCACAAAAAAGGACACAAAAGCCGCGGATCTCCCCACACGCTTGCCCCACAAGTTTCCCAAAAGAGGGAAACCCCTAATGCCCGGCCCAACCCCCCCAGCCACACCGATTGTCACACAAAACCCCGGCCACCTCGCAATCACCTAAAAACCCCCAAGATCCTCCCGTTTTCACTTTTTAAAACCTGGATTTACCGCATTCAAACCCTTGGAAGAATCCTCCAAGACTCTAAGGAAACCAAGAAAAATCTCCAAACTCAAGATCTAAACCGATTTAAACCCCCTAAAACAAGGATCAATCGGGGGAAACCAAATATCCGAGGAGCCAACCAAAAATCCTTTGAAAACAAGAGAGAGAAAAAAGAGAAAAGACAGAGAGAGTTCTGGAGTGAAAGAGAAAAATACCAAAGGTGTTCAGGGCCGTTCCCACTAAACAAACACACCAAGATCAACTCTCCGGGTGATCCGGGGGAAACTCACGTGGGAAGCATCGGTGGTCAAGGTAAAAAAATGGGGCAAGCCGGGTTGGGCTTCCCATACACAATTTTCAAGATTTAAAACCCAATTTTGGGGCAACCCCCAAAAAAATTAAATAAAAAGGGCCCCAAAACCCTGGACCACAAATATTCAAAACCAACCCCAGGGTCTCGGGGTGCACACCCAAACTCCACATTGATGATATTTTTCCCGGGAAAAGCCCCCCGGTTTTGCTCTTTTGGGGGACTCCCCAAAGGCCCCCATACTAATGGAAATGGGAGCTCATTATTCACCTGAAGTCTTGTTCTTTTTCAAATGTGGGAATTGTTTGCCCTCACGATACCATATTTATTAAAATGAATATAATATTGATGAATTATGAAATTTTTGGGAAAACATAGTATTTTTAAAAAATCCATCCAAATCGGATGTTTTTTTAAATTAATTTGATGGAATCGAACCCAAAAATTCAAAAAACTAATCAATTTTTAAATTTCAATTTTTTTAAATTCAATTTTCAAATTTTAATTATTTTGCTACCACTAACTAAACAATACAAATTTTTTCATAAAAAAAGGTTTAAACCCCAACCCTAAGCCCCCAAATAATTTATAAAAATCTAACAACCCTAATATATTTTATTTTTAAATCCCCAACCATTTTATATAATGAAAGGTCTTCAAAAAAATAATACATGTTGCAAAAAGACAAATGTAAATATTACCCCAAACTTATCACTTTACATATCAATCAACACAAGAAAAGTTTTGGAGTTTCGCCACACTCAATAATTTTGACACTCTTAACCCTATAAATAACACTATAACATAATATAACACCCAAAACGCCTCTATCCCATCACTTTTTTTTATACCAACCAATATTATACTTTATAACCATAACCATCTAATAATGTTAAAACAACTATCATTCTCAATATAGATAACACATTCACCCCCAACCAGGTCGACCCCTGCCACAACACTATAAGCCCCCGTGGGGGCATCTATCATATAAATACATCCCCCTATGCCTATTGGAAGTCATTTTTGTCACATATAAAACCCATGTCAATAATTTTTATATCACATTTTCATTTAATTTCCCCGATCTCGAAAACTTTCAAAAACCAATTGGAACATTATCAATGATCACATATTAATAACTTCCCCACACCACATATCACATTATTTTTATACACCATATATCGGGATCTATCCTCCCCACACTTTATATCACATATCATATCCTCCCAACCACCGATATATCCTGATTAGATCCACCAATCATACCATATAACCCAAAAATTTTATTTGAACCCAAAGTATCAAATCAGAAAATTTTCCTTCTTATCCTAAACCAACACATTTATAAATCACAACAAAATAATCTCTTTGACCATTTTAATCTCATCATCCTACAACATTTTAATCTTTACTCAAGATGACTCCGATCGGATGGACCCTATAACCACTTTCCAAACCACGGGGAAATTCCTATCCCCACGGCAACCTTTAGACTAAATAATATGTCAAATTCCCATTTTTAAAAACTAATATCTGTATTAGTAGCATGAAAACGATATAAAAAACGACTTAACATCCATTTGGGATTTCTAAACTAACCCAAACCAAAAACCTAGGGAAAGCCTAAACTAGTTTGATCCAAACTTAAACCCCTTTTCCGATTATTTTAATAATCGAATAAATAATGTCACATTTTTTGGGACAAAATTTTATTTAATAAATCCCCCTTTTTTTACATACAAATATCTTATTTGCCTTTTTGGCAAACTAAAAAAATTTATAATGTCCAAAAAAACTAGACCAAAAACTTTTTCCCAAAAATCTTGGTATATATTTATAACATGGATAACTCATAAATATTTTCAAAATATACTTATTTAACAAAAGTTTTGGAAGTAAAAGAAACGTTACACTTTCTATACATGCCACCTCTAACTAATTCAAAAGAATCACCCAAATGCAAAAGAGTCTGCTAGTGACCTGACTTGAAAACTAACAACAAAAGAGCTAGTCCACCCTTTAATCGCAGGGAGCGAAGGAGTGAGTTTCAACAAGCTCATAATATACTCAACATTAGAGCCTAATTTTCAGAGTTAAAGTAAACGTTATGCAACCTATACATTTACACGATTATTAATTAAGAAAACAGCGAACCATCATCGCATCTCCATCTCCATCTCCGGCATGTATATTTTATATCGGAAATGAACATTAGTAGAATCTTACATTTATGTCGTCCAACTATGATCTAGTGGAGTTTATCGATTCATAAACATGTATCAAATTGTAAATCACATATGAGAATACAAAATAAATTACATAATACCAATAATTGAGTGAAACACATAATATATGACAATATTATTCGATCACCAATACATATGAAACACTACCAGATCACCAACATTTTCACATATTCAAACACATATAGCCCCTTTTAGTGCTTAGTGATAGATAGTGTACACAACCAATCGGATGCAAAAGCGGATTCGTCCTCAAGAGGACTCCGCATAGACCACCTATTTAGGGCGCAAATCAGCCACAGATCGAGTATCGATAATCAGACGATCCTCGCCAGTTATCCGTAAGACAGTAATCACGATAATTCAAGACGCTGGCTATGGCATGCCAATTGTACCATTTTCATCAAATTACTTATTTCCAAAATTTCTAACATAACACATCAATAACTAGTTGCACGCCATATCACAATCAAAGAAATAGATTAAGTTCCAACTCTATCAATAACATCAAGTACCTAAAATTTCTCATATTTCATGTCATAAGCAACATCTATAAATCACATATTATTTCATCGACTAACACGAAATATTCTATAAGCAACAACATAAATTTAATTCAAGAACTTTAGAGCTATCGCAAGAATACTACCTCGAAATCCAAAATGCCTTTGACACACGAATCACATTATTCCTACTCCCTCTCTATGTCATTTCCGGCGGACTGGGGCAGTCCACTTACAAAAACCATTATTAATTCATTTGAACTTGGTTGAAGCTGAATTTTAGTCACATGGCAGAAGACATATAAAAGTATGTTCAGTTAAAATTTGGTAGAAAATGAGGTCATTGACTTGGTTAAACTGAAGTCGAAATACGCTGCCATAACATGATGCACTAGCTGTCTCCTTAGTTTCTTTCACTAAACCATGCTTTGAATGTAAAATCATCAACTTTCACATTTAGGGATAGGCCGTCCTAAATTATCTTATACCAAAAACACATCTTCCTTGGAATCTAGGTTTAGATTATGCAAGAAATGTAAATTCTCAAGCGCAATCAATTTAGCAAAGCAAGCCTACAAAGTCATATTGATGAGCTCTATATTGTCCCTAACATTCAAACACCATACTTAATAATTTCATACTATTCACTTCTCAAAGTAGGCGTAGGAAACTATCAAATCCACCAAAATTGGAACTCAAGCTGTGCGAAAGCATGCTATGAAATATGACTCGTTTACTCCTTCATTAGACAACCAAGCGATAAAATAGAGGACTTAGGCAAGTAGCTATACCTTATAGGGCTTTGAAATCCTTAAACATAATATTTTGACATCAAACAACAGCCAAATCCTGCTATAATTCCCTGCAGGAACCCATGTTTGCAGACTCGGCGCACTTCGGAGGGCCATAACTTTCTGTTTGAAGTCGAATTAAAATCCGAAGATACCGTTGGAAAGGTTTGACATTAGCTTTCAAACGGTACCTATTTTACTATGTATTTATTTATCTAAGATTGTCGGAATCTGGCCGTAAGTCAGTTGTGGCAGAAAAAATTATCACCCACACTAAACTAAATAAAACACACTCAGCGTGGGTTTACCAATTTCAGCATAACAAGGTAATTATTCTCGAATTCAAGCCCTATTCTCGGCCCTTCTCAAATAGAAAACCTAGGACTGGTTCATCAATTATATTTTCTAGATCATGCCTAGCGAGGGTAAATGCAAGTTTTAATAGATTCTTACCTTAATTTCATAAGTAGTGAATTTGGGTGTTGAACTTTAAGCTTTAAATCCTACTTCCATGGAGATGAGTTGAGAAGGAGATTGAGATGGTCACCTGGGAAAGAGGAGGCCAGCGGAGCGGGACGTCACACGGAGAGGTAATCACTGACTAAAGGCTCACATGATGGAGAGAAGACTGGATGAAGATGCTATGTGTGTGTGAGGGAGAGAACGATTCCTTCTTTGTTTTCATTTTGCAAAATGTATGCGTGGAAAGAATGAAAGAGATAAGTACTATCTTGATTTAGTCATAGCCAAAAATCTAGAAGATTCATTATTTTCTTTCTCCCAACCTTTCCTCTATTCTTTTTTTTTCCTCCTTTGTTTTCATAAATTTCCTTTCTTTTTTTTTTAGTTAACAATTTTTGGGGCATTATGCCGACATTATTTATCATCATATATTCAAGAATACATAATTGAATATAAATTATCATCATATATTCAAGAATACATAATCAATATAAATAAAGCAAGATCTTCGAACATCATGTATTTCCCGTAAAACCATAAACTTAATAGACTCAAATATACCTTGGCGATCCATAATAGTTTTCATTGGAGAAGATCTAAAACTTCCTCACTTTCTTTGGTGTAGTAGCGCAACTCCAACTCCAAGGATTTGTTTCTCTCTCTTTCTCTCTCGTTTGGCGTGTTCTCTCAGAATGTGATGTAATTTCCACGGAATCAACACACTCGTATTTATAGGCAGTATATAAGACAAACCCTAATTGTAAACCCTTAAAGTCCTTTCCATCAAAGTGGCTATTAAAATTACTAATAGAAAAATTAATTCCTCAATCAATCGTAATGCCTAATAGACCGAAATTATACTATAAATTAATTATAGTAAAATCAATGACATAATTAATTGCAATCATAATTATATATATTTACCTATTTACCCAGTTACATGAGCGTAAATCAAATGATAATATATCCATTTATCTTATTAGTAATAGAATGAAATATTCCTTTACTCGCGTAATGACTTTTAATTCCCGCTAACATGACTAGTTAAATTAAGCAACATTCATTATGACTAACTCAAGACTAATTTTGGAAACGTCCAAATTTCATTCTAATTAATACAATAATTAATTAAATATTAGGGAAAATGTGTCGTATACCAAGTTAATGGCTACGTTAAAATCCAATTATTTAGGGATTCTATCACACGTCACATACGTGAGACATAAACTTAATATTCCTCCCACTTTGCCACATGTGACACAAAGTTTTCAATTTATTCTGTCACACTTGACAAACACCTACAAGAAATGTATATTATAATCATGCGCGCATAATACTGGACTCTTTATAAATACTTTCATCATCGAGAACATAAAAGCATTATATTAGAGAGACATTAATGTGGGTCATGGCGCTTATATCATTCAATCGATATAGTCTCTTCCATGTACCACATCACCAATATCCACTTTAATATAATCTATAAGTGACACCGCGTCCATAATTGTCTTATTTCAAGACCTCCGCATTAATACTAAACTTATATATGCATATCAAATAATAAAGATACGCAGTAATCGTGTAAACAACTTCTGCTGGAATTCAAAATATTCATAACTTAAGTGTCCAATCCAACATGGAAACATAAAGATTAGACGTTCCATACCCAAGACTCATATTCTCGTTAACTTATTCCATAAATGTCTTAGGGCGCAACACCTTAGTCAATGGCTCAACAACCATAAGCCGTGTGCTTATATATTTCATATACTTTTGCTCAAACTTTATCTTTCACGACAAGAAACTTTAATTCCATGTGTTTAGCTCTCGAATACTTGTTTGCATTTACAAAAAAGATACGATCGTTAATTTCACATCACAATACAATTTCAAGGACATGGATATTGGAGAGACAAATAATGCCCAAATAAAATTTTGCAATCATTAATGCTTCAAAGCAAGCCATAAATTCAGCCTTAATGCAGCGGTGTTAAATTAGAACTCACACTTTTCCATGATACGACTCATCCAACATAAGAAAATGTAACCAAAACTTGATTTTCTAAAGTCAACACATCAAATTAATCTAAATCGGGATATCCAATCACTTCTAATTGATTAGATTTCCTTAATGCGAGCATAAAATCATTTGCTCCTTTAAGTATCTCATTATCATCTTCGACACTCTTCTTTAATGTTCAATGTCGTGGTTACTTAGTAACGACTCCACTACTTGAGCAAGCCAATGTCCGGTAGTTCGACTTGAGCATACATCAAACTTCCCACAATAGATGCATAAGGAATATTTTCCATCTCTTTAGGTTCTAATCTACTTTTGACATTGATTCAAACTCGAATTTGTCATCTTTATGAATTGGAACAACACTTGGAGAATATGCACCATGCCATATCTCTAAAAGATCTGCTCTATGTAGCTTTTATAAGACAATCCAAAAGTCTACTTGATTGATCACACGATATTTCTATCCTATGAGACATAGGATGACTCATATATCTTTTATGTTGAAATTTTTAGAGAGATAATTTTAGTGTCATGTAGTAATCCAATGTCAATAGTCAATACTAGCAATCAATATATCATCAAATATACAAAATCAAAAAATATGAACTTACTCCCACTAACCTTGAGGTATATGCACCGATCAACGGTGTTTTCTTTAAAACCAAAAGGCATTATGTCATGGAATTCAAAATACCATTGTCTAGAAGCTTTGTTTCACCCATAAATTAATGTCTTAAGTTTGCAGACTAAATTTTCATTACCTTTCTTAATGAAGTCTTCAAGTTGTTTCATGTAAACTTCTCTTCTTCCAAATCATCATTTAGAAAAGCAATTTTCACATCCATTTAATGTAGTTCCAAGTCAAAATGGGCCACAAGTGCCAAAATGATTCTAAGTGGGCCCTTCTTTGATACTTGAGAGAAAGTCTCTTTATAATCAATGCTATCTTTTTCTGAGTATAATCTTTGGCAATGTCTGGCTTTAAATCTTTCGATTAAACCATTTACGTCGAATTTGGTCTTGATGACCCATTTACACCCAATACACTTTGTCTCATTAGGTAATTCGACAAGGTCTTAGACTTTATTATAATCCATTGATTTTAACTCTTCTATCATGCATCAATCCATTTATTAGAATTATTACACTTAATGACTAGTGAATATGAAACTGGATCATTACGTATTCATATATCACATTCGGATTCTTGGAGATATGCCACATAGTCATCAGAAATGGCCACCTTCGTTTTCATAGAAAATGCCTTAATGACACTTCTGTAGATGCTTGTTCCACACCTATGTTCAATGACTTTAGCATCATCATTAAGTGACTTAATGATTATTCAAATATTGTTAGACTGTTCAACAATATTTGTCACACTTAATTCTTGAGGAAATGAGGGAAGAATGTTATACCCTTATTTCAATAATGACCGCATTACGAGTGTTAAAACTCCCACTGATCTCACCATTCTCAAAGAATCATATATTTCCAGTTTCCACAATTCTCAAACTATCATTAGGACAATAAAACCTATACTCTTTGGATTTTTCTGGTAACCCATAAAATAACCAATAACTATCTATAATCCAATTTCTTTTCTCGCGAAAAGTATACTCTAGTTTCCGCTGAACAACCCTAAACATAAAGGTGTTGTTTTCTATCTATCCAAAGTTCATAAGGAAGTCTTTGGTACAACCTTACTAAAAACTCAGTTTAATACGTGAATAGCGGTTCTGAGCATAAATTCACAACGTTATGGGTAAGGTAGAATTATCATACTTCTAACCATTTCCATGAGAGTTCGGTTTCGTCTCTCAGCAACATCATTCTGCTGAGGCATACTTGGCATAGTATATTAAGCATAAATGCCATGCTTTTCTAAGTATTTGACAAAAAAGTCCATGTAATTGACTTATTTTAGCGGTACGACCATAAAATCCACCACCTCTATCAGATCGAATAATTTTCACCTTTCTATTTAATTGTCTTTCAACCTCGGTCATAAAATGTTCAACTCTGCCTGAGATTTTTCTTGCAATAAATAAATCCATAACGCGAAAAAAATCGTCAATAAAGGTGAAAAAAATATTTTTCTCCACCAAAAGTCGAGACATCAAAAGGTCCGCAAATATGCTGTATGTATAATTTTAAGGAGCTCATTGCTTCTTGTGGCATTTTTAATATTGTGTTTGGTTTGTTTACATTTAATACAACCCCCACAAACGGTAATGCTTGTAAAGTCTAAATTCGAATGAATATTATCCTTTATAAGCCTCTTAATTTTTCACTAGAAATATGATCCAGTTCCTTTATGCCATAGAATGATAAATTCGAATGAATATTATCCTTTAGGTGCTCCTTCGGTTGCAATGTGAGCATGAGATGCACTCATTCTATACTTATTCATCTTACGCTCCTCCTAGACCAATACGTTTCCCAATTCTTTAAGAGTCCACTTATCTTTTATAGTGAATCAATTTGGAATGATCCATATTGAGGAGGTAAAGAAGTTAAAATGAATTGGATAAGGAAACCCTCATCCACCGATAATCTTAACTTTCCCAGCTTAGCGATGTTATTCATGTCCATCACATGCTCGTACATAGTTCGAGAACCATTATATTGCATGCTCATGAGATCCTTCATAAGTTTTCCTGCAATAGACTTATATGCAGTAGCGAAGCAATCCTCAACATTCTGCAAAACATTCTTTTGCTTTGTCAGTCGTTGAGAGACTTTTATCTTCAACGAACATTCTAATGAACCGTAAACTTAAACTTAGTCCTGTTAGATTTTTCCCAAGCATTATGGGCAATCAGCCAAACTACTTTGATCATAAGATAATTGGCTTATCATTCAACAGTGTTAGGTCCAAATCCATTACTCCAAGAGTGAACTTAAGTTTCTCTTTCCATTCAAAGAAGTTAGTTCCATTAAGTTGGGGAACGTTTGAGGTAAACATACTAGTAAAAAAATATATGTTTTTACATTATAGGAGCAATTAAGAAATGAATGCTCACATATAAAAGTTTTGAATAATAACACGAACATTAATTTGAAAACCCATATCATGAGGCAATTATGAAAACCCCTTTAGGAAGTCTCCATACAATAATAAAAATCATACTTTTAATATCCATATCTTAGTTCAATAATTGAGTAAAAGTAAATTGGCGTTACCTTTGGGTAATCGACACCAATTTAAATGATTAACTCCATTAGTGTTCATTATGTCGCAAGGACTATTTCCTTTGAGAATCTAGACCTTGTATGACGAACAAACTATTTAAATAATGAATAGCCACAACAAGCATGATGATTAATTGCATAAACAGATTTTCATATTAACTTGATTATAAACACTTCTTATTTTACCTCAGTTTGGTGATTGCAAAACAAACATAATGTAATCAAGAATGTATACTGATTAATTTCTTAAACTGATTTTCACTTGATTTGATTATAAACTTTTATTATTTTACCTCACTTTGGTGATTGCAAAATAAACATAATATAATCAAGAATGTATAATGATTAATTGTTTAAGCAAATTTTAGTATGAGTTTGATTATGAACTCTTCTTATTTTGCCTCACTTTGGTGATTGCAAAATAAACATAATATAATCAAAATACATGTCAAAACAATAATTGAATTATATGATCATTCATTCCACCGTCTCAATAGATTTATAATCATGAAACATTTAAATGAAATCTCAATTCATCAATACATATATACAAACTCAATTTATATACATATATACAAACTTAATTTCTTAAACTGATTTTCACTTGATTTGATTATAAACTTTTATTATTTTACCTCACTTTGGTGATTGCAAAATAAACATAATATAATCAAGAATGTATAATGATTAATTGTTTAAGAAAATTTTAGTATGAGTTTGATTATGGACTCTTCTTATTCTGCCTCACTTTGGTGATTGCAAAATAAACATAATATAATCAAAATACATGTCAAAACAATAATTGAATTATGTGATCATTCATTCCACCGTCTCGATAGATTCATAATCATGAAACATTTAAATGAAATCTCAATTCATCAATACATATATACAAACTCAATTTATATACATATATACAAACTTAATTTCTTAAACTGATTTTCACTTGATTTGATTATAAACTTTTATTATTTTACCTCACTTTGGTGATTGCAAAATAAATATAATATAATCAAAAATGTATAATGATTAATTGTTTAAGTAAATTTTAGTATGAGTTTGATTATTGACTCTTCTTATTTTGCCTCACTTTGGTGATTGCAAAATAAACATAATATAATCAAAATACATGTCAAAACAATAATTGAATTATGTGATCATTCATTCCACCGTCTCAATAGATTCATAATCATGAAACATTTAAATGAAATCTCAATTCATCAATACATATATACAAAACTTAATTTATATACATATATACAAACTTAATTTCTTAAACTGATTTTCACTTGATTTGATTATAAACTTTTATTATTTTACCTCACTTTGGTGATCGCAAAATAAACATAATATAATCAAGAATGTATAATGATTAATTGTTTAAGTAAATTTTAGTATGAGTTTGATTATGGACTCTTCTTATTTTGCCTCACTTTGGTGATTGCAAAATAAACATAATATAATCAAAATACATGTCAAAACAATAATTAAATTATGTGACCATTCATTCCACCGTCTCGATAGATTCATAATCATAAAACATTTAAATGAAATCTCAATTCATCAATACATATATACAAACTCAATTTATATACATACGAACTATTAATTCTTAAACAATTCTTAAACAGAAAAGAGGTGAATTGGATTGACAAATGAATTCTCAATTCAAAGTAGTTAATGCATGCGTGTTTATTCCAAACAAAGCAAAAATCAATCCACTAAACATCCCAACATATTTTTAATTTGGAAACTATCTACGCCTGTAATCAAATATCACCAAATCCACAAGCATCCATAATCCAATATATATTATTTCGAAACAAACATTATATATAAATTGTGGCACAGAGGGGAGATTTGAAATGTGAATTGAACGAGAAAAAAGATTCTCACGAGATTTTGTAATTTTCTATTCCAAGATTTTGAATTATTTGAACTCAAAAAAATAATTCATAAGGTTACTGGATTCATCATACACAAGACAATAAACGCAATTAATTGTCTCACAACGCATAGATTTAAAACAAAGGACATAAATTATGGTTTCTATAATACAAAAATATGAGTTCTCAAACTCAGATACCACATGTTGGACATTATTTATCATCATATATTCAAGAATACATAATTGAATATAAATTATCATCATATATTCAAGAATACATAATTGAAAATAAATAAAGCAAGATCTTCGAACATCATGTGTTTCCCATAAAACCATAAACTTAATAGGATCGAAATATACCTTGGCGATCCATAGCGGACGCGATTGGGGAAGACGGAGAGAACTTCCTCGGACTTTCTTTGGTGTAGTAGCGCAACTCCAACTCCAAGGATTTGTTTCTCTCTCTTTCCCTCGTTTATGTGTTCTCTGTAATGTATGTAATTTGATGGAATCAACACACTTGTATTTATAGGCAAAGAGAAGACAAACCCGAATTGTAAAACCTTAAAGCCCTTTCCATCAAAGTGGCTATTAAAATTATTAATAGGAAAAATTAATTCCTCAATCAATCGGTAATGCCTAATAGACCGAAATTATACTATAAATTAATTATAGTAAAATCAATGACATAATTAATTGCAATCATAATTATATATATTTACTCTTATTTGATCAGTTACATGAGTCAATCAAATGATAATATATATCCATTTATCTTATTAGTAATAGGAATGAAATATTCCTTTTACTTGCTGCAATGACTTTTAATTCTGCCAATAGATGGCTAGTTAAATTAAGCAACATACATTATGACTAACTGAAGACTAATTTAGAAACGTCCAAATTTCATTCTAATTAATTAAATATTAGGGAAAAATGTGTCTTATACCAAGTTAATGTATTACGTTAAAAATTCAATTCTATTTATGATTCTATCACATGTCACATATGTGAGACATAAAACTTACATATTACAGGGAGGGGCCTAACCTTCTGTCTGCCAGAAGCCCACCTCCCAAAGCCTCATACTTGTGCCTAGGAGGTGTTGCAACTACACCTCTTATTTTTCACCCCTTATTATTGATGTCATAAGAAACAACAACATACACTATGGTAATATTATGTGCCCATCTGCACATGATTTTATTTTAATCTGATATAAAATTGAGAATGTGAAAAAACATACATAAAATGGAAATGACTCAGTTTCCTGTGTCAATGTCTACATCCCCACTAAGAGCATGCACAACGATATGTTTAGCGGTTGCCCAGAGCACACGGCCACATGCTCAACCGCTAAGCACGCCGTTGTGCTGTCCAAAACCACGTCCGATCTCATCAATTATGGTTGCAAAAGCACGCGAATGGGTTTGGATTTATGGGGTTTCAAATGCTTAAGATTGATTAACTTATTTCTAGATTGATTGATCCAAACCTGAATTAATTTTATCATGATGCAAAGGTCATGACTTATAAACCAAGATTAATCGTATGAGCACAAGCAGATACGACGTCTTCAGTTGAAGAATATTCATAAAATTCACTTATATCTAATTCAACGTAATATATCACATAATAAGACAAAATTATGTTTAAGGTACATAACTTTTCAACTGAAAAATTTCTTTGAAATCCATGTAACATGAGCACAAGCAGATACAACGTCTCTCCACTAAAGATAAAATAAGAAGCGCATCATACAACGAGAGAAACTACTTATTCCACTAAAACAAACACCAAAGCAAAACACATATTTGCCCCTCTCACTTGCAAAATTATTATTCCGAAACACACATTATTTAGTACATAGTGATCATTGATCAACATAAGCTCCAGAGACGGAAAGCAAACTCAAGGCAGACGGGGAAATCTCGAGAAATCAGGTTTCCTGCGCTGCAAGTAGGCGTTCTTCCCCTCCGTGCCTTCCTCCGTTCCATAGAACAGAAGGGTCGCATCTCCTCCCATTTGCTGAAAGCAAAAAACATCACAAAAAAAATCACTATGCATTGCCTAACTCATAAGTCGTACTACTACTATAACACGAGACTGACCTGAAGTCCAGAATGGCCATCATCAACGGCATTGAGAGCAGATTTGGCAACACGGATCGCCATAGGACTGTTCCTTAGGATCTCTCGACACCACTTAACCGTCTCCTCCTCCAACTTCTCCAGCTGCATAAAACACAAGCATATTCATAGATGAACTTACTACTTACTGTTTGGGGAATCAAACTCACTTACAGGGACAACGGTGTTGACTAGCCCCATTTTATCTGCTTCAACAGCATTATAAAACTTTGCCATAAACCACATCTCACGAGCTCGTTTCGGACCAACCTGTTCAGTAAGCGCCATTAGTCACTAACGTATTACTCCCTATACAGAAAAATGGCTCAAACAAAATGTGAGTTGAAGATTATGGAATCACCAGACGATCCATTACGGAAGCTCCATAACCAGCGTCAACGCTTCCAACCTGCGAGAGAGTAATATCATCTGATCTCAAACAAAATTTTACTTATGAAAATGTTCCCTGATTAATCAAATATGCCATATGTGTGTGTGAGATTACCTTAGGCCCTGTTTGGCCAAAAACTGCATTATCTGCTGCAATTGTTAGATCACAGACCATGTGAAGTACATGTCCACCTCCAACTGCATATCCTGCAACCTTTTTTTCAATAAATTTAAAAAAATATATAAGTATAACAATAACATGGAAAATAAATGCTATAATTAAGAATGAATATAGAAAAAGGTTACCATAGCTATCACTGGTTTGGGGAGACGACGGATTTGGACCTGCATTAGTTGAAGGAATATATTTTAGTTGAAACAAAATTACAATTATGAGTTTTCTTTATTTTTTTGGGAGAATAAATTTTACTTGCAAATCAAGAACATTTAGTCGTCCAAAACTATCATAATCAGCGTAGCCTTCCTTTCCCCTGAATGATTGGTCACCGCCACTGCAAAAGGCCTTCGTTCCCTGCAACAACGTGCAAATTAATTGGAAAGGTATGACTAGAGAAATAACAGAGTTGTGGTTTGGCAAAAGAGAATGATAACATAGGGGTGGAGGGAGATGGCTAGAAGTTGGGGAGGCATTGATTGTAGATGCTCCAACCAACTAAAAAAACCATGAAATAAATGGCAAAAATAAAAAAATGTAGAGATATAGTTAGGGATGTCAATCGGGCCAGCCCACCGGGTTTCGGGCCAGCCCTATTCGGGTTGCGGATCAATCGGGTGCGGGCTAATCGGGCTGTGATTTTTTCGGGTTATAAAAGTTCAACCCTAACCCTAAAAGCTCGGGTTTCGGGCTAGCCCAGCGGGCTAATCGGGTTGCTACCGATAAATTAACACGCGTTCAATCCAATAAATAATTGTGAAAATTAGTTATATTTATAAAATGTAAAATATTTAACTATGATAAAATTAAGATATATGCTTAAACTCAAACATAAACATGATCAAATACTAATATTTTGATATTTATACAAAATAAAACGTAAACATCAAGAAATTTTAAAGCATGTTTTAGAAATTTAAATATATTTTTCAGTGAATTTGAAGTTTCTAATTTATATATCTATTAATATGTTAATAAAAATTTAATATATAATTTATATATTTAATATATAAAACTGAAAGTTATTTTTTTAATAATCTATATTATAAAATTGCCAATGAAGTGTCGAATTAGAGTCAAACAAATAGAACGATAGAAATTTTATCGGGTTTTCGGGCCAGCCCATCGGGTTTTCGGGTCTGGCCCTAACGGGTTGCGGGTTAATCGGGTGCGGGCTAATCGGGCTGTAATTTTATCGGGCTAGAAATTTTCAGCCCTAACCCTGTAAATTTGGCGGGTTATTCGGGCCGGCCCACGGGTTGCGGGCTACATTGACATCCTAGATATAGTACAACTATACAAGTTAATAATATTGGGAGACATGCTTAATATATGGAGTACTATAATTTTACCTTTCCCGTGAAAATAATAACTCCAATAGAGTTATCATCTCTAGCATCATTGAACGCACGCATAAGCTCCTTCACTGTTTGAGGCCGGAATGCGTTTCTCCTCTCCGGCCTGTTTATAGTTATCTTTTTACAATAACAAAAAAAAAACATAATCATTTATTCAAGGATAAAGTTTAATAAAAAGTTGCATGGGATAGGAAATTAAAAAGTTACTACATATAACATTACCTTAGCAATCCCTTCAGCCTTTTCATAGATGATATCGGTGAAGGGGTTGGCGGGATCATCAAACACCATTTTCCAGTCAGGAATGTAAGTCGGAACCTCACCGTGCACGCGGTGGTAGGTATCATCCATTCTGGAGCTGCAGTTTGACAAGGCGATGTTGGCATGTTCGGCTGGAATGAGATGCCCCGAAACAGACCCCATCCGCCTCTTGATGGTCTCAATATCTTTATCGGTCATTCCAACTGCCATTGGAGAGGGAGGAATTGAATTGATTTAGTTACTGGTCAAGTTTGAGATATGCACACTTGCTTGGCCTAGCTAGTGCACATTTATATACTACTATAAGTTGAATGAGATGAGATTGATAAATACAAAGTTGAAGATCAAATCCCTATACTGCCCCTATCCGTTTACTAATTTATATTTATGCCTAATTATCTATGGGCTATGTCTTTTTAAATTCATGACGCATTTGTAGGGGTGGCAAATCATTTGGATTGAATTATTATTGGGTCAATCTGATAACGATCCAATTCAATAAGGTCTAACTTGAACTCGACCCGTTAAGGAAACTATCGATCCGAACACGAACCCGACCTACTACCCTCAAACCCGAACTCAACACGAACAAGACAATATAATATGGATTGAGACGACACGATAATGATTCGAACCCGATATTACACAATTAAACATAATATTACATTATCAAACCTAATTTATTAAACTTGATTTACATGATAAAAATCCATTTTCCAGGATTTATACCTGATTTACAAGAAATTAAATAACTAAATTAAAGCATTGTTTTCTTAAAAAAATAATAATATTATTTCTTAATGGGTTATCCGTATCCATTCTACATTCAATCCGAACTCAAACCGAAATTATTGGGTTCTTAACGGGTCAACCTAATAAGGACACGAACCCAATAAAACTTAACTCAAACTCATTATTTTTGTGCGATTTCATGTCGAATTATCGTGTCAGTTCCAAAATTGTCAGACCTACGTATTTGGGCAACAAACAGTCTAATGATATTCTGATTTATGTATAAAGAATTTCTAGTTAGGAAAACCAATAAAACCTTCTTAAATCTCATGGTTGACTGCAAATATATAATACTATCATAAATGATCCTTTTGGAGATATTCAGATTGTGAAAACATTAGTATGTGTTAATTTATAGGGTAACTTTCCAAATCAGATTGTGCATGAATGTGTTTTTATATGTGGTCTATGCAATTCCACACATTAGATTAGCAATGAAATTGCTCAATCTATCAAGAAATTGTTTACTTTTTTCCAAATGCAGTTAGTCCTATCTTCTCACGGTTTGGTAGCAATTTTTCCTCTTCTTGGATAAATCATGATTTATTTTCTATTCCATGTTTTTTTATTGATCCTACACTGAATCATAAGCATGATATGAGTCGGGCTAATTAAGAAATGTGGCATGTTATAGGAGTATCTTTTAAATTTTTTATAACTCTAGTCAAATATTAGGCAGCATGCTCTTGGTAGAGAGTAGCTGTTAATGTCTTGATTCATGCTTCAATTGCTTGAGTTTAGATCTGTATTTAAATGATTGAATCGATTCTTATTTTTATTGTGTTTGGTAATATTAAGAGGAAATATAAATATTTCATACATCTGTAAAGTCCTTTTTTTCCTCCTCGTCTTGTTATTTTTTTAGGATTTCTTCAATCTAGAACTTGCATACCAGATTGTTGTTGCACGTTGCAGTATAGGTTCCCCCCCTTATCGGCGATCAAGTATAAAATTGTAGTAGTACTATAAAACTAGGAACTTAATTACATGTAGACTTGATTAGAAAGCCTAAACAATAATAATTTATTATAAAAAAAAATACTTCAAGCCTTCAACTATAGGGGTATTCAGAGTAATAAATGCTCAACTATTGTGAATATACTGAAAGAGGCTAATAGGAGGTTGTAAGTTGTTTAAATACATATATGGCTCATAAAGTCATACATACATTTATCCATAACGAGCTTCTACCGATCACTTAAACCTAGCCAAGTTGAGAAGACAAACTTGTTTGTCATTTTAAGTAGAAATCTCACATCAAAAGTTTAGGGGGTCACATTTATTATTGGTATTATTGCTATTTAAATTATATTTTTTCATCGACTCTGATCAATTTTATAACTTTCGAAACAAGAATATAAGATTTTTTCTCTATTATCTTACAATGATCAAATACTAATTCCTTTCACAAAAAGTAGTTATGGACGACACAAATTTTAATGCAAATTGATAAAGTAAGAATTGCAAAGAGAGAAAAGATAATTAAAATATTTTTAGTGTAAAATGGAATCTACCTCCTTAGATATAGAAACTTACCATAAATAGATATGGAACAATTTTGATGGACAACCTAAAATGATAAAAATGACTATTTTTTGTGGATGGAGGTAGTATACTATAACAAAACAACGACGTTGTTTTTACCAAAACATTGTCATTTTATTATGAGTGTCAATTTAAATATGTTGACGCATTCAAAATGGCGTAATTTTGTTATCAGAACATAATTGATTGTGTAATACTAGTAATTATAGTATCATCATAAACAATTGCAAAAAAATTTTAAAAATAGGATTTTATATTCTAATTTCAAAAGGTATAAACTCCCACAAGTCCATAAAGATGTGAATCACAATTATTTCTTTACTTATTTATAGACGAGTTGAAAAGGTAAATTTTATTTGTTGGCAGGTACATATGTAATTTGTCTAATATAGTAGTAGTACTAGCTAGATACTGGATGTATGTATTGGGCCATCAGCCCATTAAACCCATCAGTCCGAATAAATTATATTTAGGCGGCTGTTACAGTGTAATAGAAACTCTAAAGTTTAAATTATGATTTGAAAATCAAGAAATAGATAGTGATAAAATGCAAACTTATATATTATAAAAACTCAAAACTCTTCAATACAGCTTCAACACAGTTTCAATACAATATCAACACAGTGTAAAATTTTAAAATTTTAATGTCAACACAGTATCAACACAATATCAACACAACATCAATCATTTACTACCGTTAAAATTCTGTTGGCATTTTTCTGTTGATGCTTTTTTGTGATCTGTTGACATTTTTCAATGGTCCAGATCATAGTTTTGAGTTTGTACAATATTTAGAGTTTTCATTTGATCACATCCATGATGAATAGCAACAGAAAATATTAACATAGTGTCAACGGTTAATGTTGTATTGACATTCGATTAATATCAAAATCTTGAAATTTTACTTTATATTGACACTGCATTGAAAAGTTAAAGTTTGCATTTTATCAATAAATGCAAACTCTTTCTGGGTATTACCGAAAGGAATAAATCAAATTCTCTGTGCCATTGGACTAAGCCCTCAATTAAAAATAAAAAAGATGATAGCTAAATAATGAGGCACCAGTTTGCAATATAATTCCGCTCCATCTCTCATATATCTCACATTCAATTGAGCTGGACTTAATCTTAATACATACAGAAAATCGCATCTCATGATGATTCTTCTCCACACCACACAAAGCGTAAATAAATCGTGTAAGCTAACACTACTAACACGGAGTACTATATTTATATAGAAGTAATATATTTAAATCTAGTGGGTGCGAATTCAGGGGCCAGCCAAATCCTGGCCGTCCACTCCAACGTTAGCACCAATTGAATCTAAAATTGCAATTAGCAAACGTCGTCGTCCCCCTGAATGTGGTTGTTGGCCGGCTTTCCAATCTGCAGACAATCGAGCGGCGGAACGGTGGGCGTGTATAGCTGCCCAAACGTCTGCCAGCAAAAGGGATCATACATATGGTATCCCTCCTGCTGCGGCTTCAGCTGTATGTTCATCAGCGTCACCTCCGTGCACGGCGCGTTGTCGCTGCACGAGAAGTGCACCGGCTTCACCGTGTACGTCCCCCTTATGTTGGCGTAGTTGATCCCCGACAGCGCCACCGCCTCCGTCTGGTTCCTGCAGCTCCTCTTGTCGCAGTAGTACTGGTCGATCACGATCGGCACCTGCACCTCCGACACCTGAATATTCGAAAACTGAACATTCTTCACCGACCCCGACCCCCCCTGCCACGTCTTGATCCTCACCCCGTTCATCGTGTTGTGCATCACGATGTCCCGCACCGTGATGTTGGACACGCACGCCTTGGTGTTGTCCTTGCCCAGCCCCCCGATGCTGATCCCGTGCCCCGGCCCACAGTTCACGTTGTGTATGTACACGTTGGTGCACCCTGTTTGTATCGACACGCAATCGTCCCCTGCAACATGTTACCATAACTAATTCACGAGCCAGTCTCAATCGCAATGTAGTTTTTTTTTAATCATTTTTGTCTTTTCTAATGTAGGGGCCTCAACACATGTTCTCGCATTTCCTCTTTTATTGGTCGGAAAGCGACACATCTGTCTCAAGTCTGAAGCATTTTGTGGTTGATGTGTGTCCATTTCTCAGTGGTTTGTTTTCCGTTTTCACGGATAAGATTTTGATCGCGAATTAAAAACGGAATTAAGATTAAGAGTAATTTATTTACCGCAGGCGAGATTTGAGCTGCGAATGAGCACATCTTTAGAGTTCTGGAGATGGATTCCGTCGGTGTTGGGGCTGTTGCCGGGCGATGACACCGTGAAATTGTACACCGATACTCCGATGCAGTTGTCGAACTTCAGATGGCATTGTGGGCTGTTTATTATTGTGATCCCTGTCACCGTTACGTTGAAACTTCCGTAGAATCTAAGCGCCTGCATTATACGAGTATGCACTATACATTAGCTCAAAAAGAGGCCTTTAAAAAAATTAGAAAAATTTCCAAAACTACTTACAGTTGGTTTAACGCTTGGCATTTTTGCAAGTGAGCTACTTACCTGAAAACAGACAAAGATGTGTTAGTTGTAACATAAAGGTGACAAAATGTGGTGGTTTAACACAATTGAGTGGCAAATTTTGATTACAGGGAAGGGAGACTTTGGCAGTGCGGTGGCGTTTGCGGGGATGATGTATTTTGATTGGTCGTCAAGGGGATCGTCTTCGCCTGAGGCGCTCTGCCACCATACGGCGCCGTTTCCATCAATGGTGCCGCTTCCCTTGATCGTCAGCCCCACCAATTTGGTGAATTGGAGCCACTGCAGCAGGCCTGAACCCCAAGGACTTGAGCTCGTCGGAGCAATGATCGTGCCGTCTAACTATACAAATTATATTAGAAAACAGATTAACACAATTTTGTTACTGAAATTGGGGAGTTTTGATTTTGACTTTGATTTTTTTTTTTACCTGGAAAACAATGTTGTGTTGACAGTATGGGCCGGAAAATGAAATGGGGCCGACGTGGAATACGTAATCCGGTGGCACGTTAACGACGGAGGCTTCCACCTTACATGCAGCAGCCCATGCTGCTTCGAATGCCTGCATTTTCACCACATGATTTCTTCATCAAAATGTTTGCTAATCATAATTATTGTTACTTTTATTTGGAAATATTTGTTGGTTTATGAGGATAAAATGTTGGAGTCAATAATAAACCGCCGTAACAAGAATAACTTTTAATGGTCCCTCTCCTTATTCTCATGTCTATTTCCTTTGTCGTTTTGTATTCTCACCAGCTACTATTAGGGATTAATTAATTCTTTTGGGGAGTAATTTTTTTGACCATATAGCCTTGGAAATGTGTTACTATTTGTCACAGGTGCTTAACTTTTGTCCTCGATTCCCGAAATTATATATTTGATGGATCTTGCTCGTAATTTTTACTAGCTGGCACATGATAAAATAATGGTATACTAATACTACTAATTTATGACTAAAGGAAAAGTTATTGCATCTAATGGTATACTATAATACCAGTGGGAATGAAAACTGTCTCAAGTTGCTGATATGATAGGGAAACTTTTTTGTTGTAAGCAGTTATACTAAAGTAGTTAAGAGAGAATGTAATAAATGTAGTCATCAACTATAATCGAATTTCAAATTTATGTGAATTAAATTTTGCAAAGTTTGAGAAAAATTAAAATTTGAAAACAGAGCATTCATGTTAGTTCAATTTTTTTTTTACCTTAGTGTCATCGGTGCTTCCATCACCTTTGGCTCCAAAATCCAGCACATTAAAGACAGTGGAATCAGGTGCATTCTGGTCTGGTGGCGGAGTTTTAATTGGAGTAGCGGCTGGTGGCGAGGGCAAGGGCGAGGGTGAGGGCGAGGGCGTGGGCGTGGCTGGTTTTGGAGATGGTGCTTTCTGTTTTGGCTTGCTATGGTGGCTGTTATGGTGACTGGAGCTATGAGCTTTTCCTTTCTTCTTTGAAAGAGAAGACGCGATGCCTTGACTTTTCCTCCAATGCGAGCCTACTCTTCTCGCATTGCAAGTTTCTATGTGGAAACACCACATGAGAAGAACCATCAAGAGTAGGAATGACATGTTTTTGAAGCTAAAGCCTCTCATTTTGAGTAAGAGGTATGAAATGAGGAAGAGTTTGAGACTTAGGCAGGGGAAACAGAGGAGATGAGGTGATGGTTTTATATAGTGGAGAGAGATGAGGTTTAAAAGGTAGTAAAACATTTCAAAGTGTTGTGGACATGAACAAAAGATCGATTCACAATGGACCTGTGTTTGTTGCTATTGCTACTGTATTCTTGTATTTAATGTTTGGCATCACTTTTTTGTGAATTTAATTTGAGCTCAATAAATGGTCCGAATTTTGTAAGTATATTACTATTACACACTACACAGTTTGTTTGTAGCACTTGTTCATGCAAACACATTGATTTGAACAGGTTAATTAGTTTATGTTAACGGTGTCTTAATTAACCACTATAATTAATCAAATGCTGCCCAATTACAGAGTAACACGGACGGCATAGAAGAGACAAAGTAGGACTAACATATTAGAGGGAGAAGAGGGATTATATAAAATCATCTACTACTAATTTTTGGAGATGAAGAAGAGAAGTGAATAAATATGAATTAGTGAAATAATAAAGAAATGTGATGTAAAAGGCCAAAAATACACGTGAGTGGGTGTGGGTCTACAATAATATGTTGAGAAATGAAGTGATTAAAACAGCTCAGTTTTTAAGCTTCACATGCAACCTTCACGGGCTTCGTTTTTGTACTTTGTCTTCTTAAACCACCAGGAATTATCTGAAAGATATGCCCCACACCCCCTCAAACTTCAAACCCACCTACCTTACTCCATTTCTCTTTTTTCTCTCTGGTTTCTTCAAATTAAAAATTAAAGATTGTAGTGTAGAAGATGGAATGTATTTATTCTTGTGTCCCAAAACATACTTATACTATTAAGTTAGTTCCGATATGCATCGACGAATCCTCACTATGTAGTGTATTGCTATAGTGATCCTACTTGATTAAAAGATTACAATATTTGTGGAATTTTGCAATAGAATGTGGAATAATATACATAGATCTCAGAAGGAAACAACTAAAGTACAGACGCCCCTGGTTTTCACAAATCTTCATGCTTATTAGGATCCTGTTCCTCACTCTACGTACTAAACAAATTTTAGTAATTTCAAACAAGTGTCCAACTACCAATAATTTATGTGTGGACTCCACATTTATTGATCAACAAATGACAGGAATCCACAATGACAGAATCAATTTAAACCAATAAAATAGCAATCTTATTGGTCCAAAAAATTAAATAAAATGTACACCAATTTGCAAATACTATATTATATAACAAATAATTCCAAAACATTCATTTCTTCATCTTCTTCTTCTGTTTGGTGAATGTGGTAGGTTTGTCTATACATGATGATGATACTAGCACCACATTTTTTAACCGATGATTAGAGTTAATTATTCCATAGTTAGGGCATATAAAATGTTAATTACTATGATAACTTTTGTTTAGGAAAGTTCTATGAGGCATTTGGTAAGATACTCTATCTAAATTGAGCTATAACCAGCTTACCAAGAAGGCATATTAACAACTGAATTAATTAGTTAATTCTCCCATAGTCAAGGACACATGAGGATTAAAGTGACAACAATGTTACTGGAGTAATAATAAAAGATGAATAAATAAATATGGACCACATTAATGAAAATGAAATGAATGATGGAGGGAGTTAGCCGTCTTTTGATTTAGGGTAGACATACTCGTGAACTTATGCTTATCTCGTGAACTTGGGATATATGGATTAGGCTTCTCCTACTTTTAACTTTAGCTCCATCACACATTTTGTTCTGCTTCATTCAGCATTCTTTCCCTAAATGCCTCTGCTTTTTTGCTTTCACTTTTTATTCTCTCATCTTCAAACGACTTTAATTTTATGGAGAAGAATATCGTATGTTCTACTCAAATATTTATGCAAATAGTTGACTCTAAAGTAAACAACCACCCTTCTTTGTCAAATTAGGTGTCTTATTTCCCAGTTTGCTTGACATGTTTTCGGATTGTAAACTGCAACACACGTTTGATATTGTCTGCTTTGGGTCAAGCGACAGGAATTATATACACCTTCCAACTTTCATCAGACTCTCAATATGGCATGATTTTATACTCAACAACATGTTTTTGAAAACGAAATAAAATGAAAAAATGTACTTTACCAAAATGCAATAACAACAAAATTAATTTAGAGAGAAAAGTCACACAAAGGTTTCATTCCATACAAATGATTGATTAGATGCCGTCGATTGGGCCTTGAATTTTAGTGGATTTGGATTGAGATTAATTGGGTCGATCATAGTAATCTTACCTATTATGGGTAAATTTTGTATTGGTATCGTCAATTAACTTATAATCGCAGTAAAATGTTTAAAACAAAATCACAACAATCAATTTCAATAAGTTTCTCAATTGATAAACGTTATTCTTTCCACTCAATTGAATCACCAATCAGACACCATTTATGTCTCACTTTAAAGTTACGTTTAATTCACTAACTATTAAGTAAATTAAGATTTCCCCATATTTTTTAAAATTAATGTCTAAATACATAAAAAGATATGTGCAATGAAAGTTGACAACTTTATTACTTTGGTTATTAAAAATTAATAATAGAAATAGAAATTTAAATAGTTATTTGAATTCATGGAAATTTTCAAAATATAATTAGACACCTTAATGACCATGTTAATGTCGGGACTAGATATATACCAATAATATAATTACGAATTGCCATGTTCAATAATCACCTGATCCATATATACATGATAGTTGACAATCCAGATTAACATTTAGTGCACAGATTATTAAATAGATAAGGTGGACATAACATATGAACACAAACCCAACCTCATTTGAAAACATAACAACCACTCATATTTATGTTCCTATCTTTAAAATTTATAGTATATGGTTATTTTTTGTTATTTTATATACGGAAATGTGTGTTGTAATTCGAAAAGCTGGTTTAATTGGTCTAATAAGTCCAACCGGATGATGTTTGACTCTAGCAACATCTTCTCGAGTCCAATTACAGTTTTGGTGGATTCCGTGTTCTCTTTAAGCTGGTTTGGAATTGTAACAAATGAAGGGTGACTTAGTTGGTAATATATTTCTCCCATATTAGAATAAGAAAGGGTTCGATTTATCGGTGGGGCTAATTGGTCTAATTTTTAAGGGCGTGTCCCTCTCTCCTCTCACTCACTTACTAACACACACACACACAGATTGAGAGCGATGTGTGCGTAAGTCGTAATTCACCGATTCTGGCATAGCCAAAACACACTCACACAGGGAGCTCTGCTACATCCACAAATTTGTGAGGGCATTTTTGATCACATGCTTTATTTGCTGGTGGGTATCCTATTTATGGTATATGTTCTAGTTAAGACGACATAATCTTATTCTCATCACCTCATCAGTTTATGGGTAAGAAAATATATGCATCTCGGTTTCAGACATTTTTATTTTATGAAAATTGGAAATATGGATGCATATACATAACATATTATTATGCGCGAATGAAATAGTGAATAAATCTTGATGTAATGTGGAGTAGTATTTTATAGTGTGATATTGTTGAACTAGTTCCTACTAGCAATTTTTATATGTATATAAATTGATAAGCCAGAAGTTCTCCATGCATCTCAATCTATTATCTGGCAAGTCATGAAGTAATAAGCGAGACGACAAATATGTAAATATAGATAGAGGAATTTCAGTGCAATAATTGTGAGTGCATATGGTTGTCATAACTTTCCTTTGCCACCTATTATATCTATATGCCAAGTGGGTTATTGTAATCATAACAAAAATATATTTTGGTTGTTCTTTATGCTTTCTCTTATTCACACTACACTTGATTATATGATTTATAAACTACTGCATGAGAATGTAGATATGTAAGAGTGACTTTTTTTTATTAAGTACCAAAAGAACGCATAATGAGTGACAATAAAACCTCTTTTAATTATCAAATTTCTGTTACAAACTAGGTGTATATAAATAATTCAGCTATTTACAAACTAATCCACTAACTAAATAGGCTAAGTCCAAAAACATTAAACTGTAAATATACATATAAAAGGCCTGATAGTTAAACCAAGTAATTAAAATAACATAATAAACAAAATACTCCACTCTTATACTAGTATCATTTTCCATCACGTGTTTGTAGGAACGACTTTCAAATATTTATATTTCTAAACTCTAATTATAAAATAGTCTAGATTATAATGGGCCGCCGACTCAATATGTGACCATCCTATTGATGGATATTACTCTGCCTCGCCGTTACATCTGACCAGGCCCAATGCACAAAAGCCTCATTTCATTAGATCAAGGTGCAATTTGAGATCTCATAATTTCGTCACAAACTTTAATAAATAAATACAATATGATCATCTACTCAGGATGTAGATTGATTCTATATTATTCAATTTTATTTCAAAAATTTATTTATTTTTATCACTCGTATAATACGGTTTAACTGTATTAATCGGGCAAGCTTCCAACATTGCTTATAAATAATTACTCAAAGGTATCATATTATTTTATCTGAGTTGGATGTCTCATTTGAAAAATATTACTACTATTTGAGTCAAAAGGCATGAATTGCTAATATGAATATATTACTTTTTATGTACTTTATTTATCCATAAAAAATAGTAATTCCATTATTTCTTATCCCATCAACTAAAATTAGTCTCATTTCTATTTTTAGAATTTTTCTCGTAATTTATTTCTCAACCTAGCTTCTCTCACTTTATACTACATTTTTTTCCATTTTCATTCAAATTTTATCGATTGTGTATTACTCACTCCATTCCACTTTAATAGTCCCAATTTAATTTTCAAGTGTCCCACAATGCACTCAATTGAAATATTCCATAAATAGACCACACACTCCACTCACATTTTATTACTATAAAACTAATATAGGACTCACATTCCACTACTCCATTTTTCCTACAATAGGAGTCACATTTGATGTGACCACAAGTTTTAAAAAATGTAAAAAATAGTGGATTGAAAAAGTTAGTAGAATATGAAGTCCACTTTTTGATACTCTCTTTGCCTGCGAATAAGAGTTCCGTTTCTCCATTTTAGTCCGTCCAAGAATAGGAGTCTCGGTTCATTATTACTGTAAATGGTAATAGGTTCCACATTTCACTAACTTGTTTCACTCACATTTCATTTAAAACTAATAAATACAAAAGAGACTCATATTCCACTAAATTTTTTCCATCCACTTTTTTCTTAACATATCTTAAAACCTGTACCCCCAAGAAATGAGACTTGTAATGGTAGACGGAGGGATTATTAGTATTATCATATAAGGTGAGCTAAGTGAGTTAGTGGATTATGAGACTTACTTACCATTAATGACAAAAATGAAATGTAAAGTGTGGTACAAAGAAGTATTTTTCTTCAACTTTTTTTTATATTTTTTAAAGCCCGTGTCAAACTTAAATGAGACTTTTAAATAGAATGGATAGAGTAAAACTTATGTGTTCTTTAATGAAACTTGTGAAACTAGCATTAGGCGGAATACCAAACTGAATAAATAAAACTAATTAACAATCCGTAATTAAAAAACACAATGCTTAATTTATTCAGCATAGAATCGATCCTTTTATTTAAAAGTTAAAGACGTTAAATAAATGTAAATCGAGGGATTAAGCTGATACATCCTCGACTCCTTGTATTTTATTATTTGGAATTTGCATGTGGCCCTCATAACTATTCGTCAGTCACCTCTTTTTTTGGAGTTTTTTTTCAACCAAATATTGAACACTCTCATTAAAGAGCATTCATATCGTCCACAAACGAGATCCTGAAATTAAATCTTAACAACAATGTTTATCAGTCATTTTATTCATAGGATTTCTTATTAATTTATTTTTATATAGTACTTATTTCATGGAGTAATATATTTTGGATGCATCAAAGATCCAAATCAAGAATTCAAACAAAAACGCCAATTTGAACATTATTATTATTGTAGCCAAATTGAATAATGCGGGACCAAAAACTGCGACAATTAGAGTGACATTGAATTAAAAGGATTGGCTAAGATTGAAGACAGTGTCGTCATCATCAACAACTAATCTTTTCCAAGCCTAATGCAAAAGAATATTAATGCTCTTATCTGATATGAGATGAGGTGAAAGGTTTTGTTTGGATTGCTCCTGCTTTTTTGGCCTTTGGATTGGATCTTCTGGATAACACTTTTATCATGCCTTATGACCACGATAAGACCTCCCAAATATCTTCCCTACTTTTATTGTATTTGTTTGCTTCCTAAATTCTTATTCTTGAATTTGCTTTTCTTGAACAACCTTGTTCTTGTTTTTTTCTTGATTATCATGGATAACCATCACCATCTTCACTCTTTCCCTTGTTTGGATTGCCAACCTCACACCTACATTAGAATGGTACTACTAAATATTATTAAATTCATGCAACATCTATTCAATAATTTATGCAAATCAATCATGAGTTCATTTTAATTTGGAGCTACAGGTTCAGAATATGATAGAGAGGTGCTTGCTGTTCCGTATGGACAGAGATGAATGTGTGAAGGCGTTGGCTGAGCATGCTCGTATTCGACCTCTTGTAACTCTTACAGGTTTATTTTCACTTCATATCATAAGCCTTGCTTAATTTGTGGAGTTTGTAGTGTGTGGTTAATTTGGAGATAGGTGCAAACAGTTTTTGCATGTTGTGTGTTGATCTTTTTTTTTTTTTTTTTTTATGTGTTCAGTGTGGAAAGAGCTGCTGAAAGAGAACAAGGACTTTTTCCAAGCATACTTCCAATCTCTATCTCTTAGGCCATACTCAAGTAAAAACTCTTTATTCTCATTTCACCTCATTATAAAAGAACTTATTATTCATTAATTCTCACTCTGGATAATTGGTTTCAGATATAGATTTGTTCAAAGGACACCAAGATTTGGACGAAGAAACCAGTGCAAATACATAACTAGAAGAAGATGAAAGAATTCTATAAGGAAATACATGCATGTAGCAGTATTGAAGTGCTGCATTAGTTAGAAACTCCTAAATCCGTAATTATCTTATCCCCAATAATTTTATAGTATTGTTTTTTTTGGATGAATCAAACTTGCACTATAGTTATTATTTTGTTTGATATTGTTGTATCAAGAAGAGTGTATGTGAAAAAAAATCTTATATGAAAGCAATTAGTAAATGTTTACTTTTCACTAAAAATTTGAAGGTTCATGGTGCTGAAAAGATATTGTCCTTGCATAGCTTCAATTTGGACAAAAGCAGAAAAAAAAAAAGCATACTTAATTACTATTAACAAAGCACAACCAACTGTAATCAATGAAGTCAATTCATAATCTATAAAAAGAAAGAGAGAAAATAAAACTCAATTTTCATCAAGCCCCTCCTTAATCACCACTTGCAATTCTCTCTTTTCGAATGGCGTTGCCCGAGAAATTGACCCCTTCAATAGAAAGGTGTTGTGGTTCAACCACATTGTCTCAATGCCTTTGTTTCATGTAAAGCATTGCCAAGAAAATGCACCTGAAATTTTTGTAGCAGCAGATAGCAGTTTAGCAATTTCCAGCAGCATAAAATTGACCTCTTAACATGCTATATTTGAATTATGTGGATGTTTCTGGGTGATACTATTTAGCTGTTTCTTTTTTCATACTACACTTGCAGCTAGAACATCAAAATTATCACAGTGATTACCTCATGATGGGCAATGGATTGCATGACCATGTCTCCTTCGTCACAAGCACTGACTTGTCCATCTCTATACTCTCTTTGTGGGCAATGTGCCCACTATACAGTTTCAACATGTGTAAAGAAATTAATAATTAAGCCACAGTTAAAATTTCCTAACCAAACAAAAAAAAAAAAAAAAAACTTGCATTTTTGGCAGCAGCACTAAAAGCTTCCTTGTGAGTGATGTTGGGATGCTCAGCCTTGAGCCTCTTGATTTCGTACTTGATGAAGCGATTGTATGCAGTCGGACCGCGTTTCTTCTTTTCCGGTGCTGCACCACAACAAATTTCCATCAGATCATTCATGATAACTAACAATAACACAACAATTCATTAAGATTGAGAAACAGCTTTACGTTTCTGGATAACATGGTTGCACCATACATAATCCCTGTCTGCATCGTCATCATCATCTTCGTCCGCAACCTTCTCGACACATACACACTTCATGATTAGTTGAGTTCCTTGCAGTTAAAACAGTATCACGGCATTTTTACCATTTTACGTTGTTGGTTGATTGATGGAAAGAGGTGTAGCGTGTTGAGAGAGAAGATGTTATCGCAGTGACCGCAATTGATTGCCACCGCCATTGCCAAGCTGTTGTAAGGAACGATAACCTGCACAAAATATTCCAAATTAAGCTATGTAATCAGCCACTAATCACACCATTAATATTCAAATATATAGTGGATTAATTAACTACAAGTAAGATGGTATTGCAAATGCAGCATTCCACATAGCAAATCTGCTCCTGCAAGCTCTCTAATGCTGACATTTCTGAGAGAGAGAAAATGGGGAAATAAAGGCAGTTTGGAGATAGATGAGAATGTAGAAGAAAGTATCAACTGTGTTTCCAGTTGTATCAAACTCATTCTATATACAGTGACACATTTATGTCTGATACATACATTAAAATTTCAGCCTAAACTAGGAAAATGAGGAGAGAAGTCTTATTACAAGTCCAGTGCTTCCTATATTGAACTATAATTGCCAATTCTTTCCCTTGTGATCAGACTTCTTGAAAAATGAAACTGATGCTAACTAGGAAATCTGCCATCTAACCAGTTTTGTCTTTCTTCAACAAAAAAATTTGCAATTTAAGTCAAATTACTCAATAAGTGCTTCTCCAGCCACCTATTTCTTGCATGTACTATTACTTAGAAGTTAGAATACACTATAATAAACTCTAAACAATATAATAAAAACATTGTATAATATAATATTAGAAATATTATCTTGTACTTAAAATTGCTTCTTGCATTTCTTACATAGTCCTTAGAGGAAGTTGTTAAGTTGTAAATTTCAGTTAGTATAGTTACTACTCCCTATATTATTTGTAGAATAGGTTCTGAGCAAATTGATATAATGTTTTTATAACTCAAGAAAATTATAAATAAACTCCCCTGAATTAGTTTGCTTATGAAATTATAATCCGTACAAAATGCATGAAGTATATCAATATAAATTTTCTTGTGAAATGATTTAATCGATATGCCAAAATTTTGGATGATTAAGAATTTTAATTTTTGCCACACCTTAAAAATATGACTTTTAGAATCATATGCTTCATTAATTATAGTTACAAATTTTTCGGATATAGTACTAATTTAGTTACAAATTCTCTTGCGATTCTTTCTATTTTCTCTGCCATGGAGTCCAGCAAGCGTTGAAGTATCTTTTAGAGCATCTCCAATGCCGGCTAGCCGATTCACGTAGCTAGCCGGTCGGCTAGCCGAACCATTGGAGCAGGCTAGCGCCAAATCGGCAAAGAAACCGGCCAGGGCTAGCCGATCGCGTGTGGCTGGCCGATGCGCTGGCCGCCATTGTGGCGGCCCGATCGGTCAACGCCGAATTTTAATTTTAATTTTTTTTTAAAACCTATATAAACGCGATATTAGTTTCATTTTCATTTGCACCACTTGTTTTAACGAGTTTTCTCTCTCTCTAATTTTCTGTACAAGAGCATCGAGCGATGAGTAACGCGGGTGGTAGCGGTGGTGGTAGTGGTGGGGATGCTTGAGGAGTATGGACGGAGGATGAACGAGGCTATGGAGGCCTACATGAACCGCGAGATGGAGCGGTATATGCGTAGGGTGGAACAGCAGGCGATACCTCGCCCTCCACGGGTTGTCCACCGCCGAGCAGGTGATTGATCGGGATCACGTAGCTGCACATCGGCGGCGTATGACGACTACTTTTCGAGAGAACCCGCGGTTTCCCGCAAACATGTTCCGGCGGCATTTTAGAATGCGCAGGGCGTTTGTTTATGCGTATCGTTGACGCTTTGGAGCGTCGATATCTGTGTTTCCGCTTCGAGGCACGATGCGGTTGGCGAGACCCGGCCACACCCCTATTCAAAAGTGCACGGCGGCAATCAGGCAGTTGGCCTACGGAGGCGCGGCGGACATGTGGGATGAGTACTTCCACATCGGTGAGTCGAAAGCCCTGGAATGTCTGAAGTATTTCTGTGAGGGCGTGATAAACATTTTCGGTGAGGAGTACCTTCGAAGCCCTACTCCCCAAGATTGTCAGAATTTGATGCAGATGCACGGGGAGAAGCATGGGTTCCCCGGGATGTTAGGCAGCATAGATTGTATGCATTGGGAGTGGAAGAACTGCCCGACTGCCTGGAAGGGGGCCTACACGACCGGCTACAAGTCAAAGAATCCCACGATGATCCTCGAGGCCGTAGCTGATTACCGGCCATGGAACTGGCATACGTATTTTGGGGTAGCCGGGTCGAACAACGACCTCAACGTCCCGAACTCGTCTCCCCTCTTCAACGAGAAGTGCCAGGGCGTCGGTCCAGCCGTCTCATTTGTGGCCAACGGCAACCGGCATGATATGGGCTACTACTTGGCGGATGGGATATACCCTAGGTGGCCTGTCTTTGTGAAGACGATCAGGCACGCAAGTGATGAAAGGAAGGCCTACTTTGCGGAACGACAGGAGTCGGCACGCAAGGACGTGGAGCGCGCATTTGGTGTGCTCCAGTCTCGATGGGCGGCAATTAAGGGCCCAACGCGTTTGTGGGATGTTAGATGTGTTTCCCAAATAATGTACGTCTGCATTATCCCGCACAACATGATCGTCGAAGACGAAGGCGTACAACTGACTAGTTGGGCCGATGACGATGAAGCCGGTCCAAGCCACGGAACAGCCACCCCTAGCGTACGACGTGGGGTACCTCTCGATGAAGCCGGCTGCCTCAAGGAATTTACCGACATGCGCCAAGTGGAAGCTCATATTCAACTCCAAAAGGATATAATTGAAGAGTTGTGGGCACGGAGGACTGCACGCCGTTAGTTTTTTTTTATCTATGTACCTTTTTTTTAATGCAATTAATGAATTTTTCCGTATATGTGTCGTAAATTTAATTCCGTAATTTAATTGTAATTTTAATTTTATAAATGTGGTATATTTTGAATTATTTTTATTGCGGTTGGCCTATGACTGGTCTAAATTTGATGTGACAGGTTGATTTTCAGTGCGACGTAGCAGGGAGAGAGAGTAGCTGGCTTATTTGCATTGGCTTATTTGCATTGGAGATGCTTTTAAGTGCTAACAGTCAATCAATATATAGTTCTATCCCATTCTAAAATAGTAAAAGGAAAGGAAAAATAAAACCCTCATCCTCACTGTACAGATTTGACTGCCAATTCAGTTATTTCTCTTTTTCTGAAACGTACAATAGTTGAGAGCAAACTTTTTTTTTTTTTTTTTTTTTTTGGTTGAGAGCAAACTTTAATTCCTTTCAATTGCGGAGAAAACAGGACACGCTAGTTTCATTTTTCCCAGTCACAGCTGCTGAATCACTCGCATGTGTTTGTCGTGGAGTTGTTACTTTGATTTTCATTTTCCAGCTTATTCGCTTGGTACTCTCTTAGATATCGGTAAATCAGAGCTGTTAGTTTCTGCAATCACCTAATTCATGATTTATTGTTTTTAATTGCTTCGATTGCGAGCTGGTATATATACCTGCATATGTGCATAGCTACATTATTTAGAAAATTGAATAGATTGATGATTGGAAGTGTTTGAAATAAGAATGAGATTCTTAACAAGACTGCTTGATCATGCTTGGCCAGTTATGGTGGATGATACAACGGCTCCAAGTTATTGGTTGAACTGGAGATTCTTGCTCTGTGCACTATGGATTCTGTTAGCCATGTTGTTTTCTGCATTCCTCATATGGAGACACGAAGGGCATAGGGAATCCGGTGGGGATCAGCAGGAAGCAGCAGGGGACTTGTACTGGGATGAAGTTTGGGGGACTTGCTGGAAATCAATCCATCCTATTTGGTTGCTTGCTTATAGACTACTTGCTTTCTCTCTGCTATTTGCTGTGCTTCTAGCTGATCTAATCATCAGTGGTGTTGGCAAATATTATTTTTATACTGAGTAAGTTTAATTATTTGAGAATTTGCGGTTTTCGTGTTTGTAGTCATAGTTGGAAAGGATGGATTATATGGTTATGAATTTTCTGTATAGTTTTTTAACTATTGCTTGGATTCTTCCATTTATTAACTTCAATTGCAACTGAGAGGTTCGACTATATATTTGAGTAACTCTATGGCATCAATTGTGATATTTTGGGGGTAAAGTGGGAAGGATGACAGATTGAACTGATATTGTGGTTGTTCTAACTTTTCCATTCGCTCTTTCCTTTGTCGAACAGGTGGACGTTTACTTTGGTGACTATTTATTTTGGGGTATGTTAATATTTTCTGGATCTGCCTCTATTGCAATTCAAATTTCTCTTAATTTTGTGGTATATACCAAATTTGATTATGACATACATTTGGTTGTAGCTTGGTTCTTCACTATCAGTTCAGGGCTCTCTGCGTTGCCGCCATGAAGTTGATCCAGATAGGATTAGGAATAGTTATATATCGGCCAATGCAGAGCGTGGCTCTTATGTACCACCCCAACTTGTGGAGCAGGGAGATATACCCAACCAAACTAGAAGCTCAAATTGTTGTGGTGAACCTGATTGCAGAACTGCGGCATCCATATGGGGCTATATCATGCAAGTAGTATTTCAGGTAAGAATTCACCTTCAGTCCTACAGATTATCTTAGCAAGGATTGCTCGAATGGTATTATGGATAAAAAGGCAGCTCTTTTCCCTTATAATTAGGCAGAGATTCATTTTTTCTTATTTTGAGTATCTCAATTGCTGTTGACAGAGAACTTACATTATAGGCTTATACGCAGTCCTGCTCTCAAGTTGCTGTTCAATAGCAATGTGTATCTACATGATTATATGTGAATTTTTCCTTGTTAGTGTAACTTAGGAAACTTGCATCATATTTTTTTTGTCATCTGCAGAAAGTAATGTGTTACTAAAATTTATGTAACCTAAGAAACTTATGCAAGGTTCTCATACTTTCATTTCATTCTGGTGTAGATGTCTGCTGGGGCTGTGATGCTCACTGATTCTGTCTTTTGGTTGGTACTCTATCCATCTCTCATTGCCAGAGGTTACAGATTAAGTTTTGTGAGTATAATATTTCCCAGTTATTTTTTTATGATTATCTTTCTACCATTGTGTTGTTTCTAGCGTAGTAGTTCCAACATGAAGGCCAATATCAATTTTTTTCTTTATTAAGATATCTTACTTCATTATATCTGCCTTATTCCGGTCATTGAGTCAACACTTTATTATTTTCTGCAGCTAATTGTCTCCAAGCATTCTGTCAACGCCATCCTTCTCCTTGGTGATGCAATTTTGAATCGCCTGGTAGTATCTCAATGACCAAGTTGCTATTGTTTCTAATGAATTTTTTATTAACGGATCTCTAATTACTTACAGAGATTTCCCTTCTTCCGTATGGCATATTTTGTTTTATGGACGTGTATCTTTGTCATTTTCCAGTGGATCATACATGCCTGTGTATCAATTTGGTACAGTTTCCCCATTCATTGCTGCCTGACATTGTTATTGACAATTCTTGCAATTTTTGACAAAAATGTGTGAAACCTTCTTGCTGAACAGGTGGCCCTATCCTTTCATGGACTTGTCGTCTCCATATGCTCCTCTGTGGTATGTACTACCATTCTTTGCAACGGGGCAACTTATACATGTTTTTCCGTTTATCCAAGAACAGTGGATTCTTTAACCCTCGTCTTCTCCTCCTCTTCTCTGATTTTTTCTCTCGTTGCCATTTCTACCATAGTGTACTTGTCGTTAGGTAACCCTGTTAAACAAAATTTTGCAGGTATTTAGGCATTGGCCTTCTGGCCCTTCTCTGTTATGGAATATGTTTTTTCATATTCAGAGCAAAACGGAGTTATTCATCAAGATAAAATACTCAGATGCCATCGGAGTGCTTGAGAGCTTAAGCGATGTGGCTGCATATAGGTCCTCCGCATTTGTCCACATTTCGCATAACATTGTTGAGTGATATGAGATATGTGTAACTTTTACCAACTTATATAAGCTCTATTTTCATCTACAGTTTTGTAAATAGAGCCTGATTATACCATAGACTCCCATTTTATGGAGTATTTCATTATGAAATACAAGGAATACAGACAACCAATGAATCCATAATCTTGCAGTAATCAAAAAATGAGACATCAATAAAACATTGCTGTTGGTAATTCTACAGTTTCGAAAATACAAGATATCATCAATCGGCCTCTTTGAAGTTGTATTCACGGCTCCCACACATCATGTTAAGGCTTTACGCATTCTCTGATAAACTGCTCTAGATGATAGATATCGCCTGTTAAGGCAGATGCTTCTGCAGTTGTAACTTTGTTTTGGCACTGAGAAAATGCAAAAGCTTCTCCTACTACACCCAGCGTATACTCATTACTCGTATCTGCTGAAGACAGCGCTGTCCTTGAAGCACGAAGTTTGTTGCTGAGATGAAGACGAAGCAGAGTAGGTTAGTTATGAACCTTTGTGAGAAACATACTACTCAAAATTCACTACTAAGTGAAGAAAAATAATGGACAGATCAGAGATGATGGATGAAATGATCTCACATTTCCTTCTCCAGCTGTCGTCGGATAAAATCCGTTGAATGTGCAGTAATTTTGTCCATCTTGTTGCACAGGAGTAGTAATGGAGTCTTTCCTTTCACTACGCTCGCATTGGTCAGAATATCGTACAGGTACCTTCACCAGGAAAGACGATACAATATGAGCAAGCAATGGCTCTCAAAGTGTAAACGTGCGTGCTACATTTATAAACATACTCAGAAGCAACACGAAGATGTGGTAGAAACTCCACAGAATCCACCACAAAAATTATGCCAGCTGCTTGAGACAAGAACTCATCCAGTTTAGCAACAAGCCGCGAATGACCAGGAACATCAACTACGTGAATTCTGCCCTTCTGCAACTATTATAAGATTTCAGCACCACCCCTTACGTCGGCATGAATAGTTGTGCAAAAATATAAGGGAGTATTACCTTATTAGCCTCGGAGTGCAGTAAAAAACGTCCTTCATTTGGTTTCGTTGATGTTACAGAGTCTCGGTGAGAGAAGCCATCACGAAGCTAGAGGAGAGACAACATACATGTATACCAAAGCAGATAAAGGGACAAAATTTTTCATTGACAGCATCCACATAATCTTACTTACTTGGTAAAAGAGAACAGTTTTCCCACTTCCACTAAGGCCAGTTAATAAAATGGTGTTTGCTGATCTATGCTTTAAACGATATACTGCAAAGAAAGAGTTGTTTAATTGTTAATGTCGGCCAAATTTGTAGGCAATGTATGTGAAACAAGATCACTGGACCTAAAAGTTTAATTGAACTGAAACAGAGTTGAGATCAAAACTTACTGACTGTAAATAGAAAAGCGGTGAATAGAACGATCCCAGTCGCCGTGTATAGCTGCCCCGGCGGGATTTCTTGAACAAATTCTTGCGCTTTGCTAAATAATTGCTGCAATTGGATCTTCAATTCATCTAATTTCTCTTTTTCCATCGTCTCTGTTCACAAAATCGAGTACAGTTCTGATTGGAAATTTGAGATGAATTTAGCACAAGGGAAGTTAATGGTCATGGATTGGGAGTCTTTTTCAGGAAGTCTCTTCCCCAGAAAACTGTTTTTCGGTAAGTTAGGTAATTATGGTGGGGTGTGAATTATCTTTTGCATACAATTTTTTAGTTATTTCTAAAATGTAATGATGGCTAAAATCATGGACTACTAATTGATACTAGTACATGACTTTTTTTTTTCTTTCATATTCTCACATCTATGAATTTCTATGAATAAAAGTAATTGATGAAATTTGATTCTGATGTGGTAATACAAATATTCATTGATATTTGTAACATTTTGACCAAAAAAATTAAGATCCATTAATTGATATTCATGTCATAGACTCATGTATAGATTATAGTAGAACATGTTAATCTCTAGACTACTATGTGTAATAATATCAACTTTGATAAAGTCACCAAGAATGACATGCCTTCAAATTCACATTTCCACGCACATGGCGTGCGGCCAACGTTTTAAACATAGATCGAATCATAATTTTTAAATTTGTTTAGTTGTCCCATAATTTTAAATTTGTAAGGTTAGTACTAGTATAAAACTTTTTATTTTTAAAATTAATCTAATTTTGATGGACGGTCCAAAATAGTAAAACTGGTCTATTTTCGGTGGAGGGGTAGCATGACGTGGAATAGAAAATATTATGTTGATAAAATATTTGACTACTTAAATGGTATGGTTGAATATATTTAATTAGTCAAGTCTTTAATTTTTACACATATAAGCGTCACGCCAATAAATTCAGACACATAGTATGCCTAAATCTTCTCCGGTGAAACTATTTTAAAAATGTCAAAATTGCATTATTAACCATAATTTTACCATACTTTTTTTCAATTTATCCTTTAAACAACCTATGTTACTCGGATTGATTCTAAGATGATATTGGTCTTGACTAGATGATTAAAAGACAATGTAACTACTACAAATCGTCCTCTTCCATTTAAGAAAAGATTGAAATAAATGTAGCATTATTAGTTGGATTATACCTAGAGATGAGCAAAAACTACACAAATTGAATATCAAAATCGATCCAACCCAAAACTTGAATTTAGTTTTTTTTTTTTAATTTCAAATCGGTGTGATTTTATTTTTTAGAAAATCCAGTTTAGGATTAGAAAAACCAAATTTAATTTTATTATTATAGTAATATATATTTATATTTTTTATATATTGAACTAATTTACTTACAAACTAAAAGTCAACTTAATGAAGTGTAAAATAAATTAATTGTGTCATTTTTCATAGTTGAAATATATGCATGTGGTACACATAATATTTGACAATTTGATTTTTGAAATTTTTTTATTTTTTATTTTCGGATAATGTTATACAATTTCGGTCGGTTTAGATTGGTTAGATACTATTTAAATTTCAATTTGGCTCGTTTTGTTTTTCGGAACGTTCAGTTTTTCAGTTCGTTTTAATTTGCGTGTTCCCCTAATTATACCATTACTAATTTACCATATCCCTCGATTGCATCGCATTGTTCATGGACTTTGACAGGTCAAATTAGGGAGGCTAAAATTATTGACTTTTTAAGATTTAAGTGCTACCTTAACGACTATTGGGTACATTTAATAAACACTAATTAATAAATAAAAGCATAAATAACTAGTGCCTGCAATGGTTGTAGAGTATTTATTTTAGCCAGGTCATCACCATATATAATACCGATGCTAAATGATATTTCATCTTATATTTCGCATAATTAAGCTTCTGTCACATATAAATTATAATCCCTTAAAGAGTGAGATAATACTTAAATTGCACGGGCGTCCTTCGTCGCAATATTTTTTCTACATCCCATTAATTAATTCATTTTTTTTATATTACAATACTAGTTAATAATAATATATTTTAATTATAATATAATGAACTTTGCTTAAAGTTTATTACTACTTGAAATGAAAACTATATACCGTTAATATGATTAGTTATTAATAGGTCTGGGGAAACGGTTCTCGGTTCTTGGTTAACCGAGAACCAAACCTTATTTTTTCAGTTTTCGGTTAACCGAGAACCGAAACAATAAGGTTAAGGTTCGGTTCCGGTTATTAAGTTTAAGTTAATCTCGGTTCCGGTTTTAACCGAGAATCGAAAGGTTAGAACCGAATAACCGTTATTTTCTAAATATTTCATTTTTATATATTTTTAATTTTATTATTTTGGTTTTACAAAAGTAAAAATTTGTTTGATGAATGATGTTGGTTTATATTGGTTTTGGACTTAGTTTTGTAGACTTTGTTGGAATTTTGGTTTTTGATGATGGAATAGAATCATGGTTTTTGTCCTTTTGATTTTATGACTTATTACTTAATGTATTATATATTTATATTGCACTTGAGTTCAGTTCCTTCGGTGGAACCGAAGACCGAACCGATTGGTTCCTCGAGGAACCAAACCGACAAAGGGTTCGTTTTCGATCTGGATTTCAAAAAAAATAAGAGTCGGTTAACCGACTAATCAGTTCGATCAGAACCAAACCGACTGAATTCCCACCCCTAGCTATTAACAACAAACCTGAAATTCAATACAATTGTAAACTCTTATATGGTTATATATACAGTAATAAATTACAATTAATAAATACTATCAAATTTAAACGGAAAGACAAGAAATTAAAATTGGACAAAAGTTTAAATCAACTTAACAATTGAAAAATAAAGCGCAGAAACATAGAGATCGGTTTAGACTTTAGATAGAGTGAGATTGCATCTCCAAGTAGACTTTTAATCTTATGTAAACTTTCTCATCTGAAATCAAAACTTGGAAAAGCTATTTGACTAAAATATGGTAATAATAATATACATTTATTTTAGAGTATTATAATAAATAAAATAATAAATTTAATTCAATTTACATATATAACCCTCATACAGATTTTTATAGATTATAGAAAATATTTTGTGATAAAAATCCATAATATCCAAATAATACTGCTCAACCATAAAACGAGGACAGTGCTATGGGAATTTGAGGCATTCCTTTTCCCATTATAAATTTATAACATTCCATCTCTATTTTTCTATTACAATAACTGAAATTCGCATGTGAATGTTCAATATTTGAAGTGGAAAATGAACTACTAATTCAGCAGTCCAGTATTGACTAGGAATTTTTTTAATATCCAATATTCCACGTCACAGCACACTTGACTTCTTGCATCAAAACTTCAAAATCGATCGACTCAAACGTATAGAATTCAAACTTGATAACTAAACTAAAACACAGTAGTAGTACTAATAAAGAACAAGTCACGAACTCACCTATGCATACCGATTATATTGACTTAAAAATTATTTCCAATATACATAAGTGGCATATTTTAATTCTGTATATTTGGAAAATGAAAGTGAGAATCAATTCATATATCTGGTACTTATGAATATAAATATATGTGGTGTAAAATTACATACCAAACAAAGTGTGCATTTTTGGATTATTAATTAGCATTACAATTTATAGCACAAGTAGGTGTACCATTTTGGCTCACCTGGGTAGGTGGGTTATATGTCAAATTCGGCGTTCCATTTCCCGCTTGATATATAAATATAACAAAAAGAAAATAGAGTAACAAATTATACTGATTTTTGTCATGTTAATTGAACCCCCTAACTATAAATATAAGTAGGTGGATTACCAGATTTCAAGCTGTGAGTCGTTCTAGTCTGCGCCAACAAATTCTTTCACTCTCATCTCCTATCCGCATTCGTTCAAACAGTAATATCTCTGCTCTCTTTCTATCTTCTAATCTCAGCTATATGAGATATATGCAATGCTGAGTTTTGATTTGTTGATTTTGGACTCTGAATCTTAGATTTATTAATGTTTGTTTCCGATCTGGGGATTGGATCATTATTTTTCTTTTAATTAGCTGGTTCGGAATTTGGAAATCAGGCTAATAGGAAAATGGCGAGGAAGAAGATCAGAGAGTACGACTCCAAGAGACTGTTGAAGGAGCATTTCAAGAGGATTTCTGGATCCGATTTGGAAATCAAATCTGCTCAGGTGAGCTCGATGTTTGTGTTAGTTAGTTAGACTGATTGGTTTTGTTGAGATCTAGTCCTTTTTATATTTTTTTCGGCTTATGTGGCTAGAGATTTACATTCTGCGTGTTGTTAGGGAAGAATATGTGGTAGAATTAAATCTAGCATAGCGAAGTTAGATGGATATAATGCGATCTAAGGAAAATAATGATACTCCTAATATGCTATGATTGGCGGTGCAGTTCACCTGATTCTCTTTTTCCTTGTTACTCAAAGTAGCTGTACTTTAAATAGGTTTCTCATCTGAGCTAATCATATAGAACTGTACCTAACTCATGCGCCTTTTGATTGGAATTTGGAAATTTATTTTTCGTTTTCAGTGACAATATAAATTAAATCACCTAAAGTTAGGTGAATAATCAGGACAACTGTATTGAGCAAATTTATAGTGTACTTTCTTGAAGATGTACTGAAAATGTGGAAGAAATGTTAAGAAAGTTTACTCATTCTCAATGGACAATATAAATGTCGGAAAATCTGCATCAAACCAGTTTGTACATTGATTTTACTTTTTACTATTATCAGCTTTGTTGAAAATTGATGCGACAGTCATGCAATGCTACTTGGCTTGTATGTGGCAGAGTTTACATTTATAATTCAAACTGTTGCCTTGCATCATCTTGATTAAGAACCCAGTTTCAAGGCTCTTCAGGCCTCAATAAACCAAAATCTGCTTGTAATGTTTTAGGTGACCGAGTCTACTGACTTTAGTCAACTAGTAGACAAAGAGCCATGGCTTTCGTCTACAAGATTGGTTGTCAAACCAGATATGCTGTTTGGGAAACGTGGTAAAAGTGGTCTTGTTGCTTTGAACCTAGATTTGGCCGGAGTTGCTGCTTTTGTGAAAGAGCGACTTGGCAAAGAGGTACATGTTAATTTTTAGTATTTCTTGTGCTAATTCAGTGTTATACTGGCATAGTATCAGATATCCTATGACAAGAAGTGAATTTAGCTTAATTCAATACTCTGCCTGACACATATCTTGTGTGAACAGGTAGAGATGGGAGGCTGCAAAGGACCCATTACTACATTCATTGTTGAACCATTTATTCCTCACAATGAGGAATTCTACCTAAACATTGTCTCTGATAGGCTTGGTTGTAGCATTAGCTTTTCAGAATGCGGAGGAATTGATATTGAAGAGAACTGGGACAAGGTCAAAACTATATTTGTCCCAACAGGTGCATCCTTTACAGTAGAGCTATGTGCTCCGCTTGTGGCGACACTTCCCTTAGAGGTACATTGTCAATAAACAACCTTCCTCTTAACATTATTGTTGCTGTTTCACTTATTTACTGCACGTATTGAATATATACTTACATATCGCCATTGCTTATACATAATTTCTTGTGATGCAGGTCAAACCTGTAATTGAGGAGTTCATCTCATTCGTATATGCTCTATTTTTAGGTAGGTGTAAGATCTTGCAAAGAAAGTCTGCTTCTTAAGGTTAAGGTTGTAATCTTCTCTAGAGTTTTGAAAATAACCTGGTTTATTTTTATTTAGATTTGGACTTCACTTTCCTTGAGATGAACCCCTTCACCTTGGTTAACGGAAAACCTTATCCTTTGGATATGAGAGGCGAGCTTGACGATACTGCTGCTTTCAAGAACTTCAAAAAGTAATACTATGATTTTATTTTTCTGTTCGTTATTTGAGATTAACTTTAGGCAGTTCAAAAGCATATTAACCTTTGTGTGCATGGTGTTGCTATAATGTGTCAAAAATCATCAAACTATATTTATCGCTTATATAACCTCGATCTTGCAGATGGGGAAATATTGAATTCCCGTTGCCATTCGGAAGAGTTATGAGTCCAACAGAGAGCTTTATTCATGGACTTGATGAGAAGGTACTCATTGATATGTAGATTCTCTTATAAAGCTATTTGACTCCCAATTGGTATTCAGACCATTTTAATCTCAAATGTGGAAGCATTTTGCCCTGTTGCATTTTTCACTCACAAAACCTGCACCTGCTTTTTTAATGCATATATAAAGTTTATATCTTTCATTATTTGCAGACAAGTGCATCATTGAAGTTCACTGTCTTGAACCCCAAAGGGAGAATCTGGACCATGGTTGCTGGAGGAGGTGCAAGTGTCATCTATGCTGATACTGTATGTTCCTCGTCTTGATGTTATTATATTTCACTTGACTTAACTGAAATTGTTTTCCATTTTTCTTGTCAATTGGTAAATATCCAAGTCTCACACAGTTTCTCAAACCTGGTAATAGGTTGGAGATCTTGGTTTTGCTTCTGAGCTTGGGAACTATGCGGAATACAGTGGTGCTCCCAACGAGGAGGAAGTCTTGCAGTATGCCCGAGTAGTGATTGACGTAAGAATCAATTTCTTGTATTGAGTAGAAACACAGTATCACTTCTTACGCATGCTAATGAGTTGTTTACAGTGTGCGACTGCAGAACCTGATGGCAGAAAGAGAGCCCTCGTGATAGGTGGTGGAATAGCTAACTTCACCGATGTTGCTGCCACATTCAGTGGCATCATCCGTGCCCTAAGAGAAAAGGTATATATACCAAAACCTCACGCAGACTAATATATATAACTTCTCATCGAAAGCTCGACTCCTGATGTGGTTGATGTTGTACCAGGAAGCAAAACTCAAGGCTGCCAGAATGAGCTTGTATGTCCGAAGAGGAGGACCTAATTACCAGAAGGGACTTGAGAAAATGAGGATTCTTGCTGAAGAAATCGGCCTTCCTATTGAGGTATACATACATTGTTGATATAATGTGGTTGAAACCTGCAAAGTTTTTCGTGGCAAAAGACCTTACTGATTGATTTGTTTGGGATGTAGGTTTATGGACCCGAGGCAACCATGACTGGAATCTGCAAACAGGCTATTGAATGCATCAGTGCAGCTGCTTGAAGATGCTATAATCCTCATTACCAACTCTTTTATCTGTCTTTTTATTTTTAGTTTAACCAAACTTTCCAATCATTTTGGATTGCATTTCTTCACTGTTTTCGTAAATGGGTCTCAGAAATTGGTCCGTATGCCCTTATCCAGTAATGTTGTGAGTTAGAAGGTCAAGGATTTGTTATGAATGGTGAAGCACCTCTCAATTTACTTATCTCAATAAAATGCTGTATGAAATTGGCATGAGATTCTGTTTTTGCTTTTCTATTTCCATACCTGAGAATGTATACGCATAATGGCGTACTTATAAAATTAATACAACTATAACTTTGTGATCATCACCATGAATTCAATATGTTAGTACTTACTTCAATATTCCATATCAGTTGTGTAAGATAATTGGCTTGGGGTTTATGATCCAAATGAGCTTTTTCTTTTGATAAATTTGTTTTTTAAGTGTAATTCACATGTTTAGTTTGTAATATTTGTATTTTCTTTAAAAGTTCGTGGTTTTTAAAGTTATGGTTTAGGAGAGGACCAATGACATCGTTTGAAAAACAATGTAAATTAGTAGCTTGATACAAAAATTGGTCGTAAACCACATTGGCCCTTTAGAAGCTTAATTGTTATTCTCACACCACTTATGTATATAAGATAATTAGTGTAGGGGTATATACACGTTGGCCCGTAAGTGAAGTCAGATTATTATGAATTTCAATGTCTTACGTCACTTATACTATGGTAATTTGTATGTGAATTAATGAATTCTCTTTTACAGTATTATTTTCTCTATTCTAATTTTAACACTTTAGAGGCAAATTGAGATACATTGCCGCATGCCAAGTTTTGTATAGAGAGAGAGAGCAACCAAACGAATTACTCCTATAAAAATAAACATGCCTCTAATCATCAGCTATAGTGGAAAACTGAACGGACCTGAATCTTAGTCTGATGCTTTGTACAACACATTGTTCCTATATATCACAACAATCAGAAAATTATGCTGGTACATAATAGGTTATAAAAAACTGTACAAATCTTTTTGCCTGCATTTTACTTTCTATATGGAATATGTTAAATGTAAGAAAACCTAACTAGACAAGCACAATTATAATTAGACAACCATTCGTTTTGGGCTTGAAAAGATGTCACCTAACCTTATTGGTCTGCTTTTGTTTGATTATTCCTATTATAATTAATTGTAGCAGCAAAATTAATGGCAAAGGTTGGGACACTAAATTTTAGTCCGTATCAATTAATTTCCAAAATATCCATTTCTTCCCAAGCTTTCATCGGCCTGCCTCTTTTCTTCTTTCTTTTATAAATTAAATTTGTTGAACTAACACCAAATTGGACCGCCACAATTTAATTAGATAATGGCAACCGCCAACCGTAATTGACACAATTTAATATGATGGCCACTGAATAGACGTCTCTGCAATTCGTTGAGTCAACAATCACTATTATCTGCAGTCTGAATGTCGAAAATTCTGCATGACTAATGAATTTCACCAAACATGCACTACTTACTACCTACGTTCGAAATTGAATTCTATTAAGTCTTACCAAATAGGAGTATATATTTGTAAATTGTAATCTATCCGTTTCAACTATATTACACAGAAATTAAAAGGTTATGTTAAATAAAGATAAAATAAAATAGGAGAGAAAATGTAGTAAAAGAGATAAAAAAAAAAAGTAAAGTACGATAATAAATAAAGTATAAATAAATAAATATTTTATATTTTTATTAAAAAAGAAATAATTCAATTTTATTAGGATATACAGTGAATAGAAACTTAATTACTTAATTAGGACAAGGTGAACAGTAATTAACTATACATATCAACTCATTTTTTTAACTTTGCAACCGTCCCTTCAAAATAAGGCCAGCGTTATTACGTTAATATAATTTCAATTATATTGATGGCCTTGGTCACCGGTCAACTTTGAAGATAGTTTTCAAAATAAAAGAGTTTAATATTGAAAAATGAATTTTGCAATTCATGACCAGATCCAGATGTATATAGCAGAATTTCAACTGAAAAATAACTGGCTAGTGCTAAATCGATGGTACATTGGGACATATAGGGAGAGACACTTTTAATTTATATGAATATAATATATTATTCATATTCATTTGGAGATTTCTCAACATAAATGAGTTATTTATTTTTCTTGGCAAAATCAACAATTTTAATAGGAGTATCTTTTACTTTATTTTTTTCGTTTAGTACCACTTTTTTTAAAATCTCATACTATTAAAAAAATATCACTTAATATGGAGTAACAAAGGAAGGAGATAAGACATTTATTTAAACCACGTATATTAAATAATTAAACGTGGCGATTGGTTTGGCATACAGTATTTTGTGAATTCATCCTTTCCAGATCGTCAGTAGTAACAATTAACAAACAAATCGAATAAGATAATAATTGCATACCTATTCTGTATTCATCATAAAAAGCTGAGAAAATTACTATAAAATTCAAACCTAACTAAAACGAGGAGATTTTTCGACAATTTTAAATTAGCCCGCCAACCACATGAAACATTTTCTGAGTTTATAAAATAGCCAAACAAATTAATCAACCTTTAGTAGCATAAATAAGTATATTTTGTGAGGAAAACGAGCTGAAATTGAAAGATGGAAATAAGGTTGATGGAGATAATTTGTTTTTGATTGATAAATTACCATATATATAGAGCTATGGACTAAACAATGTGCTGCATAATGACAAAGCATGACTCGAAATCCAATTAATTCAGCAATGGCATCAAACAGCAGAGAAAATCTACCAACGGCGATGGAAGAAGAGGGAAAAGAAATCGAATTTCATGCCCACGTATTGGAGAACATCCTCTCGCACGTGCCGCTCGTCGACCTTGTTTCCGTCTCGCACGTGTCCAGATCATGGGCCAACGCCGTCTCCTCCTCCCTCCGCCACCACACCCCGCCGCGCCCTTGGCTGATCCTCCACGCGCACGCCGCCACGGCTCACGCTTACGATCCACGCTCCGGCGTCTGGATCAGAATATCTCAGCCGGTGAAGGCCTACGTTTCCGGCGGCCTCCGATCATCGCACTCCAGCTTCGTCTACATGCTCTCCTCATCGCGCTTCTCCTTCTCCTCCGATCCTCTCAATCTCGACTGGCACCACGCCGATCCACCGCTTGTGTGGCGGCAGGATCCGATCGTCGCGCGCGTGGGAGACTCCGTCGTCGTCGCCGGCGGCGGATGCGATTTTGGAGACGAGCCTTTAGCGGTTGAGATCTACGATTTGAAAACACGCGCGTGGCGCTTTTGCGACTCAGTGCCGGGAAATATAAGAGACTCGCCGGCTTCGTCCGGGCTCTCGATCGCAGTCGCGGCGGAGAAGCTAATCGTCGCGGAGAAGTCGTCCGGCCAAATGCACTCCTTCGATCCGGAAACCAACTCATGGTGCGGACCTTTCGATTTGCGTATCGGTGAGGCGAAATCGATCATCGATTATAGCATCGGATGCAGCAATAAGAGGCTGATTGTTGTGGCGCTTTGCCGAATTAAAAATGTGGAGAGAGTGAAGATGTGGAGAGGTGTGGGAGATGAATATGAGTGCGAAGAGATGGGAGAAATGCCATTGGAGTATGTGGCGAGATTGAAGAGCGAGAGTTTAGGCGAGCGCAATTCGATAAATGTTCGGGTGGGTGGGAGTATTGTGTACGTGTACAGTGATATGTGGAACGTTGAGGAGGTGGTGGCGTGCGAGCTGGTCGGCGGAGGTGAGTGTTGTAGGTGGTGGCGCGTGAGGAGAAGTTGGTGTATACGTGCGCTGAGGTGGGAATTCAAGAGTTGCAGCGAGCCAATAACGTTAGATTCGACTATGTGGAGTAGTCGATACTACTATTTGATATTTCTATCAATTTAGTTACAGATTTTGTTTTTATAAATGTGTCTCCCAATTAAAATAGGAGTACTCAACAGATATCGTTCACAGACTATTTCAAGAAGAAATATAAGAATTGTTACCCAATATCTCTAAATAAACAAAATGCTTTTTTGTCATTCATATGTGGTACTACTTACAATTTTGATTAATTGGTTGGTCCAGTTATTTATTCATCTCGATCTAGTTTTTTATTAGTTGGTCCACCGATTTAAGTTTCTTGTATTTCTTTTATCGGCATCTTGATAAATGTATTATTAATGCCAAATATTTTGATGAATAACACGAGAAAGCTCATGATATATGGTTGTCATGACTCATGGTGAGATAAAATTGATATTCAAATCAAATTAAAATTTGAGTAATACAAATGAAATTTGTCTTTCTATTTATTTTATAATAAAAAAAACTTGTAACCACTTTGAAATAAAAAACTGAGTAGTAGTAATACTTAGAACTGTAGTAGTAGAATTTTTTTAGGAAATGAACTTGTAATAGTATATTGATTGGATCAGGTATGATTCAGGCCCATTACCATTTCAGCAGTGGCCCAAAATGTTTAAAGGGGCACCGATATTTTTAACGGGATCCGTCAAAACAGTGGTTTTATTTACAACCCCCATATTAATTAATAACCACCTATTTAAATTATAATAATTAGTTAAGGTACACTTTTTCCCACTGTAACCTCTAATAATCTATTTTTTTCTGAAAATTGGTGATTGAGATTGGCACCAAAAATCACTCAAATGTTATAAAGAGAACAAATTTCGTTTTAAGTTATGACAGTCTAGATATAAATTAAAATATTTTAAATAAATTGGTAAGTCAGCAGAACAATACGGTATTATCTTCGTCCACAAAAATAGTCTTGCATTTTTATTTTCGATTGTCTACCAAAATTATCCTTTATTTATTTATGGCAATTATTTTCTCTAAAAATGTTGAATCAATTTTTTACTAATAATACTTCTACTTTTTTATCTATTTTCTTAAAAAAAAATTGTGACTTTGTTTTACAAATATTCAACTTATTTTATATTTTATATTTAATTATTTTATTCTATGTATTTAACAGCATGGTCTATTGTGTATCAGTTGTATAACTGAAAAAATATCTGACAAAGAGAGCAAATAACGAAAAATGAACTTTACGGCAAAGACAATCCTTTGTAGTACTGATTAGTTGAATGAGATTTGAATAATTAGATTAAGAAATTATAAAAGAAAAAAGAAATACTGGAACCCTAAAATGTAAATTGCCAAATTGGCTCCTCTTAAGAAAGTACTATTACAGCTGAAAGAGTTTGAATAATATAGTAGTAATATACTACTCCATAAGCTTAATTATTGTCGTAAAATTATTTATAGCCTTATATCTGAATTTCCTTTCCCAACAAAATAAATTGTCATAAATTGGACGAAGTTAGTTATGTGCAAAATGAAATGTGGTACAAAGAAACTAAGAAAGTATGTAAGATAAATGAGTAGTCTCAGTCCATGTGCACTTGCATAAGCTTTATCATGTGATAAGATGTCATATCACACAACATTTAGTTGTCCAAACAAAACTTGACACGTAGACACGGTGGAGAACAAAGATTTTCCTCTTTTCTAATAAGGCTTTGCCTATTCGGCTATTTCAATCATTTTCGTAATGGATAGCTAATGATTTTGAAATTCAGTTGTCTAGACTGTATGCATAAAAAATACTCCTACTACTATTGGATTTAGTTTAAATAAACAAACAAATAAAGTATTGACACAGAATGTAATTAAGTAAGGTACAATCTTGATAATATCGGATTCATTCGGAGCTACTTTTACAATTTACAAAAACTTCAAGGGGTGACAAAACATAGTTCTTTCTTATGCTGGTGGCCCTCGAGGCTAGAGAAAATACCTCTAATTAATAATGTAAATTGGAATCGGGAAAAGGGAAAAAAATTCCTCATTAATCTAAGCTAGAAAAAATAATAAAGAATACGAGTTTGAAATATTATAATCAAGAGTTAAATCAGTTTTCAGCAAGTGTAGACCAGAGAATATTCAGCTTTTCCAATGCGACAAAAATACCTTGAGGCCTAGGGTTTCACAAATAACAAAGATTAAGGAACTTTTTCTCAATATTTAATTATGTCTTCTTTTGTTGGAGGTGAAACTTACTCTATACTACTGCTGTTAATGTTATGCATATGATCTATCCTAATTTTGTGGGGTCCTGGCATAGAATGGAAAAAAAATTAATTAAAGAGAGAATATTTTGGGGCAACGATTTCTTTTCAATTAAAAGATAAAATAAGGATAAAAACAAAATAATTTTCTGACGCAATAAACAAAAACTGTGACTATTTTGGAGAATATAATCGTTAATTTACTCTCTAATTAACTAGATTAATACCAAAAATGACAATAATCCTACAAAGTATTACTCCTACTATAATATTGGATCTGTCATATGCACATTAGTCTATCATAAATTAAATACCATCTCGTTTTTGTTTTCTTAATAAAAATAATGGTACTACTAGTATTATAAGCATTCGCTGTTTCATGTTTGGCATGGGTAATGAATCAAAAGCATCCTTGATCTTATTGCGTGCTGCGATTTATTTTATCCATAAAGGTATCTGATTCTTCTATACCTATAATTGTGTACGTAGGATATATCTTCTTAAATATAAATTTAAATAAAATAAAAGTACAATAATATAAAGAAATTTGGCGTAATTGTGAAGTTTATATGACCTTTATATTAAATGCCACTTTGATTATTGTTATTGACCGTGAGTTGTTGCAACAATTATAGTACAATTATTTTTAATTTGTTATCTAATTAAAACCATATATATAGTCCCCCGACCCTCATCTTTACATTTTAGAGTTTTTTTTTAACAACACCACTATATATAAATACAAAAATACTACTACTACATACTTTAAATTGTTAGTTGTCACCCTCATATTTTCATTTTAGAGTTTTTTTATAACAACACCACTATATATGAATACCAAAATACTACATACGATACACACCCTCACGCTATGCCCCATACATGTTTTTTTCGTTTGCCCGTCAAAATATTTCAATTTACTAACTTTTTCTTTATATTTCTGTATATCCGTATCAAATTTAATCAGAAATAGGAAATACAATACTATTGTTTTTTCGCAAATGATCGGATGGTGAAGTTTCTATAATCATTAAAAATAAGTGTCATCTTACAGAATGAATCTCAATAATGGAATATTTTGTGCGGTAGAAATGAAAATATATCTTCTTACAAAATTCTCATGTCTAATTAATTATATTACCCTATTTATGTATCAGGTAGAAGCGAAAATATATCAAACTTTTATCATAGTAGTAAATTTTAAGATCGTGTAGTATAACTTGTTATTTAACAATCAAGTAAACTTATTTTATATTTTACTATAATAAATTAAATTCGAGGCAAAACCAAGTAAAATTAAGAAGTACTCCTCCATAAGAATGTGATTATCATTTTGTACTGATATTAGTAATAAATTAAACTGTTTTTAGAATCTTTAGATTGTTTGAACCCATGTGGGCATGTGCGCTGTAAGCGAACTTTATAGAAAAGAGGAGGTGTTGATACTAAGTTGTTATCAAATTAAAATCATTGTCCTATAATATTTTATGGAATAAATACTTTGTAATTATATTGGGTAGCTTTTCAAATTTCAAACCATACCAACTATTGCCTAACACCCATCAAATAAATACAAATATTTCTCTCTGCCAATAACGGCATCACTATTCCTTATCTCACTTACCTCACCAACCATATTTTATTCAAGAATTGATGCAACAAACTTTTAATAGAACATACTTTACTCTATAAACTATAATGAGGCACCATCACTAGGGGTGTGTTTGACATGGTATGGTACTCATAAAATATGAGGGTAGGAAAATATTTAGTTTCTTGATGTTTAGTTTGTATGATAAGGTTTCTTCATGTTTAGGTTGTATGATAGCGAATCAAATTACAAACTGAAATGTGTTAGAATTATGTTTGGTCAATGAATCTTGACTAATAATAAATGTGGCGAGATATTTAATTTTATAAAATTAAATGCAATAACGATGATATACTTTCGTAGTAGATGAACATGGATATTCATTTTCTCTAAACTGATACCAGTGAGTGACAAATTATGAATTAAAGTTTGTCACAATTGTGAGTAAAGGAGCTATGGATAAAACCAAGGGATTAACTAAAAGTGTTAATTATCACATATTGGTTGAGAGAACCTTATTAAACATGTATTTGATAAGATGAATCATTACGTGTAAGAATTATCGTGGACTATAAGATGAGCGGTCGAGCCCACACGCGCACGCTGCCTCACTACAAGCCGCGCTCCGTGCACCATGTCCTATGACTCGTGCTTAGTGCACCGTGTCCCGTGATTCGTGCCCTGCGCCCCGTGTGCCGTGTGCCATGTGTATTTCAATTTAGTTTATTTCTTTGTAATTTCTATATTCTTCATTGGGTTGTATTACGTCCGGTAGTGTATCTTTGTATCACAGTAATTTCACCAACGGAATGGATATCTCTACCTATAGCTAATTCTATTATTTCCCCTCTTAGTCCTCTATTAACCTTAAATTATAATTGGTCTCTCTTTTGTAGCTTCTCCGTTACATTTCATTCGTCTTCAGTAGCAGAATCATATGTAGAGGAATCTGATATCATACGCAAAGCGGTCATTGTTGGTTCTAACGATTTTTTTTCTGTTACGAATATGCTTGGATTTAACAAAAGAAAGTGGCTCCACAAGCCCCCAACGGGCTCCATTGTTTCAGGATGCAGATTACATTTCAAGAGCAAAAAGTATGGGTGAAATTGAATATTAACGAGGACTAGCCACAACAGCTCACATTAGTGAGTGATGCTCCGCATATTGTTACAAGATGCATACTTATGAGACCATCAAAACCCAATACATATATGCATCCATATTACATGCTGTTGCTAAAATTAATTGCACGGAGAGAAAATGAAGATATGCATGTGCAATAAGGGTTCAGATGTCTTCGCAAAAAGAACCCTAGTAGCGAAGAAAAGATTTAGGGACAGATATTGGCATAATGACATTCAAGGAAAGTGGTAGAATTATCTAGCTTCATAAATCATGCAGAATAGTTTCGGTCAAATTTGATGTAACCAATAAGTGTGAGATCACTTACTCAAATTTTGTCGGACTAGGGGCTTTTTTTGCGGCCTAAGAGATAACCTAACTATGGTATCAAACGTGTGTAAATATAAAAGACGTAGTTAATTGTCTATTTCTAGCTATCAAACAAACAACGATATACACTTTTGTATCTCAAGTAAGAAAATCACATCAATAATCAACTTATGTTCAAATTCGCCGGATACGCCTTCCACTTTTTTCATCATAAAACTTTTTATGTTAAAAAATTTCAGTTTAAAGAACTAAAACTAGGAATTATTGGTGAATGAAATTACAGTTGATCACTGTGAATATGTGATAATCGACTTTGTAACAAACAGTGTAATGGTAGTAAACAACCATGTCTGCCCAAAATCTTTAACAGACCAAAATCACAATAATTTAAATTGCAAAAAGATAAAAACAGTTCATAAACCAACAAAGACTGGACTAACCAAGCACGTGACCTGCCAAAGAAATTTTCCTGCAAAAATTTCTTTATTTTTTGCTTTATGTAATTTGATCTGCTTTTTGGACCAAAAGACATACCATTGTTCTCTCTGAATCAATCACACGCACATCCCTTCAGTCCAAATCACTGAATATAAAGCAAATTTTTTGCTTCCCAAAAAATACAACTAGCTTTTTTCATTACATAAAATACATTTTTTTAATTTTCAAATTACAATCCACATCTGTATCTGTGATGCCTTGGCCTTTTGTTTTGGACCTTTTTGCAGTATGTTGTTTCTATCTAGATATATGAGTACTACTCCTATTGAAATGTGTGAATTATGGGATGATTGAATAGAGGTTGCGAGTGTACGCTGTTCATCAAAAAACAAGTTGGATTTTTTACATTTTTGTGAGGAATCTGTAGAGATTTTTCCCCCTTTACTACCTCTTTGCTATGAGATAGGAATATCTAGGATCAGTTCAAGTTGCGTGGAATTCACGTACAAACTCAATTCCCAGATCTCAAGGCTTGGTTTTCAAGAATATACCCCTCATTTCTTGGTTTCACTTCATCCCATATTTGTGAAGAAATCTACTCCGTTTGGTTCAAAACAGCATCTTTATCATCTGGGCCTTTTGTTTTTGGGGTTTTTTGCCTGTAGTTGTCGAATTTCATAGAGATTCAGTGAGAAGATTGTGGTGATTTGGGATTTGAACCGAGTGAAAAGTGGGAAACTTTCTTTGGTTATGGTGGTTTTGGGCTACTTTAGTTGGTATCATTTGTTCTATGAAGGGAATGAGAATTATGCAGAGAAGGTGAAATTAGTGGATTGAGTATGGAAAGAGGAAAGTTTCTGCTGTGGCAAGTGGGATTGCTGGTGTTGGCAATAATTGAGCCTTCTTATTCAACTCTATCTCCTTCTGGTGTGAATTATGAAGGTAGATTTTCTTCTTTCTCAATTCTTTTTCTTTGCATATAAAGACAAGATAATTTCTTTTTTTTCTCAGTAATTTGGAAATTCGATGGAATGTTCTTTGTTTGGAACTCAATCCCTGTGCCTAATGTTCTAGATTGTGTTTTCCATTCAATTTTTCATTTAATTCGGTTTTTATAGTGGCTCCACTAATAAATGTTTCCTGTTTTTTCATCTACTTGTTTGCTATCTTTAATGCTCTGCCTTACACTGCATTTACTTGTGTCTTTTGGCTCTCTTGTGAGGAAAGTATAAGAAAGTATAAGACTGATATTAGTAGCTTTGTTTCCATATCTGCTGCATCTCCCTGCAGTTGTTGCTCTAATGGCGATAAAGAACGACTTACATGATCCTTACAATGTGCTGGAGAATTGGGATGCTAATTCTGTTGATCCTTGTAGTTGGAGAATGGTTACTTGTGCCCAAGATAATTATGTCTCTGCTCTGTAAGTTGCTTGGCTGCACAAAATATTGCTTAATGATGTAATAATTTTCTTAATCTCATCACTAATCTTTCTTGTTGCCAATGCTTCGTGGTTGACCAGAGGACTACCTAGCCTTGGTTTGTCCGGAACTTTGTCGCCCGGAATAGCGAACCTCAGTAATTTGCAATCTGTGTGAGTATATTATCTGTATGTTATTTTCAGTGGATTGAGTGTGATTTTGCTAATGAGATAAGTTGGAAACGCTTTCATGTGTCGGCTAGGTTACTGCAAAACAATGCAATCACCGGTACTATTCCAGCTGCTGTTGGGAGGTTAGAAAAGCTTCAAACACTCGACCTCTCTAATAACGAGCTGACCGGTGAAATTCCCAGTTCTTTGGGAGATCTGAAGAACTTGAACTACCTGTGAGTTAACTACCAGTTTAAAAATTGCAAAATATCAACACTTAACATTTCTTTAGATTGACTCTCATGTCCGTTATTCTTATGGCAAGACAGGCGGCTTAACAATAACAGCCTTACTGGACCCATTCCCGAATCGCTGACCAAAATCGAGAGCCTCACCCTCGTGTATGCAAATCCTTCATTTACTATGGTCATTGATGGGCTGAAGTCTCTTCCTTTATTCAACATATGTAGGCTTATTGTATTAACATTTGTTGCAGGGATCTTTCCTTCAATAATTTCAGTGGCTCGTTGCCGAAAATTCCTGCTAGAACGTTCAAGTGAGTTATCATTTTAGCTACGTGAACGTTTAAGTGAGTATCTTTTAACTAAAGTAGCTTTATTGCTCCAACCATTTTTCAGATTAGTTGGGAATCCTCTAATTTGTGGACAGAATCAAAACAATTGTTCTGTTGTCTATCCAGAGCCTTTGTCCTTCCCACCAGATGCTGTTAAAGGCAAGCCCCGTCTCATCTTCAAGATGTAGCATCTATCACCTGTGGCTCTTGATCGAGATGGTATATTGTCTGAGTTCTATTTTTCTAACCAGGTCAATCAAACTCTGGAGCGAAACATCATGTTGCAGTTACTTTTGGAGCAAGCTTTGGTGGTGCTTTTTTTATAATTGCCGTTGTTGGCTTGATTTTTTGGTGGCGTTACAGGCGCAATCAGCAGATATTCTTTGATGTTAATGGTAAGTTTACATTTTTAGAATTAGAAATGAATGCATTATACTAATTTATATTGATATGTTGATGTTTCTCATCTGGTAATGGTGTTTTCTTTTTATATTAGCATGTGCACTTTTGCAGGCCTTGAAAGTTTACAAATATTCAGTTTATGGAATTAAGATATAACCACCGATCGTGACAAGTTTCTTTGTTTGATAGTTTCTTCGTATAACTTATTGAACTGATCTTTAACATGCTTCTGGTTGCCCTTTTGTTGTAGAGTTACACTCATTTATGTAAAGCAAAAGTTATGAGATGTGTTTATTTCTGTTATAATACCTGACATGGCAGCCTCCCTTGCAACATCACTAATAGAAATCGAAAACCTTACTAGTCTTGTTAATCTTCATCGATCATCTTTACCTGTGTATAATCAAGTGATGCAAGCTTTGTTTGCTCCTTGTTACATCATATACAAATACTATGTTTATTTTGTAGTACTATGTGCTAATTCACTTCAAGAACAAGAAGTTCAATACTTTAAGTGAATGCAGAAAATTATCTTATGATTCTTATCCCCTGTCTTCTTCTAAGCAGCATTTATTTGGTTTGAAACTGATTTCCGTTTCTACGACTTTTATCAGAGCAATATGACCCCGAGGTACGCTTAGGGCATTTAAGAAGGTATACTTTTAAGGAACTCAGAATCGCAACGGATCATTTCAACACAAAGAATATATTGGGAAAGGGAGGATTTGGTGTTGTATACAAGGGTCGCTTGAACAACGGGACTGTGGTGGCCGTGAAAAGGATAAAGGATTACAATGCTGTTGGTGGAGAGATACAATTCCAGACGGAAGTAGAGTTGATCAGCTTGGCTGTTCATAGGAATCTCCTCCGACTTTGGGGGTTCTGCTCGACTGAAAGTGAGCGACTCCTAATCTATCCTTACATGCCAAATGGCAGCGTCGCATCCAGACTCAAAGGTATGCAACAATCAATCATTACTTACGTCATTATGAAAAGGAAAGAAACATGTCACGTCAAGCGAGATTAACATAATTTGATTTTCTTCGCAGACCATATCCATGGGAGGCCGGTACTGGACTGGTCGAGGAGGAAGAGGATAGCGCTGGGCACTGCACGTGGCTTGGTGTATCTGCACGAGCAGTGTGACCCCAAAGTCATCCATCGCGATGTCAAAGCTGCCAACATTCTGTTGGACGAAGACTTTGAGGCTGTGGTTGGCGACTTTGGATTGGCAAAGCTCTTAGACCACCGCGATTCTCATGTCACCACAGCTGTCCGCGGCACTGTTGGTCATATAGCGCCTGAATATCTCTCTACAGGGCAATCATCCGAGAAGACTGATGTGTTTGGGTTTGGAATCCTACTCCTCGAGCTGATCACAGGGCAGAAAGCAGTTGATTTTGGGCGGGGAAACAACCAGAAAGGAGTTATACTGGATTGGGTACGACCTTATAACTCTCTCTCTCTCACACTTTCAACGATGTGATGGCGTTGCTTACTCTCGGTCTTGATTTAGGTAAAGAAGCTCCACCAAGAAGGGAAGCTGAGCCTTATGGCAGACAAAGATCTAAAGAATGAGTACGACAGAATGGAGCTTGAAGAAATGGTTCAGGTGGCACTTCTGTGCACTCAGTTCAATCCGTTGCATCGCCCTAAAATGTCGGAGGTCTTGAGAATGCTGGAAGGCGACGGCCTAGCAGAGAAGTGGGAACAATCACAGAACAACGAGACCACACCTAGATTCCGAACATTTGAACAACCTATTCAGAGATACTCGGACTTCATTGAGGAGTCCTCCCTCGTAGTCGAGGCTATGGAGCTCTCGGGGCCAAGGTAGCATAGCATCTTTTCATGAGGTTCGTTTGTCTTCTAATACTACTAAGCTAAGCTAAAAGCTTTGAAAAATTTGCATTCACTCATCATGTCTATAGTGTTTGTTTGAACCTCTGTATTTGAAATCACCTGTATAAAAGAAAGAAAAAGTTATGTGCATTTACTTGCTTGTTCAAAGTATTAGATTCATTAGGCTCACTCCAAATCCTAGATTTTCAAGAAATGGTGCCTCTAATATTTAAGGTAGGTGGTTATGCTCACAACAAATTTTTGCTATTGAAATTAAATGTGGCCCAAAATATACATTATTGAAGATGAGAGGATTTGAGTGGGGCATTAGCCCAACCCAAGAAATGAAATACAATTGGAGAGAGATTAGAAATAGATAATGGTGATTAAAAAGGTGAATGGATCTGGAAAAAGAAAACAGCAGCACGTGGGCGAACATAGATTCGCCGGCAGATAAGTGCCGCCTACCGCACAAATAGGAAACGTGTTGCGTTGCACAAACATTCGCTTCGCCGACAACTTTACAGTTAATTTATTTCACACATCTCAATAAAATACCCTAAACCTGTATGCAAATATGAAACAATTACTAGTCACTCCGTTCAATTTTTATCTTTTTTGCAATTTTAGCATAAGCAAAAATAGAGGAATGATATGCTGCCTCCCTTATGTGAGCTCCTTATGTGAGCACCTGATAGAACTTCAATTCTACCGATTCAAGAGCACACAAATTATGACAGAAAATAAACACAAACCCTAGCAGCAACTAGGATTCCAAACACACGGTTTCGAGAAGAAGATATTTTTATTTCTTGATTCTCGATAATTTTGACTCTCTAATGGACTCTATATATAGAGTCCGGATCCTGCTTGATTCGACTCTACGATTCGGGAAAGAATCAAGAAGAAAACCCGAAAAGATTTAATAATAATATTCTAAACAAAAATATCCAAAAATAGGGAAATTAAATAAAGCAACAAATAATAAAAGATCTGCTATCTCTAATGTGGCGTGAAGTCACGGTAGCGAGTCGGTTTGGGGGCGTTCCTCCTGGGACGATCCTTCTTTGGCTGCTGCACCTCTTTCGCCTTTGCGGTGTGCTTTTTGAGTTGCGTAGCTACCTCGGCATTGGTTGTTGCAGGAGGTTCGGGCTGCCCATCCAGCATGTTCTCCTCGTCCTGTATTACAGTGTCGTTGAGTCCCCTATCAGCACCACTCTAATTTGACACACTTTTAGCGTTGTTCGTTTCGATTTATCTATTTAGTTTAATTCTAATACGTTAAAAAATGTTATTGCAATTTTTAATTTCACAAAATTCATAAAAATCAAAGCTCGATTTGCTTGTTTTCTCTATAATTTCAAATAAATGAATAAAATAATAAATCAAGCTTTGATTTTTATGAATTTTGCGAAATTAAAAATTGCAATGACATTTTTTAATGTATTAGAATCAAACTAAATAGATAAATCGAAACGAAAAATGTTAAAAATGGGTCAAACGAGAATGGTGCTCACATAAGGAGCTCACATAAGGTATGTAGCATATCATTCCTCAGCAAAAATATACCGAGTATAAACTTTAATTCTTTTTGTAATCATTTAAATACCATTAATAATAGTTCCTTATATATATCTATGATAATTTGAACTATCAGATTTATTGATTAGAGAAAGTATCCCTACCCTCGATTGAAATACGTTTCATTATAAAATTTAAATTTGTAGTGATTTTAGAAATAGTAAATTCCAAATAAGAATTTTTATGTTATGCAAAAGGGTTTTATTTAACAGCAAAGTAAAGAAAGCATTAAAATTTGAATACACCAAAAATAAAAGGGTTCCATCATAGAACCTTCTTTCATAAATCACAACAAATTTGAAGTTTGGTGCACTTCTTTACATTTATATAATATACGTTCTACATTCATTATATATTTTCGTACTAAAATTAGTACCATTTTTATATATGTAAGTGATTGATTTAATTTTTTTAGTGGTCATACCATTGGTTGATTTTTATTTTTAATAAAAACAATTTATTTATTTTTAGTTGTCATACCATTGGTTGCTTTTTATTTTTAATAAAAACACTATATTTTCGCTTGATTACTTTATTATCTTTCATATATTATTTTTATGTTATTCTCTTTTATTTTACTATCTCTTTATATTTTTATTTTTTAAACTTTATTATCTCTATACTTAATTCAATAAATATTATTTTCTACAATTTCTTATTATCACTTTATAACGGGATAGATGGACGACATTATTTTTAAAGTGAGATTAATTCACTACTGATTATATTTTAACCATTTTTTTTATTAAGCCTCATACTAGATTTTCAATTATTTTTTTACTAAAATTGATGTAATAGTATTCCATTCATCCCATTATAAACAACGCGCTTCTTTTGAACATCAAAATTTAAAACATTACTACTAATATATAAAGAAATAAGTGGAGAGAGAGTAAATTTCGAAATGGAGAAAAATGGACGAGTTACGACTTAGAAGAATAAAGTAAGTGATGAAGTATCATTTTTTTAGCTAAAAACTAGGATACTCTGAAAAGGAAAATAACTCATAAATTTATAAAACGAATGAAGTACTAGTACTCCGTAGTATTTATTTTCAGTGGATGAAGATAACACTTCTAACTGTTTAAGTGAACAAATAAAGATATATGTGTCATCGTATTAATTTCATATTTACTACTCACTCTGTCATAAGCTAGTTAAGTCGTATTCATTTTTGGATTTTTCTCAAGATAGTTGAGTCATTTTCCTTTTTGGCTATGCTCTCTTTCCTCTTATTTTATTCTTTCTTTCTTTCTTCATTTTAATTTTTAACACATCAACTTCTAAAATTTCTTACTCAAAAGAAATGCCTTAATTACCTTGAGACTACCTTGAGACCTGGAGAATATATAGCAAGATCACTCATAGACGGTAATTCTTACTTAAAAAAAATTATGTAACAAGACGTATTTGTTCATTAGTCAAACGAAAATTGATTTGATCTCATTTTGTTAATAGTATAAAATATCAATTTTCTTTGAAAATGATATACACTAGCTTAAATATGCAAACTATACTCATTTTTAAGTTCTAAAAACAAAATATCTTAAAATCAATAAAATTAAATTTACCACAATCATACCTTTCTCGAGCCCTTGTGCAAGGTAACTAGAAAATATTAAATTATAGTACTCTCATTTCCAACACTCATTTTTTAAAAAATAATAATAAATAATTAAAATAGAGAAGGTGAATAAAAGAAGAGTCAAAATGAGTAATTCAAAATGAAACGCATTTAGAGGAACAAATAATAGTACAGGGCTAAATTCTATAAATAGGTGATTCTGGAAAACTGCTTCCATGGATAGGTTTTTTTATTTTTTTTTGTTTCTATCACTGAGTGTTACGCATTCTGAATACGCATTCTTAGAATGCGTATTTAAACACGCATTCTTAGAATGCGTAACTTAGGTGAATATTCGCAGAATAAGAATAGAATGCGTGTCTAACGTGAATAAAATTGGTGCAGCACAGAACAGAATCGCAGACGCCGCCGCTTCTGAACTACACTTTCTCGCAAAACCCTTCCAAGAATGCTACCTTGTTGTCCGATTCTTGCATAAATCGCCCAAATTCGTCTAATTGTTTCTCCCTCAAGGTAAGTTACATGCTTTTCTTCTTCATTTAGCATATATTCATAGTTTATGGTGAAAATTGTAATTTTAGGTCGACGGGAGCGGCGGCGGTAGGTCGTCGGGAGTGGCGGCGGCGGCGAAGAAGCAGCGGAGTCCAGAAGATAGTGGAGTGAAGCGGCGTCTGCGATTTTTTTCTTATTTGCCCCAATTTTATTCACTTTAGATATGCATTCTTAGAATGCGTATTTACTTTTATTTTTCTCTTCTTTTTCTGCTAATTTATTTATTCACCTAAGTTACGCATTCTAAAACTGCGTATGCAGCAGTGTTCCAGAATCACCTATATACGGAAATGCTATAGCGTCAACACGTATGTGGAAATAAGATTGGAAAGTGGAGTAATTTAGTGGCCCGTAAGCCGGTCGCGCATCTAGCGTTTACATTAAAAAATCTCGTTGATTAGTTAACAGCGAGGGTAGTTTCGTCATTCAATTACTAGTATGTTGACAGTGAAGAACCACCACTAATCCCTCTTCAATCCAATCACTCTTTAACCGAACTTTATAAGGAGTAATTTCTTTGGCTTTTTTTCGGAATCTCATAAGTAATCATTTTTAGTCCATAGTAATCTCAGAACTCTACATGCTAGAAGACCAACTCACATTTCTTGAAAATTAATACCCACATACATATACTCCGCCACTTTTACAGGAAAAAGAAAAAAGAATTGGCCGTTCTTTCTTCTTTGAGGTTTTGGCTGTATTCCACCAAGATGGTGAATTTGTATTCTAGTCTATCGTCCATGGATTTGAAAAAGATTGCATTTTCAGATCAGGTATTATCATCTCAGCGGAGGAAGATAGTTTCGCCCTGTAGCTTCGGCATCGCGCTGTTCTTCATCGTCTTGAGCGCATTGCTGTTTAGTGTTACATCTAAAGGCCCTTTTCTTCAAGGGTTGTACAATCTTGGCTCACGCGGTAATGATACTTCTTTTGTTTCTTGGACTAATAGTTCTAGTTCTAGTTCAAGTGTTACTCCCAATTTGCAATTTCCTTTGAATGAAACCCTTGATGCAAATGTAACTGTGAAATCTGGAAAAGGGGAGAAGGGTTTTGAGAGTGCCCCTGCGGGGGATCAGTCGGTGAAGTTCGAAGATGTGAGCTTTATTGTTGAGGGAAGTGTTGGAGTGGAGAGAGGTGCCAGAAACCGGTCTCAGCCTGTTGGGGGTGCAATCTTGGTGGATGATAGTGGGGGAAGAAGGGAATCTGGGGTGCCCCGTATTGGTGATTCCACTGTTAAGTCTATTGGGGATGAACAGAGCTCGTGTGGGCCGGGGATTGAATCTTTGGAAGGCGGCCGAGTTGGTAATTGTTCGAATGAGGGCAGTAATGGAGGTTTAGGTTTAGGGAATGGAGGAGTGACTGTACCTGCACCTGCTGGAGGTGATAGATCCTACAAGAACTGTGACATCTTCAATGGTAGATGGGTGAGGGATGATGATGCAGAGCCATATTATCCTCCTGGTTCCTGTCCTTATATCGATAGGGACTTCGATTGCCACCTGAATGGGAGACCTGATAGTGAGTATATTAAGTGGAGATGGCAGCCATATGACTGTAGCATCCCCAGGTATGGTTTATATTGTGATTTCGATTATCAGAGGATCTAGGGATTACTCTATTTGGGTAATTTTGGAATGCATGTCCAATAATTGTTTCCTATATTGGTGTGGCTTTTTGTAGGTATAACAATGTTGACAATTTGAGTTTGAAATATATACTTATGGAAGCAAATGATGACTGTTCTCGTGCTTGTTTCTAACTATAGCAATGTAGTGGAGAATATGCATACATGAATGATCTAGTGATTCGAATAATTTTAATGTGTATTGCATTATCTAAGTTTCTCAGACATGTGTTGCTTTTGAGCTTTAGAGCCTCCACCAGTGATCTGCTAGTATTCCAGGTCAACAAACAAGTTCTCATAGAGCTAAGCTTCTTGATAGTTGATAATTTCATTTACTGATTTCTTTCTTGCTAAACTATCTACATTGTTGAGATACTTTTAGGAAATTTATCGGGGATATGTTGTTAGCAACGTGTTTTTCACAGTCGGAATTTATGGAACTACAGTTTCTTGTTATTGTTAAAGAAAATGAAACCTCTAACATAAGTTTGCTAAGAGGGACATAGTGAATGCTTCGGATTGCTTTGCATCAACTTAATATCTAATTGTAGAACTGATAATTATGCTGCTGCTGGCTTAGCAGACACTATGGTAATACTTATATTCGTTTGATGTATAAATGTACTTTTTTTTATGGTTTCTAGGTTCAATGTGATTGATTTTCTCGAGAGACTTAGAGGGAAAAAGCTAGTATTTGTTGGCGACTCTTTGAATAGGAACATGTGGGAATCTCTTGTTTGCATTCTCCGCCATGGAGTTGCAGACAAAAGCCGAGTCTATGAGATATCTGGGAAGCACGAATTCAAAAAGAAAGGATTTTATGCTTTCCGATTTGAGGTATGTTCTCTACATTTCAAATTGAAAAATAAATATTGAAACACACGTTTCTAATTCTTTACACTTTGGCTGTATTTGAAATTTGAAGGACTACAACTGCTCTGTAGACTTTGTTAGTTCTCCTTTCCTTGTAAAAGAATCATCCTTCAACGGAAAGAATGGCTCTGTTGAGACATTGAGACTGGATTTGATGGATGCTACAACTTCAATGTATCATGATGCAGACGTGCTCATTTTCAATACCGGTCATTGGTGGACTCATGAGAAAATTTCCCGTGGGTGAGTTTGTCTTATATCTCTCATGAAAGTTGAAACAAGGTTTCATTGAAACACATACCGTAGTTTAATTACAAGTACTACTATATGTCGATTATTCCTATTAATTGTAATATTTATTTTCTTTTTATAGAGAAGGCTATTACCAGGAAGGTGATTATGTGCACCCGAGACTCAAAGTTTTGGAAGCATTCAAGAGGGCGCTCACCACTTGGGCCAGATGGGTTGATAAGAACATTGATAGTAACAAAACTGAAGTTGTTTTTAGAGGATATTCGGTCACACATTTTAGGTATGTTTGTAAACCTCAGTGCCCTGCTTTGGCCTCACATATAACTTTATATGCTGTTCATGTTATCGTCGCTTGTTTTCTATTTATGACCATAGCATAATGTTTGTGAAGATTGAGGTTCTGATGAAATGATGTTAATTTGATTTAGCCTCATTCTGAAAAAAAGACAACCTTCCTAACTATATGTTTAAGATATTTTATTTTCTTAGATTGTGAATGGATTGATTATATCAGGTTTAAGATTAGATTTTTTGATAGGGACTTACATTAAATGTTTGAGCGATGCATTTCCCATTAAATCTAAGTAATACAACTGCATTGATAGGTGCATAATACCAAATTGCATAATGCATATACATAATGAATTTTTAGGCATTAAAGACTTGAAATAATTGAGCTATGTATTGTCGAGGATGATCTTAAATGTTGGTTTGGTGCAGGGGTGGGCCGTGGAACGCGGGAGGTCAGTGCAGCAACGAAACGGAGCCAATAATGAAGGATGCTTATCTAGCAAAGTACCCTGCGAAAATGAGGATTCTAGAACACGTGCTCAAGGAGACGAAAACCCCGGTGGCGTATCTGAACATAAGCCGGCTGACGGACTATAGAAAGGACGGGCACCCATCGGTTTACAGGCCGGAGTCACAGAACGAAGTCCACGCGCAAGACTGCAGCCACTGGTGCTTGCCCGGAGTGCCGGATACATGGAACGAGCTGCTTTATGTGTCACTCTTGAAGAGTGGAAAGGGATCTTGGAGTGGTTCCCTTTAGATTTGTTCAATCTTTGTTTCTTTACACATATTTTTTGTTTGTTGTGGTGCTAAATGTATAATAGTAGAATGTTTGATGCAATACACCATTGTTAATCGATTTAAGTGTTTATAAGTATTTAATTAAATCCCACATAAAAGAGAGGCAATAGAAATAGGATAATAGTACAAAGTAAGTGAAGGTACGAAATACAAGAGCCAAATAAGGTGAGTCCTTGCCGTAGGGTGACTTGCCGGTGAGGTGGAGAGATGGAGCAACGCTATTGGTCGCTTCAAATCGCCGCCGCTGGGTGGAATTCCTCATTCCACCACATTTCTGAACTCTCACATAGAAAGCTGAGGAGGAATTTGCATCTGGATTTAGGGGGTTTAAATAGAAGATGTTTGTATCATTGTGTGTGTGTGTGTGAGAGAGAGAGAGGTGGTAACTGGTAATGGTATGATGATATCATGACCAACTTATGAATTGCCTAATCTCTCTCTCAGTAGACATTCCACCATTATTTAGTTAAGTTGTTATGGATTTCTTGTTTCTACGATTTTGTATTTTTGTTTGAAAGATGCCAAACTCGATTTTTACCAAATGAACATAATCTCACGAATTAGGGTTTTATTAAAACATTGTTACAATCACCACATAACTATTTACCAAATTAACACAATCAATGCTCGCTTAGTCAAGGGTGTAAAACATATTTTAGCCTGATTTTGAATGGAAATGGAACATTTATTTATCAGCTCAATAAGATTTCAATTAAAAATGAATATAGAAATCGTCATTATAAATTTGTTTTATAATTTATCAACATATACTTCTATTGATATTAACATGCTAGCTTTTGCTAATTGAGCTACTTTAGTGTGGTGTAGTGTATGAGTAGCACTGCACCCACTAATTAGTGCTACTTCACCACTTTCTCTATTTCACAATCAACTAATCTTCCACTAGTATCACATTACGTGTCGCCCATCAACTACTATTATCTTTTTCTAAATTTTATAAAATTAATTTCAAGAAATCATTCCAAGAGTTGAGTCACCATATATATTTGGTGACCAATCAATACAAATACATAGAAAAGGTTGTCCATGCGAGGTGACTCGACTCTTGGAGTATTATTTTTATTTAGCAATTTTATTTCACTGGTATTACAGGTTTACCTACTTAATGCTACAATTATCTTAAAAGTAATTAGCTTACTCAATATAAAAATTAGCCATCATCATATAATATAGTATGTAGTTTTGTTTGACTGTGAAATTTTAATTAAATCATATCACATATATAATCGTGGCTAAATTTAAGGTAGTCATTACATAAAGTGAAAATTACAAATTATTCCATTTTCAGAAATTCGAATAGATTGTTTTTAGAATAAATACAATCAATATGACAATATCATTACATTGACCAAAATTTAATAAATACATCTAAAATTTATTATATTAGGAGTAATAAATAACTTTTCACTTCTGTTGGAATGGAGAAATCAATTAATTGGAGAAAAAGAAATTAAGAGATGAAGTTATGGCAAGAATAAAGAAGGAAATTAATTTAAGATTATGGAAAATCAAATAAAAAGGATATTTGTATAATTAGAATATATTTTTCATGTATAGCTAGACATAGAGCCTATAAAAGGTGGTGTAGCATGCAGAGAATTAATTCAAGTCATTCACAATATAGTCTTTAAAATTCTCCCCCGTCTTTTACTTTCTACAATAGTATTTTATTTTCCGCATTTTACTTTTCAATATGGTATCGGATCAAAGGATCGTTCACTGTCTCTATATCAAAAAAAGAAAAGAAAAAAAGAAAGTTAAAATGCTAGATGGCTGAGTATTGTTTGAAAGCTAGATAGCTGATTATTCTGGAATTTGTTTGGTTGACCAAAGCTAAAATTAGGTGCAGCAGCAGACCTTATGTTTGATTCCACAGTTTGTCCGGCCGAGGGGGAGAAGAAGGTATCCGGCCAGACAGTTCACCTTCAAATCTTCTAATAAGATGCGTAGACCACCAAGGAAAAGTCCGAGAATGGCAGCCAAGAACCACAGCAGAGGAGGAGAGAAATGAGGCATTGTGGTAAAGAAGGTGGAGCGAGTAGCAAGGCCGCAAAGGCTGACTGCAGATCGGGAACGCCGAGGTGGCTGAGAAAAGCCGTTGATGGTGGAGTCAGTATGTTAAGGACCTAAATCCCTAACGATTCGACGGAAAATAACAAGATAAAGATAATCCGGCACGGCGGCACCCGTGAGGGTCGACGGAGATAAGGATCTGGGCGGCTGTGCGCGGATTCCAACCCGTCGGGCAACGACTACAGATCAGATATACATTCCGGTTGTGCGCGGAGACCTTCCGTCGGACAACAGGTAGCGTAGAAAATTATGGATTCAAAACAGTTTGCAAGGCATTTGGCCAAAATAATATATTCATTGATCCATTGATTGGATCATTAAACATATAACAAGCTCTCCTATTTATAATACTACTAGACTTCTACCCTAACTTATTGACTAAGAAAACAAAGATATGGAAAAAATATGGAGAAATAAAAGATACTAAATAATTGAGAGATATGATCGTTTCAACTGCCCACGGTTAAAACCCGTCTTGTCCTCAAAGTGGAAACCACAACCCAACGACTTGAAAGCAAAAGCTTTAGTGAGGCGTCTCCTCATGGATCAAACACACACCGAACAACGGAATAGCAATCAATACTAATACATAGAAAAGGTTGTCCATGCGACTCGACTCTTGGAGTATTACCTACTTAATGCTACAATTATCTAAAAGTAATTATCTTACTCAATATTAAAATTAGCCATCATCGTATAATATAGTTATAGGATTGCAATATAGTAGTATGTAGTTTTGTTTGACGGTGAAATTTTAATTAAATCATATCACATATATAATCATGGCTAAATTTAAGGTAGTCATTACATAAAGTGAAAATTACAAATTATTCCATTTTCAGAAATTCGAATAGATTGTTTTTAGAATAAATACAATCAATATGACAATATCATTACATTGACCAAAATTTAATAAATACATCTAAAATTTATTATATTAGGAGTAATAAATAACTTTTCACTTCCACTATCCATTTTGAATAGTTGTCACCATTTACTTTATATCATTCCTAGCCTAGGTAGGTTTCTAACAAGAAATACATATATACTAGTAGGGTAGTAGGATTGCGATTATATCATAACTCATACTTACGTGATAGTCTAATAACCTTATCATTTTATGGGTCAAAAGTATCATTTTTACTAAAAATGATATTTATATACGATAAAATGATATTTTTTCAGCATGCACAAAACGATACTTTTATTCCATAAAATAATATTTTTCATCCAAAAAATAAGAATTATTAAATTATCACCATAAATATGGGTTATGAATCACAGGGTAGTGATAAAATACAAACCCATATATTGTACAAACTCTAAACTTTTTCAACACAATATCAATATAATGTCAACACAGTATAAAATTTCAAGATTCTGATATCAACACAAAATCAACACAATTTCAACACAACATCAACCGTTGACATTGTGTTGACATTTTTTGTTGCTATTATTTCATGATCTGTTGATATTTTCTAACGGTCCAGATCAAAGTTTGGAGTTTGTACAATATTTAGAGTTTGCATTTGATCACGTCCCATGAATCATATCTCTATACTAGTACTTCTAAATTTCTAATTCATGAATAATAAAGCAACATCTATTTAAATGATAGAAAGTAGGAAATATTGAGCGGTGTGAACCGAAAATAAGGAGACAATATTGGATTGGCCGACACAAAAATCATTAAAGTAATACTCTCAATAAAGACGTCTACTTTGAGATTATTATTTGGTCTATATTTTCGTGACTCACCAAGTTTCAACAGCTACCAGCTTCACAGTAAGAACAACTCATGAATATGAATAATAAAAATAGGGGATTCACATTATATTTCTTGTTTGAATATGTAACAATGATCTCATGCACAATAACTATTTAGAAGTTCATAACTTCAAGAAGCTAAAATTTTGACTAAACGTATCAAAACACAAATTTTCTTAAAATATGTCATCGGTAGATTCCAATCTTATTATAACCAATTAACCATAACCTAATCGAGTTTACTAGTAATTACGTTGGATGAGTCCCCAAAGAAACCGAGCGATGAAGACTTTATGTCTGTAAATATAGTGATATAAGAGCATCCCCATCCGTGTTTTTAGCTAAGAGCACGGAAGTGGGGACTTGCTCAAGGGTCCCACCATTATATTATTCAATTTAAATAAAAACATTTCCACAATATTAAAATGCATTAAAAATTTAAAATTACATAATTAAAATCCTAAAAAATAAAAATTACATAATTAAAATCTTAAAAAATAAAAATACATAATTAAAATCCTAGAAAATAAAAAAATACATAATTAAAATCCTACAAATTAAAAATTACACACGTGGAAGACTAGTCCTCTATCCCCAATTGCCTCTTGAGACCCCGGATCATTTGCTCATGTGTTGCAAGTTGATCCGGAGTCATCTTAGACGTATCGTTCAAATAGAGTTGACCCAAGAGGGTCCACAACGTGTTGTTCGGGGGTGGAGGAGGCACAAAGGGGCGGGGGCGGATGGAGTCGAGGCGCGACGGCGGGTGGTCGTCGCCTTCTTCTTTCCTTGCGGCCGGCGGGAACTGCTCGGGCCAGCGTCGGGGCTACCCAAGTTAGTTCCGGCAAGCTGGGTAGCCACATCATCGGAGGCGCCGTCGGATAGGGCTACCGACCTCGACCGTTTGCCGGAGGAGCTGGAGGAGGATGCTACTACGCCGCCCTTATACTTCGGATGTAGGCGCCCCTCCTGCCAACAATCGAGGTACTTGAACGCTTTGAACTTCATGCGTTGGTAGGTCGCCAAGGCGGCATTGATGATGTCGAGCTCGCTCGTGCCGCTCCCCGCCGACCGCTCTTCCTGGAGGTAATACCCCTGAACTTACCGATTGCCTCGTTGCATCTGAAGAGGCAATTGCGCACCATACTATCATTGCGATAGATGGTTCCCCCCCGGCCGGATTTCATTATAAAGACGAGTGATGCGCCACCAATACGTTTCCCCGATTTGGTTCATGCCAGTCTCCGGATCTTCGGAGATTGCCAAGTAGGCTTTGAACATCGCCATCATCTCACCCGGTGTGTACGGGGAGAGGGTGCCACGAACAGGATGAGTAGGAGTACGAATAGAAGTATGAGTAGGAGTAAAGCTGCTGCTCCCTCCCGATCCGGGTTCGGGTGCCCACCCGAACCCGGAGGCATTTTGGTCGTGCACCGGGTAAGGACGGTAGCCACCCGGAGCTTGCGAACCTTGGGTTTGAGGAGGGGCCGTAAATTGCGTTTCCGGACTAGGGAACGAGTCGGAGTCGAACCAATCATGGTTCCAACCGCGATTGCCGGAGGGGTGATCGCCGGAGCCGGACATTGTGTAGTGTGGTGGGAATTTAGATGAGAGAATATGAGAAAAAGATGAGAGAATGTAGATGATAGAATAGATGAGAATGTGATTTTTTTTTGTGTTGAAGTGGGGGTATTTATAGATGAAAATGTGAATTTTGGGGAAAAAAATTGAAAAATAAATTAAAAGTGGGTAGAAAACGGATATAATTTTTTGGGAAGTGGGAAAATATATTTTTTTATTTAAAAACTTTTTTTAAAATAAATTTCGAATTTTTAAAAAATAAAAATAAAAGATTTGAATATGCCATCGGCTATGCTGTTGGCCAATAAGAAGACGCCATGTAGGGCTGCTCAGCGGCACGGACAGACAGTTCGCAGCGGCGTACGAGGTCGTCCTTGCCGCTGGCACGGACGGACGGACGATGAAAAACCTACCGCTGCGGATGCTCTAAGGTTCAACTCCACCTCTTTTATGTTAGTAAAAAAAACTTATGTTGAAAAAATATATAAATCTCACTATCAATACACGTCATAGTATATATTTAGGTTTACAATATCTATAACCTTATATGTAGAGAGGCTAAAAAAAAACCCCTTATATGTAGAGAGGTAGAGTACATTAACCAGAGTAAACTACGTGTAAGTGTAACACAATCATTTCAAAAATTATTTTAAAAGTAAACTATCAGCTCCAATTATTTTGGCACACTAGAATTTATAAAACCGCGCATGCAGCCCATGAAAGGATAGATACAATAGGCCCTATATATATATATATATATTCCAGCCCAAAGAAAAAATTGAAATTAGGGCATTATCCACAACTTAAACTGAGATTTGTCATTCAAGTGGACCGTTATAAGCCCAAACATATATAGTCGTTTTACAACTTTTATTATTAGACCCGCTTTAATATTATAAAACCATATATTTAAGTGGTATGGCTTGTAGGGGAATGTGATCAAATGAAAATTTTAAATATTGTACAAACTCAAAATTATGATTTGTACCATTGAAAAATATCAGCAGATTATAAAAAAGCATCAACAGAATTTCAACGGTAGTCAATGATTGATGCTGTGTTGATATTCTGTTGATACTGTGTTGACATTAAAATCTTGAAATTTTACAGTGTGATTATATTATATTAAAGCTGTATTAAGGAGTTTTGAATTTATACAATATATAAGTTTGAATTTTATCACTACCACCATATATATTAAATGTGAAAAAGGGACTACAGTTCCATTTCGAACATCCAATCCAACGATAAAGATCCTAGTTAATAGAAAAGTATAGGATTCAGTGCCGGCCGTACTCATTCTTTCATGTATAACAGCATGGAATAATGCAATTTTCATAGATATCAATAATATTATATCATATCTTCCTATTTTGCAGTGAGAAAAAGGCGAAAGATAATGGCGCACCTCCATGATTAGGGTTACGAGACGATGATAATATAATACTAATTCAACAACTTGATTTGCTCTTCTATTTATGTCCTATTGACTACCCTTTAAAATAGCATCACTTTATCCTAAAAATGGTTAAAGCCCAATTAAAGAATCTATGCATCTTTTTGACTATTAACTCCAATCCACGACTGTATTACAATCCACTTGCAATAAATTACATTAGTATTCAACCACGTAATAAATTAATTAATTAGTCTCAACAATTTTTATTTTATTAAAGGATATGATGCCAAGTGCCAACACCACCACTTGTCGATATTAGCCTTTAGGGCTGGGATCTTTGCAAAGCTTGTCCAACAAAGAAATTAATGACTACCCAAGAAACTAATTCTACATAATATATGATTTCAAATAAGATTTCTACTATTATTTAACCGTGAAAAAAATATAAAGAAGAATCGGATTTTTCTGACTAAAATAAGTCAATATATTGTACTCATTATATATACATGAGACATGCATGTAACGAGGGGAATGAATTAATTTAAGTCATTACAGCTTCTAATTAAATATAGTAAATACTACATGTATCCATGTTGCTTAATTTAGCTAAATTTTTTATCTCTAGATTTCCTACCCCAAAAGATATTTTAATCAAAGATAATAACTGGTTTTAACTTTTACATATGTTCTAAAGTTAATTAACAATTCTGGATATGGATGTATGAAGTGTTCTGTCTAGTCCATCACACAATTTTTGATCATGAAGGGCTAAGAACCTAATCGTGAGTGCAGTCGTAAAACTCAACTAGTATTTCCTCAAAAAAAAACAAATAGAAGTAAAAGTCAATTAGTTAAATGTAGCCAACCAAAGACCACGTGATTGTGCTTACTAATATATATATATATACTATTGTTTACCTTGTTGTTCTAGGCATCCACGTGTCTTTTTACTAATGACAAGCAACATAAGAGACTTATATTTTGAAGCAGGAGTATAAGGTAGAAGCAAAATGATAGTTTAAAATGTATTACGAAATGGCCCTTCTACAAGTTCTTTTATCCAAATAAATGCATTCAATAGTCAATACCCAATATAAAGTTATAGAAAGAATGACATACTACTATAAAATTGAGAGAATTCCATTCTCATGGACCATATGTTGTTGGGCATGACATATAGCATAATATACAATTTGGAAAGACATCCCATCTTTCACACAAATAACTTCTTCCATCATTAAGAAATTAGCCTTTAGTGAGTTAAGTTAATAAATACAAGGGAGAAAATAGAATAAAACAAGAAATAGAATAATGTAGCAGAATTAGAAAGTTGCGTTTTTGCTAAATGATGAAATGTAGAAGTATAATTTATCTTACGGTCCCAATAAAGAATATTATCAATTACCTAGTGGACTGGGATGAATGGAGTATATGATTCATGATCTCATTTGAGGCTGCTTTAAAGTTTAAATACTACTCGCGCCGCAAATTTTCATGACTTAGTCTTATTAAAAAAGGGTGATTTGAAATTTCTATTGTTCATCTTTGATAACACATTCATCATGCATGCTTGTTGGTTTTATATTTTCTCTCTAAATATACAGTGCAAAAACCATGATGATCATCACTCACGTAGTTGGCTATACTACTACTAAAACGTAAAATGATTGCCAGTTAATAAATACTCCTTCATTATCCACTTATAAGTTGAAAGTGTGTATCATTTCATAAATGACTATGTTAATTTGGTAAAAATAAGAAGCTAAAAGATTTTAAAAATGGAATTCATCCAACCATATAAAAGCATCCTTAACGCTAGAAAAAAATTGGGGCTGGACCGCAACTGGGGTTCGGCCTGGGCCCAGCAACGTTGGAGGTGGCGGTGGATTGGAGAGGCCTGGGCCGCGTCTGAAGATGTTGGAGAGGCCCAAGGCCGCGCCCGGTTGCGGCCTGGCCTGGCGTTGCAAGCTCCTGGGTTGCGCTTCGTTGCGGTCCGGCCCGGCGTTGTGGGCGCTCGGGCTGGAACCGGACTCCAATTGTATTTTATTTATTAAAAAATGATTTTTATTTTAATTTTTTTTCCTATTTAAATTCCACAACATTTTCATTTCCTTCCTATATATTCCTATGAATTTTTTGAAATATAATTGTTCAAAGTATTCAATTTTTAGGAATTGTAATTTTTAATTTAGGACTTGTAAATTTTAATTTATAGGGTTTATAATTATTTTATTTATATCTAGGGTTTGTAATTTATAATTTCGGAATGAATAATGAATTTTCTGAAATGTAATTGTTCAACGTTTTCAATGTTAAGACTAGTTTAGGGTTCCCTGGGATTGAAGATAACTTGTGTCTTTTGCAAAGAAGAGCCAGAGACTGTTGATCATGTCATTTTCGGATGCAGGTGTTCTAGTAGATTATGGTATTTCTGCTGCTGTTGAAATTTATCTCTTTGTTTTCCCATAGACCCGGTCTCGTGCTTACTCAGCTGGATGGACGCTCCTTTCATCAAATTTGATAAAAAGCTGTGGTGCTCCCTCTTCTATGTGATAAAGGATAAATCATAGAGAAATTTTTGTTCTCGTGTGGCATAACCCTTTAGAGAACTACTAGTTCATATATAATTTCATTATAATTTTAATTTCCCCATATAAAATTGAAGTTATCTAAGTATTTGGGCAATAAATATCACACTTATTGTAGTTGGTTTGCTATAAAAAAAATTTGCGAATTAGTGGCGGAATATTCCGTTGGTAAAGTTGAAAAATCCGCTGGTAAAATGAATTACCGGCAGATCAGCGGCGGAATATAATGAGGTCGCTCCATATTTATATGAACATACTATACTAATTACTTAATGGATCCATAGACAACGAAAGATTAAAAAACATGAATTGGGACCAATGGAACATTTATATTGTCGTGCAACAAGGAAAAAAATATTACATTGTTACACAAAAATAAGCAATCAGTGTGACGAAATGAAGTGTAAATTGTGTTACTGACTTACTATAAATATAAATGTATAACTGGGCATTAATTAGACATTAAGTTGTGCAACTAAAATCCTACGCAGATTAGTTCACATGTGGAATATTCAACGCTAAACATATATGACTATACGTAGCATTTATTACTTTCACCTTCAATTCAATAAGTTTGATTATTTTTGGAGTGATGATTTCGGTAAAAGGACTAATATATCAGTGTAAAAAAATGTTTCTATTTTGGGTACGTAGCTTGTATGCGTCAGTTGATATTTCACAATTTTAGAAAAGCAAGATAACTAAGAGTCATATGCACGGGAGACTCTAAGAGATAGGGTTAAGAAAATCTAACAACGTTTACCAACAAGGGTAATAAGGAGTAGAGATGGGTCGGTACGGTATACCCGTACCGAGAACGCCATAACGCATATCGTACTGAAAATCGCGGTATGACAAAATATCATGCCGATACCATACCAAATTTTTGGCATACCACAATCTGGTATACCGAAAATTTGGAATGATCATTTTTTGATATTGTTACCTTACCGTTATTGCGGTATACCGTAATATCGTCAATGCAAAAAAAAATCTATTTTATACACAAAATATTAAAAAAAGGATTTTCAGAGATTTTTTCTTTTTTAATTATATTTTATATATAAATATAATATAATTTTAACAATATACCGATTTTTCTATATGCACCAAGGATTCCGGTACAGTATGATTGCGGTATACTGAAAAAATGTTATTTCTGTATTTTTCGGTACGGTAAGTGCGGTATTTCGATTATTCGGTATTTTTCCACACCCTTAATAAAAAGCATATTTTAGTAAATCAGCAAATATATGTATATATATCTAGAAATTATCATACCAAATTACCAATATGTGATAAATGAGTTAGTCACCCTTTGATCAATTTTCCCTCGATCTCTTCTTGGACCGAACCCTTTGATCTTCCTCACTATTTTCCCCTCTTTCTTCTCTTGATCGATACGGCAAAGCTTACTCAACCAAAGACTCTTATACCAAGGATTGACGGCCCAGATTAAAAAGCCCCATTCGACGCATGTGAACCGTTCATCTCCAATGACTATAAAAACACTTGAAATTGGCCGTTGACCCCTTTTTAGATGAGCTGAATTTGACTCATCCGATTCAATCCATTTTGTGATCACAATTCCTCAACTAAAAGCTTTGTATTAAGAATATTTTTTACTCATTTATGTAAGAATCAGGATCACTATTTTCTTGATGCAAAAAAAAAAAGGTTTTAATATAATTAACTGTATATATATATTTTTTAATCATGATTGATTTTAACTTTATATTATATCTCAATGTAAAAAAAAGGTTTTAACAATTGAACGACACCTTAAATTGTTTTATTGCTCGGACAAGTCACAACGAATTCTCGAGTGCCAATTACTTGGACTTAATTTATAACCGTCCATAATAAAGCAGAACCTTTTTTGTTTCTTTATTTGTAAGAGAATTTTTACTTTACAGTTATAATATTATTACTTACGCATATTATACAGTAGTGTGATAAACTTCGGATATTCTTTTTGTTCATCTCGTTTCTTTGTTTTCATAATACATGGAGTATATATATAATTGCCGTACCAAGTCGTATATCTATTTACATAGAAATTGACCCTAACATATTGTATAAAATGTCACTAATTGTAAAATGACAGTATTAATTTTCTTAAGTTGTCTAAGAAAGAATTTTTGTATATATGGACAATTTTTATTGTCTTCAGGCTGACAAATGTGTCACGCTAGCTAGCCAGTACATAAAATTATTGATGAGTATTATTGGTCCAAAGATAAGTTGAGATATTTTATTTGTTTCTAAAAAAGGGAATTGTTTGTAAGCGATCACTTATCTTAGCCATTCACTCCATTTCAAGCGTGATGGTTCATTTTGTAATGGATTGTTTGTTTTTGCTGCAAACAAAATTATGTTATTTAATAGGCCTTGTTTACTTTGATAGATAATGATGGATTATTAAGAAAATTCAAAGTCGTTCGTCGCTTTGCCTTTTTATTAAATGAAGGACATGAATTTTCAGTCAAAGCACATATTCATGCACATTTGAATATAGCTGATAAATAGTGATAATCGGATCGTTACAAGTCAATCTGATAACGATCCAGTTAATTAAGATCAAATCAAAATACGACGTGCTACTTTAAAATTCAAACACAAATTGCACTATACACTGGCTTATTATCGACGCAATTCCATTTATGTTGACACAACACGCCTTTATAATGTCACAATAGCAACAAGAATCCAACACTGGATGATTCAAGAGTGATGCAAATGAGATATGACTCAGAGTCAATGTGGTAGTAGAGGCCGTGGCAGTGAATGCAAGGAATGGAAAGATGATAACCTCATTTTAATTTTAATAGGGTAATAAAAAAGTAATTAAAATAATAATTTAACTATAAATGGGTTACCCAAATCCGATCTGAATCCAACTCGGAAAATCCTTATGTCCTTATTGGATCGATCCGAAAAGAATACATACACGATAAGGCTTGACACTAACCTATTAATTTCACGCGTGTGCTCAGTGGCGTATGCACACTGGAACAAGGGGTGCAACTGTACCTCCAAAAGTTTGTTGTTTAATACCATTTGTAGTCATATTTTGATAAAATCCATCGGTAGCCTAGTGGTAAATTCGCTCCTTCTCTGTGCTAGAGACCTGGGTTTGAATACTCTTAAGCACAGTTTTACTTTTGACTTTTTCTTCTCCAAACTTGACTTTGCTTTAATCTATACTAAGTACTACAATCCAACTTTGCTTTAATCATTATATTCACACTCATATATATATATATATATATGTATGTATTGCTAGGTACTAACAAAATATGAATACTTGTATTGCAGATATATAATATACATTCCAAATGTGTAATTTATGTGATACTATAAATTTATTTGTTTTTTATTTAAAATCAAGTTTTTTGATAAAAAGATAAAAATAAAGAAAAAGATTTTATTTTTAAAAAATAGAACAATTGAAAAAATTTAACAAAGAAAACAAAAAAATTAGTCAAAATTTAAAATTTAAGTCATAATTAATTTTTGCACCCCCAGATTAAAAATCCTGGATACGCCACTGCGTGTGCTTATCATGTAAAAATATTGTCAGCCATACAGTTGAATATGTTTAGTAGATTCACCTCGACTCGATAAGGACACAAACAAACTTGACACTAACTTTTTGATTTTGCACGTGTTCAGTCGTGTGTTTGGGTTATGCTGAAAATTTTCAGCTCTATATTTGAATATGTACAATATATGTACCTCAAATAAGATTAATGCAGTTCCAACAGATGACGTCAACAATACCAAAAATATTATACGTCTTGGAATGACTTGGAATTCGCATTGAACGAGACTGAATAATCAAACTCATTGCATGAGATTCAAACTCAATCCTTTTCTAATATTAGCAAAAACATGATTGTTTTTATCATCTCTGGAATATATTATGCTGTGACATGTATAATAGAGTAGTAAAATTAAATACAAATGATTTAATCAAGAAAATGAACTCAGATTTTTGTTCCTTCGCCTCAGTCATTCAGAGGGGCCTGCTTAAAGCCTAAAATAGAGTTTGCCCCAAAAAGATCAGTTTTCCATTAAAACATAAATCCCAATTATGTTGAATGGAATACTGTATTGATAATCACTAGCTTATTTGTATTAAATGCAAGGGTAAAATAATAACAAAGAACTATCACTACAAAAAAATTAGATTACTACTAGTATTTTTTTAGGATACAAAAATCGAGATGTTAGTATTTTTTTAGGATACAAAAATCGAGATGTAATGACTCGTGTTAGAAATTTTTTTTAAAATAACAATAATTTAAAGCGCTCTTAAATTTAAGACAAATTAACTTATAAACCTTTTGTTTTTTTGACATTTCTATTTGTGTTCTCTAATTTTAATTGTGACAACGACAATAAAGATGCTTTTTAAAGCGTTAGGAATATATTTCAAAATAAAAATTAGCATTCTTAATTATATTAAAAAATATCTTTAACTATTTTTTTTATTGTTGTATGTACATGTCTAAAGGAAAAAAGTATGGTGTATTTTCTAATTTCTTGATCTATAAAAAATCTCAGCGAGCGCATTGTCTCAATTATTGGGACTCGCATTAACGTCTCTCTTTCTCTCTCACACAGATAAATTGCAAGTAAAATTTAATGCGTTAAACTCCGTAATCAAATTTGGTTACTCTAAGCACAATGCAAATACTATTAACGATCTAAATAAAAAATACTAGTAGCACAAATTTTTATTGTGTTAATTATTCGTAATTCATTTCCAAAGGACGATTAATATAATGCGTTATTTGGATTGTATGCATCTTAATTATCTAAAACCACATTGATATTGATCAGTTTTGAAAGAGGCTAGGGGCCGGGAGAGTGTAAATAATTCATATTAAGACGGGATTTTAAAGCTTTATAATGTTAACTATGCACATTAATAATTTGATTATAAATAATAGTTGGTGGATAAAAAATGTTGTTAAAATGACATATTTATAAAACAAAATTTCAAAATGATGAGAAAAATGTCATGATTATATCTCTAATTTTTGAAATGTACACTTACTAGGAAAAATGGACAATTATTCAAACGAGGGTGAATCACGACGACTTACTTTCTAATCGATAAATCAAATCAATTCATTTGTATGACTCGTAATTGTATACTATTTTAAGTAGGAGTGTGATCAATTGCTTACTTTTTTAAGTTGCTAACTTGCTAACTCATCAATGCAGTGTATTAAAAATGTCAACACGATGATATTAAAATGTCACCACATAATTTTGTTGAACTTCAATATAATGTGTTGACATTTTGATGTCATCGTGTTAACATTTTTAATACACTGTATTGATGAGTTAGCAGAGTTAGTAACTTAAATAGTTAGCAATATAACACACCCATTTTAAGTGTATATAAAACTCTAAATTGTACTGCTAGTAGTAACTCCAAAAGTACTATATCATGTTTTTTTAAGAGTACTAGCTATATCATGTTAAATAGCACTAGATGAAATTTCTTAAATAGTTATAATGCTTCATTTTAGTAGGTAAGTGTACATTTTTTTTTTTGTATCTGAGAGAGTGACGACTCAAAATTGAACAAGTAGAGAATATATAGAAATTAGAGGCAGAAAGAAAGAGGAAAAGAAATATATTCCACTATTACTATAGAAAGTATAAAAACTGGAAAATGTTGATAAATTAATAATGGAAAGAATGGGCCTCCCCCATCACTCCTCCACCTCACCTTCACCATCACCATCTCCATCTCCACTTCTTCTCCAATCACCTCCACACTCTCCACCACCAATTCCGCCGCCGCCGCTGCTGCCATACCAAACTACTGCATCCAGACAATTACTACTCCTAGTACATATTAAATTTTCTTCGTAATAAGATAGTACTATATATATCATAATTGGTATATATATATATGGATGAAATGTATGGGTTTCATTCGGCGGGAGATTACTATGTTGACAAGGCTTTGATGTTTCCGGAGAATATGATGGTGCTGGAGGACTACAATCACTACCACTACCATTCTCCGATCGCCGGCGAGCACTATATTCGGACTCCGATGTTGTTTAATTCCGAGGAATTGGGATGTCACGATTCCGCTTGTGTGAATGTCCAGAATCACATAGATGAGGATGATTCGGGTTTGATCAAGGCCAAAATTGCTTCACATCCTTCCTATCCAAAATTGCTCCATGCCTATATTGATTGCCACAAGGTTCAATTAAACTTTGTATTAGTCAGCTCACGTGTTTGATTAAGTATTTGCTTATTTTGTGTGTGGTCACTGGTCAGGTTGGAGCTCCCCCAGAAATAGTGTCTGTGTTGGATGAGATCAAGCGAGAAAACGACTTGTGCAAACAACACGCTGTTTCCCTTTGCACACAGACTGATCCTCACCTCGACGACTTCATGGTCTCTCTCTCTCTCTTCACTGCACACGCACACGCACACGCACATATAATAGTCTGCAACTTTCCATTTCTCCATTTATTTCCTTCAATTAATCGATTTTCTTCTTCTCTATATATGAAGCAATCCTACCGCGACATACTGGTCAAGTACAAGTCGGATCTGTCGCGCCCCTTCGACGAAGCAACCTCTTTCCTCGCCCAGATTCAAACGCAGCTCCTCAATCTTTGCAATGGTACTCCTCTCACACACACACCACACGCACAAACACGCGTTATGATTAATTGTGGTAGCCATTTATGAGCTAAGGACAACTGTGCTGCTGATTACGAAATATTCCCTGCGGAAAACCCTAGAATTCAAAGAAATTCTATATCTGAATCCAAAATTATGTGTTTCCAATGTCCGTAACCATTCTAGGAAAGTGCAAACCTTAAACCGTTAAGTCTTCGCTTCTGCAAACAGTATCACGCCACTTTCCCCTTTTCTTCATCAGTTTTTTTTTTCTGGGTTTCCGACTACTCCATCCGTGCCCATTTTTTTTGTCGTTTAACTTACTAATAAATTCCTTTTTTCCTTTTTCTACCTTCGTCTTTGTTTCATGTCAGGGGAAATTAAAGCTTAAAAATATACACATTCATTTGCTAGAGATTCTGATTTGACCTATCATTCAGCAGTGACGCGATTCACAGTACTACTCACTTCCCTTTTTTCACTTTCTTGCCACAGTAACATTTTTCTTTTATTTACTCACATACAATGTTGTTAGGTGGAGTACTACTAAATGATATGAGCAACTCATTTAGAAAGTGGACTTTAGGTTAATATGGACTAATTTCACTTGTGTGCATAATATGCAGGCATAAAATGTGGCTCCATGTGTTAAAATTGTTATGCCTCGTAACTTATTATCCAATCAATTATTTCCTCATTTTGTTAATGTCCTGGCTCATAGCGTAATCTAACACAATGAAGAAATTGAAAATGGAGTTAAACTTCTCCGGGAATTGATTTAGTATAATAAATATAAAGTGGCAAATGAACATAACTTTAAAGACTGAGTCACGACTGACTCTTCTCGTTGTCCCTCTTGTGTGGTGTAGTTTTACATCGCAAAAGATAAATAAGAACAAGTTGAAATAGAAGACTCCGGATTGATCTAGCGTATATTTATTGTGTTACATTTTACCTGCCTATCTAACAAATCTCAGGTGTTGCACTTGAATATTGTATTCACCTCTCTCTTGTCTCTCTCTCTCACACACACTAGGTAGCTTGTTGGATAGTAGTATTGTACTTGATTTCATTGATAAAATCATACTAGTAAAAGTGAACAGAAGGCTAGATAAGAATCTATTTATGCATGAATGACTGTCCCATGATAAATATCTTACAAATTTTATTTCACATGTTACAAGAAATTGACAAGGTTGTTGCCATAATTATGATAAGGTGAAATTGAATTTATAAATTTGCATATATAGGTCTGGCAAAAATGAAATAGAGGCTCCAAGTTCCAACAAATCATGTGTTGAACGAGCGTGCATGAAATAAGACAAGATATATAAATAACATGTGAAAAGCGTCAAGTGGTTTATTAGTTGGCAGTTGAATGCATTGTCTTCTATGTTTGTGGTAGTTGCTCCCTCCATTAAATGATTCTTAAAAGAAAAAGATAATGTACTTGCACAGAATATAACTTGTGAAAAATCTATCCTTATCATAAGACTCCAATTACTATGAGAATCTCATCACATTGTTTAATTAATTGCCATCTTTAATTATATTGGATATGATTTTTTTATTTTATTTTTCACTTGTACATAGATTACCGAGCTTAAGCTATAGTAAATTGCAGTTAAGTACACTTGGGATCTGTTGCATGCACAAATCTCAGTCAGATTATATTGATTTTTTAGTTACAAAGAATCTGGGAATGTTGCAGGGCGTGGAGGTAATTTATATATGTTGTGCAGCTTTAGATGTTGTGCTAATCCAATAATATTAGTTAATTAGTGATAACACGTAGATAAAGAGATCAAGCTCGTTTTCGTTTGGTTGACAACGAATCATTCTTTTAAGTTGGAAGTACAAGTTTTATTTTCCAGATGTGTTAATTTTGGAGCACATTTTCACGTGCTTACGACACCAGTAACCTCATGGTGCTGTCTGCATTTGGAATTAATTTGATTCGCTTTTCTTGCTTTATTACCTTCTTGACAATATAATTTCTTGATCATCATCGTCATTATAAACTGTTTTTCACGTGCCTGACTTGGATTCTGTCAAAAAACTGTGAATATATGCAATATTTGTTAGTCTGTTTCTGGTGGCGCCTTGTGTTGTTTTTACATATCTCAGTTTCTACATGCGTGTGTTGTGATTTGTGTGGTATGGTTTCTTTGTGCATTTTGGCCTTGCAGAATTGTCGCGCTCATTTGTTTCCATTTTGCTCTTTCATCTTCCCTAGTTTCTATCCAAACTCCTTGTCCCGCATCAATAAATTGGCGATCTTGACTTTTCTTTAAATAAACAGATAATCCTTTTTTTATAGAGCCTTTTAAGAGGCTGAATGATCTATTTCTAACGTGTTATTGGAGTGAGCCCAAATTGTGTTGCGCATATAGACCAATATTTTGATATTGAAAACACACATCCTGCATTATTGTAATTTAGTGGACTTAATTAGTGCCTACATCATACATATACTAGTAGAGGTGATCAAATTAAGAAGTTCAAATTGAGAGTGCTGTAAAAAAAACTGCAGTATGGAATGGGTTGGAAGGAAGTGGAGAGTTTGGGCAAATAATTGAGTGGGGCAAGTGGGGAAGAGAGGAAAAGCTTTAATGGGTAAAAACCCGGATAGCGCGGGTGGTCGTATATTCACATGGCCGCCCGGGGTTTACGCTGACGCACGGGCCCTTCCCTCTCTCATTCATAATTCCAAATTAAATTAAATTAAACTAAACACCAATAATAATTTCAGAGTACATAACAGGGTTTGATATATAAATAATAAATTCATGTTTTGGGCCCATCACTAGTGGTGTCAGAATTGAATCGAGGAAAATCGGTCGCCCCATATTTATTGACCGGTTTGGGGCCCAATAGAATTAGTGAAATTAATTGTTGTTATTTGGGTATGTATAGATGATGAAGGAGAAGGCGAAGGATCGGTGTGGTCGGAGGGGGAGTTGATAGAAATGCAAGATGCAGAGACGAAGAGGGAAGATCGGCAGCTGAAGGAGAAGCTGCTGCGGATGTATGGCAGCCATATCAGCAGTTTGAAGCTTGAATTTTCAAAGAAGAAGAAGAAAGGGAAGCTGCCAAAGGAGGGGAGGCAGACTTTGCTCGCTTGGTGGAATTTGCACTCCAAATGGCCCTACCCTACGGTTTCTCTCTCTCTCTCTCTCCGCAATATAATTGATTCAAAATCGAATTGATTTGATTTACAATTCTGCAGGAATCGGATAAGATTGCGCTTGCTGAGACAACAGGTCTGGATCAGAAGCAGATTAACAATTGGTTCATAAATCAGAGGAAGCGCCACTGGAAATCGCCCGACAACATGCTTGCGGTTGCGGATAGGATCACCACTCCACATTAACATTTATCTTTATCTTGTCTTGTATATTATTCCCATACCATACTCTCTAATTTTTAAATAAACTACACTTTCATAATTTTTTGCTTCTTCTTCGCCATTTTTATGAGGAGTAACTTACTTTGCTCTTAGAGCATCTTCAATAGTGGCTAGCTGACTCGACTTATTTTAACACAAGTGATACCCGCAAGTGTATGGGGCTAGTGTAGCAATTAGCAAGCAAGAGTATCGTATCCCACAGAGACAAATTCGTATCAACTTAACTACCACAAACAAATGTTGACTACTATCTAGAGAATCAGGAAAGTTTTGGTTTTGTTCTAACACTACGAAAAGCATATAATGAACAAATAGACAAATAAAAGCAAATAAACACGGAGTGAAAAGATAATATGGAGTAATACTCTCAAATCAAAATACAAGTAGTGTTTACCATATGCTTGCTCAAAATCAACCATCTCCTTTACTAGAATGTGAATGTGAATCTAGAATCAGAAAGGACTTTATTAAGGTTGTAATATGGCTTTTTGGACGGTAGGGAACATTTTGGCTAAAGTGGCTGAAAAGTAAGAGAAGCCCAAGTACTCGCATATTACAAATCCCAACAAAAGACCATTTCCCATAACAAATCTCAGATATGTAAGACATTGTCGAACTTCTTCCTCCCATCCGGTCCCCACCTATTTAGAAACCCAACCAATAACTCTTCTAGACTTCGTCTAGCTTATACCTCCACAAATTTATTATTTTTTTTTCCTTTTTTTTTCTTCCTCTAGACTTCTCCTTATGCACCTATTACTCAAACTCTTAAATCAAAAACCATGATAGCTTAAAAGATGGATGAAGTTTTTATCATTAACAACTAGTCTTTACCCCAAGAAACCAAAATTCAAACAAGTTCAAATTCAATTCCATAACAACCAAAACCAAAACAACTCAAAGAGGTCTAAAGCAAAACAAATATACCCTAAAACATAAATAAAAGCAACAAAAGACAACTAATCAATTTGAAACAAAAATAAAGCAGTAAAATACCTCATAAGGCTCACTATCCACCATATCACCCTCCCAAACTTATTCAAGACTATGCAAAGAATAAGTTTGAAAAGTTGGTGGAGAAGGGAGACTTATATGATAGGCAAACTAAAACGAAAACAATCTAAAAGTTACCTACTAAGGGTTACCTCCCCTATAGTGCCTTTGGTTATCGTCGTTGGCTCGACGTCTTCAAGCTCTCCCCATTTATCCCGAACCGGATGATGGAATCCGCATCATTCTTTTTGCCACTATCGCATGAATAAGCCTATCCATTTGCTTCATCCACCGACTCACCATCGAGCTTTGAAAAGTAGAACTCCACTCATTTTGGGCCCTTTTATTCTTCTTTCAAGACCTTTTCTTTTTCGCCCGACAATATACTTCTGGTTTTTTCTTTTTTTCATCAACCTTGCCTTTGTCATCCTCACCATGATTATTTTGGGTTCGTCGGAATAGATGAAGTTCTTGACGATACCACTCTTCGCACCAATGGCATTGACTCTTTCGTGCACAATTGTCATCTCCCGAATTGAACTGTTTTTGTTGAATGATAACAACATGAGAAATTTGACTCTTTAGTCGCCATAATCTTCATGTGTGAGCTCAATGGGGGTGGCAAGGTCACTAAATCAATTACATTACAATTGATCTTTTAGCGGAATTTAGACAAATTTTTTTAAAAAATTATACTTTATCATGCTCATAACCAAATAATAACATTTTTTAAAATTTAAATTTGAAACCTAAAACACCAAGGTTAAGCCATTATACCTTGATGATTCTCCAAAGAATCGAAGAGGTGGCCCCCTTTCTCCCAAGATCTTTATAAAAAAACCACGGTCTTGGTTTCCCGGGAAACTAATCGGGGGGGTTTGATCCCCCCAAAAGGGAAACTTAAATAAAAAAGAAAACCCTTTTCCCCCTGGAGGAGAGAAAATTGAACCACGGGGGGGGGGCCAAAATTTTTGAGAAAAAAAAGTGTTTTTTTTCTTTTTATTTCCATTTATAATAACCTATTTCGCAGGGATCATGGAAAGGGTTTTTTGGGATATGGGCTCCCCCAAATTAGTTTTTACTAATTTAAAATTTAAACCCCAATTTAATATAAGTTTGAAATTGGGAAAAAAGGAAACCCCTACGGGGAACTGCACTCCCCATCCAAATCCGAAATTATAAGTACTTCGGGTTTCCAATACTTTATATTTATTTCCCACGCTTAAGATAGAAACATCCATTAATTAATTATTGTCTGCTATGGACTTAATTAATCAATATCTTATTTATTCCAAGAGAAGACTCAGCAAGAAAATCTTATTTATTATTCATAGAGTAATTAAACTCCAACTAGCTAGGTTCCGAATTTCGGCAGATAGCATAAAGACTGTCTCGTTGTTAGATCCATTCAGTGTGTTATACCACACTAACGTCATCTTATTTCGGTAAGGCTTAGAAATAATTGGACTGGACATTGCAACCTTTCACGATAGGTAGTGATATTATTCTTTTTCTTTGTTTAGAACTGACCGTGTTACCTTAAAGTGAACGCGCTCACAACCGGTCTACTAAAACAAAGACTTAGACTTTGTTAAGTTACTTATACATTTAAATATGCAATAAACATCCATTAAATGTAAAACATAACAACATTATGACAAAAATAATCTGTTTATTCATTTGGAAAATAAAATAAGAGTTTTAACAGTATTCAATCAATCGAAAGGTGATTTTTAGTATACAAATTCTAACACTCAACTCTTCCATGGTTTGCTATAGCTTGTCTAATCTCCGGGACGAACTTTCTATGTAAGCTTCGGTGTTTTCCATGAAGGCAATCAACAACTCCTCCGAAGAATTCTTCTTAGGCTCATCAATGAAATAATGTGAGGGTTGCTGAGCATGGTCGGAATATCCAAATGATGAGTTATGAGTGGACTTGGTTAGACTATAATCATCACTACCCGTTTGATTGAGGTAGTATCCGTCAATAGTTCTGTCTTGGTCCACTTGCTGAATATAATTAACATACTCAACCTTCCCTTGAGGTTCCATTATTGGTTCACTTCGTAATAGTTGGTGCGATGGATCCTTATATGCTTCAGGTTTTCGCATACATGCTTCAGTTTGCTTCATAAAGGTGGCGAGAGCCTCTTCTAGGGTTGGCTTCATATTTCCATATAACGGCTCATCTAAGAAGATGGAAGGGGGGTGGCCTTCGGTGTTGTAATTGTAACCACCTTGACTTCGAGCGATGGACAACAACAACGAGTCCAGTCCAGCGACGAGCGGATCTCAGACTCCCATGGTACCCGTGGAATCTGGATGAGGCCAGATGGGCGGGTAGATGGGCCCAGGGTTTAACGTGCCTTGGCAATAGTTGATGGGGATGATGGCGGGAGCGCAGGGGGGGATGCAGGGAAGGATGCCGGGCGGGGTGCAGGCCAGCGGCGGGCGAGGCAACGCCGGGGTGGGGAGGTATGCCCGGATGCGTGCGGGGAGATGATGTGGATGATGCCGGTATGGCAGGGAGGGATGCAGCCCGGTATGCAGGTCCCGGGATGCAGGGGTCACCGATGGGGAAAAGGTCTATCGTCCCTCTCTTGATTTTTTGGCGGCTTCGTCTCACACGTCGACCCAAGTGGAGACGCAGTTCACTGGCGATGACCTTTTGTTATTGCATGAGATGAGGATCGATCTTGGGGAGCCGGACACTCCCGTTCCAGAAGGATCGGGCCGCACGAAGAAGAAGAAGACCAAGGGGAAGGGCAAGGTGGTCGGCGAGTCGCTCGCAGCCAGCCCTGACCACGACACCCCCACAGCGGAGGAAGTGGACGGCCTATGACTGACCTATTCTTAATGTGGATGTTCTTATTTTGTCAACTTTGATCCCACCCGGGCCTGGCATATCTCTACATACAAATCAATAATTTTATTTTTCAATTTTTGATAAGTATTTTTTCAAAGGGATATTGACATCTAAATATCACAGAAATTTCAAAAAGTTGGGTTTTCCCACAAACTTTGAAATTGACAAATAATATCACGAACTTTATCCCGAATTTGTTATTTTCCACCAAAGAAAAAATTCCGGCAAATAATATCATGATACAGATTTTTTTTCGTAATTTCTCGACAACAACTTCGTGAGCTTCAAGTTTTTCAATCTTTGAGGATAGTTTTTTTTAAGCACACCCTTCAAAATTGTCTTCAATTTATTACTGCAGCCCAAATTTTTTTACTGATAGAAAATAACAAACTCAAGGTAAAATTCGTAATATTATTTGTCAATTTCAAAGTTCGTGGAAATAATCCAACTTTTTTAAAGTTCCATGATATTAGGTGCTAATGTCCCTTTTTCTAATAACATAGTCAGTTTTTAATAAAACTATGCAACATATTTAACTTGTAATAACATAGTCAGTTTTTAATAAAACTATGCAACATATTTAACTTGTTGGAGCTTGAAAATAGAGAATTTTCATCTTAGTACGAGACTAGATATATACAAACATTTTTGTTGTTATAAGTGGATGATTGCTACCTATATCTCTGATGTAGTTATGCTAAAATAGAGAGGTCGGCGAACAGTTACAAGCAAAGCTAGAGCAAGTCACTATTGAGGTGCGCGAGCAGTTGGAGAAGCAAAATGAGGCGTCGCGCGCGAAGTTGGAGAGGCAAAATACAATAGCACGTGCTGAATTACAGAGCAAAATGCGAGTTGCGCCCGGATTTATTAGAGAAAAAAAGTGGGAGGTTGGAAAAGTTGATGAACCATAGTGAATGGGTTGACGAAATGAGAAGTCAAAAATAGCATAAACTAAAAGTGTAAAACAATATTACTAATTTTATGTAATTTTTGAAATTTGTTACTTTTTTGTTGTCATTATGGTTTTTATTTAATAAATTGTCCACATAAATATTTTTTTTTTAAAATATTACAATTGCTGATGAATACTAATTTTGCGAGCAAAAAATTTGTGATGAATAATGGTCGACAACCTTCTAGCACAATAGAGGTGCTAGAAAAACTTGCGAGCACAATAGAGGTGCTAGCAAAATGACTTCTGCTCGCAAAACTAGTCGCAAGTTTGCGACAAGCGTTATCGCTCAAAACCGGTGCTAATGTGCTAGCAAAACGGACTATTGCGAGCACTTTATTACCTTTTTACGAGCACAATGGTGCTAGCAAATCACCTCTCTTTTTTTACTTCACTAAAAAAATATTTATAAGTGTTTTTTCATAGAATTCTTATACAGTTAGCCTACTGGGCTTTACTTAGTCAGGAGTATATGATTATTTTTATCATAAATTAATGGAAATTCAGTTTGGACCTTTAATTTTTTTTTCTTTTTATATTTAACTATGGTATCATATTCTTGGGATATATTCATGCCTTATCTAAAACACAAAAAGGAGAACTGATCTTTTGATTCGGTCCATAAACATTGTTTAAATTGAAACATGTTAATTCATTTTATTCTAATTGAACAGCATGTAACTCAAAAAATATAACGACAAATTGCAAAAATGTTTTCTTGTTATTATTAGTAGTATTAGTATGCAGTTGTGTACAAAAACCAAAACAAAAAACTCTTAGACTAACATTACTCATCTCATGCTGTGTGCTATATATAGACCATTATGAGCGATCAAACATGATGTTAAAACCCCAATCCATGTCACCTGGGATATAATATGCTGTGAGAAATGGTTGCAACTGAAGCTGCACCATTCCCATAATGGCTGGGAATCTCACTGAGTTCCATTGTGGTGTCATCCAAGAATGGGGGGCTGGTTGGTGCAGCCAGTTCTGCTTCATTAACTAGCATCTGCATCACTCTCGTCATCGTCGGTCGCAGAGAAGATATTTCTTGAGTACACAACAGACCTATGTGAACCACCCTCACCGCCTCATCTTTTGTGCTGCTACTCAACATTAGGTTAGTATCAAAGAGTTCTTCAACTCTCCTTTCTTGGAAATGCTTCCATGCCTGTTTTGTTCAAAACATTTCATTATCTTATACTACTAATACTACAATATGCATGTTTGTCATGTAGATTGAAACATTAACTCACAATATTGATCAAGCTATCAGAGTAGTCTGTGTGTTTGCTTCTGTTGTTCTGCCTGCCCGTTACGATTTCCAGCAGCAGCACACCGAAGCTGTACACATCTGCCTTCTCAGTCAGCTGCCCGTGTGCCAAATACTCCGGTGCCATATATCCCCTGCTCATAAAAGTTCATGTAAATACACATATAGTAACATAACACAACTAAATGTAACATGTAAAACACTTACAGAGTCCCTGCTATGGCAGTGCTGATATGAGTCTTATCCTCCTGAAACGACCTAGCCAATCCAAAATCTGCAATTTTTGCGGCAAGTCTGGAGTCGAGGAGGATGTTACTAGCCTTGATGTCTCTGTGAATGATCCTCATGTTGCTGTTCTCATGAAGGTACACTAACCCTTCCGCTGTTCCTAGAATGATCTCCAGCCTCGTCTCCCACCTTAACGCTTTGCCTCTGCTCGAATCTGCCCACATTCCACATCCATTAATCACCACCATGACTTCAAACACTCTAGTCTACCTACAACTTACCAAAGATGAAGCGGTCGAGGCTCTTGTTTGGCAAGTACTCGTACACGAGTAGGCTCTCGGGTCCTGAGCAGCTGCACCCCAACAACCTCACTAGATTCTTGTGCTCTACCGTGCTGATGATCTTCACTTCATTGTAGAAATCTGCAGCTCTGTGTTTGTTATTGAAGTAGAGCCTCTTCACTGCAATCTCCCTCCCGTCTGGCATTACTCCTTTATATACAGAGCCAAAACCGCCTTCGCCAAGCTTGTTAGCCTCGTCGAAACAGCCAGTGGCTTTCTCCAGAGTCGAATATTTGAAGTTCAAGCTGCTGTCATTGAGGCTCTTCACATATCTCTCTGCTTCACCACAACCTTTTCTCTTCTTTTGGATCTTTCTCTGCTTACAAATATAGACCCCAAACATAGCTCCAATGGCAACAACAGCACATACACTAACCGTTGCTATTACAATAACTATCACCACCCCTGCAAGTTATTTAAACCGAATTAATATATAAAATATCCTCCCGCCGGCCTATAAGAATAGAGTGTGTTATCAGTACCTCTTTCACTGCGATTACGGGGAACAGGATTCATGAAATCGGTGTCGGAATACCTGAGGAAGCAGCCGGTGTTCAACGCCCTGCCATCAGAGGAAGGCAAGCACCGTAACACAGAATCAGAAGCATTCTCAAGGCAAGCTCTGCAAGATCCGGCATCGATAGTCCTCCAGCATTCTGCCAAAACATACGCCGACTGATCACGCGCCGCCCGGCCAAAGCCACCGCCACTGACAGCGTCAGAAACCGCCTCGGACACAGCCTGCCTCGCGGCGGCCTTGAACGCACGATCCCTCCGCGTGGTGTTGCCGCAGAGTGCGCGGTCTCCTGGGGCGGCGTGCTCGCGGAAGAAGGGGTAGTTCTCGGCGCGCATGAAGCAGCCGTCGAGGAAGATCCTGCCGCCGTTGGAGGGGAAGCACTGCGGCAGGAGGGTGCGGGCTTCGGCGTAGCAGAGGACGCAGTCGAGTAGGGAGAGATCGCCGTAGCATTGGGCGAGGCCGTAGTTGGCGTCGGGACCGGATCCGGTGATGGCTTGGCCGAAGCCCGAGGATCGCATCTGCGCGCTTATGGTCTCCATGGTGGCCACGAAGTTGGGCACGTACACAGTCGCGTTGTGCTCCGCCTGCTTCCCGCACATCATTTTAACCGTTTCCGATCTCGGCGATGCCAATGCTGCGTCGGGATATAGCACGGCTGAAACTACTACTATTGCCGTCAAGATTGCTTCCTCAAACATCGTGGCTCAATTATTTCACCACTAGAGATTGTTTCAGAAGAATAAGAAGGATGATTTGGGAACCTAACTGGAAGTATTCACACCGGAATTTCAATCCTTCGATAATGATTGTAGCGCCGGCCACATTAATTTCAACAAACGGATATCGGGCCGGGCCGGGCCCCACTTTTAACTTCAACTACGCCTACAATTACACACACCACCAGACTTTCACATCGCTCCAACTATAACATTAATAGTAGGAGTACTATTCATAATTCACGTGGACGATTAGAATTACTTTCTGGTGAGACCATATTCATTATTCAAGATATTTAAATCTGCAATTAATGCTCTGGAATTATATTGTAGATTAGATGATGATTATATTTGGTGTAGTATTTCTTTCTTCTTCTTGCATCGTTAGAATAATATCCATGTAGACATTCTCTAATACTATCAAAGTTGTCATCAATGCTACTTGCGTCTTAACTTCAAATTTATACGCGGGTGAATTACTTATTTGCTTTGGATTCGGCCCACTGGAGTTCGTTGACCAAATTGATTGTTTTAGTTTTAGGAGAATTCTCTAAATTAAATTAATACTTACCTATGTATATTTGTGCATTCTGGGAGAGAAGAGAACTACTTTGACTCTAATTTAACTTGTGCTAGTATTTTTGAAAAGATTTTTTTGGCAAACACAATTTTAAGTCAGGAATTAACATGTCTTCACTCAGCTATATATATATACACCACTAACTTTGGTTGCTTAATGGTAGACCGTAGACTCAACGGCATTGTGAATAAGTGTGTTGGGGATGATTTCATGTACATATGTAGTACTACTACCTTAGCTAACCTAGTCACTGAAACCAACATTAAATTATCTTGGCTCCACAATGCTCTCTGTTATTTCATTGTTACCAGAAGACTGCGTGTAAGAATCTGGCCTCCTAAACGGGCTGATAAATTCTGCAGAGGCAGAGTTGAGAAAGGGCGGCTGCGTTGGCTGATAAATGTCTCGATCACCGTTAAGCATCATCACCACCGTCGACATGGCTGGCCGCAGCTCTGCATTGGCCTGCACACAGAGTAGGCCGATTTCAAGTAACCTAGCCGCCACCTCTTCTGGGAACTTCCCTTTTATCGACGGATCAACTGCTTCGGTCACATTACCTGACCCATACAGATTCCACACCTAGTCAAGAATGCCAAAAAAATCATGATCAGTTTGGTTTGAGCCCTTTATAAACCACTAGCCACTGAGCACAGGAACAAACATACCCTTTGGAATATTGATTGAGAATCCTGAGAGAAAGCATTGTTCCTCGTCCCGGTCACCACTTCAATTACCACAACTCCAAAGCTAAAGACATCTGCTTTCTCTGTTAGCTTTCCACGAACAATGTATTCCGGTGCCATGTAGCCACTGGTCAAATCATAACCAAAAGTATTATAATGTGATATCATATATAACTTGGACATAAGCATATATAGAGAGAGAGTAAGTAGAAATGTATAGACTCACAGTGTACCAGCAAGACCAGTGCTGATGTGAGTCTTGTCTTGTGGAAACATCCTAGCAAGCCCAAAATCAGCAATTTTGGGAGTGAAGTCCTCCTCCAGAAGCACATTGCTCAGTTTTATGTCCCTGTGTATTATCTTCAAGTTTGAGTTATTATGAAGATAAGCCAGACCCTCAGCAGTACCCTTTACGATCCTCAGCCGTTGCTCCCACTCGAGAGGGGGAACATCCTTCCTAACTGGAGACAACGAAGTAGGAGTATTAGATTAATAACCTCCAAACTTGGGAAAAAAAGTGGATTAGCTAGGATTCAACTAGCACCGAATAGATAGTCGTGCAGGCTTTGGTTTGGCACGTATTCGTACACAAGGAGGCTCTCGGGGCCAGTAATGCTGCAACCCAAGAGCTTCACCAAGTTTGTATGATCCATGTCTTTGATCAAATTAACCTCGTTGAAGAAATGATCAGCCCATTGCGTCGTGTTGAAGAATAGCCTCTTCACCGCAACAGTCTGGCCGGTTGGTAACACGCCCTTGTAGACAGAACCAGACCCCCCTTGGCCTAGTTTGTTCGAGCTATGGAAGTAACCCGTGGCCCTCTCTAGCGTTTCGTACGAAAAGTTGATCTTCGACTTTGTAACAATAGACAACAGAGCACCTAGCTTCTTCTTCACTGTCACACCAAATCATGTTATATATCTCCCAATCCATTGTTATATTCTAACAATCATATTAATTGTTACACTCACCTCTTCTTCGTTTAAGAATCTTGTTCCTCACAAAAAATGAAACCATAGCTACAAATAGCAGGAAAGAAAATGCAGCACAGGTTGAGGCTATTATAGCAGCACGACGGCGAGTGCCCCCTAACAACATCACAAGCTAGATTAACTCAAAAGCTATATACTAACATTAATCAGTAACAATAAAAAATCATAGTCACCTCCGTTTCCATTGGCGGAATCGATGATGGAATTGTTGTAAAATTTAGTGGTGGAGAATCTCAAGTAACAGCCTGCATTGAGAGCTCTCCCTTCCACCTTAGGAGGGCAAGAATCAACTCTCGAAACTGCATTCTCTAAACAATCCACACAGCCACTCCCTCTCACAGATTCCCAACACTGAGCCAAACCGTAAACACGCAAATTACCATCACTCACAAACCCGGTAAAAAAACCGTTATTCGTGGGGGCCACCGCTGTAACGCTCCTCAACAACTTGGAAACGTTATCCTTAAAGAGAGTCCGATTCCCGGCAAAATCAGCGGCGGCGCAGACGGTTGTATCGAGGGAGCTCAAGCTCTCGTTGAAGAACATGTAATCGTCGTACCTGAGAAAGCAGCCGTCGTAGAAGAGCCTGCCACCTCTGGTGAGCCTCTGGAACGGGCGGCAGCTGGGGATGTCGGTCTTGCACTGAGCGAAGCAGAGGTTGCAGTCGTTTTGAGAGAGATCCTTCATGCACTCGCCCATGGCGTAGACGGTGTTGTTTCCCGTCCCGTTTATGACGGTGCCGTGTCCTCGCCTTGCGACCTCCGGCGTGATGGAAGCCATGCTGGCGAGGAAATTAGGGACGAAGAGTTGGCGGTCGGATTCCGGCGCTGTTTTGTTGCTGCATATTTGAGCCGCCTCTGTGGCTCTTGGGTCGCAGAGTGATTGCTTAACGTTGGATAGGAATAGGATTAGTACAAGGATCATCAAGAGGGTTGACGATGACATTTTTTTATTACATCGGATTGGGATGCATTCATAATTGGATTTCTATTTGCGAGCAGGAGAGACATTGACTTGGATTTTCTACCGTGTCCTTCAAACTTTGTGGGTCCACGGTCCACTAACAAAAATTTAAGTCGGTTGAATACTTGATATTCGAAAAATCTTCTACAAACTGGTCATGAGACGTTTCATGACTAAATAAATAAAGAAGACAAGTTGAATGCAAGTATTAAGCTTCCATCCCTTGCTATTGTAAGATTTTCATCATTATTACGTCAATACCTCATGCTAACCTATTTTTTAACACAAGTACCTTTATTTATACGAGAAGATAAGAGCTTCCAAAACTCCTGTCCGAATTCAGGCTCCAAGTCCCCTTTATATAATCATTCCCCTAAATTTGAGTCCCAAATCACAACTCCTCTAACCCGCAGGCTCCATCCAGGCCCTAACTATTAAATTGCATTATTCACAACTCCAACCTATTTTAATTTTAAAAATTGAAAACATTGAGCAATTATAACACGAGAAATTTATTTTTAATTCGAAAATAATAAATTTCCAACATATAATTATAAATTATACTATAAATTAAAAAAATTGAAAACATAAAAAATAATAAGTTCCTCTTCCGTCGCCCCTTCCCCTCTCCCTCCCTCTTCTTCCTCTTCCAAACTAAAAAAAAATCAGAAATTGGGGCTTGTGGTCCGGCCCGAAACACCTCCAACGGCACGGCTCCGGGACGCCACTGTGTCACCAGACTCGGCCTAGGCCGGAAAATTGCTCCCTCCAAAGCGCGAAGCCGTGGGCTGAGACTCAAGTGCGGTCCAACCCACAGCGTTAGTGATGCTCTAATATGAGTATAAACCGTATTAAAATAAATCTATACATTGACACAATCAATTAAGAAACTGCGTAAGCTGAATAATAAATGTTCTTAACTATAATATTTACAAAAGATGATATCTATACAAAAGATGATATTAGAACAAGTATTTATCAAATACTCTTGATCCTTATGTTATCTATAACATCACATGCAGAAGATGAACGTGTTTTCAAAAATTTGGAATTAACACTACAAAAAATCGCTAATTAGCGGCGGAAATTTCCGCCACTAAATCTCATTTTTCCGCTAGTAAACTAGTTAGTGGCGGATTTAGTGGCAGAACATAACCGCGGCTATATAATCGCCGCTAAAATATCAGTGGCAGAAAATATTCCGCCACTGAGTCGCAGTGGCGGATTACCCACGGAAAATAGTTCGCCACTGACATTCCGACACTAAAAAATTAAATTAGTGGAGGATTTGGGGCGCCATAACTAGTGGCGGAACTTTTGTATAGATTTTGTTCCGCCACTACATATAATGCTTTTTTAGTGACAGTATGCATCCGCCACTAAATTTTTATATAGATTTTGGTTATATTTATTTTATTATTTATCCACCCTACTAAGATAATTTTTCAACAAATCAATACATTCATAGTAAAAATAACAATAGATACACCAATACTCATATTACTCATAACATCAGTGATTAATTATATTAATCATTAGTGCAATTCTAAAACTTAGTTAATAACAAAATAGCCGAGCATGTAGCTTCTCAAGTCTGCAAAATAGTTGTGGGACCGTTTTTGACAAATTTATCATCTACAATCTTGTTCCTTCCTAGTGTAATAAACTTCGTCTCTCTCCAAATCTTGGATCTTGTTCATCTTTGAACCACCTCCTGAAGCCACACACATATACATTAGCATTAAAACAACTTCCCCTAAAACCAGAAATCAAATAAGTGGAATATCTTCCACATAAATCATCCATCCCATCTCCAGTTTCAAAAACAATTGAAGTTATATCGAAAACAATTGCTAGCATAAAGTTAAGTCTAGTGCATTGATTGAAAAATGACTTTTAAGTAATTAAGCTGATTGTAAGTAGAAGTGATTTAGTTAAGAAAAAAAAAGGCTATTTAACAGTTATTGACTTCCACTATAAAATAAAACATGGAATTAGAAGGATAACATCTATATGTAACACCATCATTGGCTGTCAGATTCTCAAATGGCAACCAAGTCCCTCCACTAGCTTATATCCCCAAATATACACTGGAACACTACAGCCTCTCATTAAGTTATTTGGACGAAGTTTGAGGAACTAGCAGCATCAGACTGCTCCATAAGAAATCCAATCCAGAAGATAAGAAACGAGTGAGATATGCTTGTTCAAGCTGCAAATACACAGCTATATATCAGTAAAAAATCAAGGCCTTTACTGAGAAGAAAAATAAATTCACAAAAAAATAGAAAGCTAACAAAATAACTTTTATCAGACAAATCCAACAACTAAATCCTAAAACGGAAACAAATTATTCAATTTTTTTCTTCGATTTCATACGGCACAGAAAATTAAATAATTTTCTTCGAGGAAGACCACAACCTCAGTCAAATTTCAACAAACGCAAGTCAAAATGCACTACATTTTAGAATAGTCATATAAATAATGAACAACAAAATGGCCATAGATTTGCAGAAATAAAAATGATTCAAGTAGCAAAATCACAACTAACCTCCGCTTCTAGCATCAGGTAGAATATTCTTCATCAGGTCGGGCAGCTGAGTAACTTGACTGGTGGGACTGGTGGGACTGTTGGCTCACCAACAGATCCACCACCTTCTGCATCCTGCTCACGTCCTCTTCCAACTTCATTCTACGCTCACGCTCTTCGTTGAGATTTTGTTGCATCTTACTTTTCCACTTGGCATCCTGTTGATTGCTAGTTGAAGCAGCCACAAACTTACTTCCTAAGAGCATTGGTCCAAGGACTCCCGTTCCAAGCATCCGCTTCTTCTTGTCAAGGCAGCCTCCCATGACTTGATTGACATATATATCATTTAGATTTGTTCCCTCACTTTGTGCAACTGCAATCTCTTTTACCTTGGCCTATTAAATGAAAATTCAATAATTATTGTATGATTAATAATTTAAATGCGTATCAACTTTTAAATAAACTTACATCTATCTCTTCGGCCTCCTTAGTTGTATATTTTCCATTCTTGAAGTATAGTGCCAAGTAGGCATCATACATACAATCTCCAATAGAGACCCCCTTTTCATTTGCATGTTTGTCAAAGATAATAAAACAAATATTAATATAAATAATGAACTTGATTTATTACATGTCACTTACTATTTTCTGAGCTTTAACTACAGCACACGATGTGCCCCCATAATGTTTGCTATAGCCCGTGCCGGGTCCACCTTTCTCTGAATATCTCGCCTTCCGTGCGATTTCTGACTTGTATTTAACATCCTTACTTTCCCAATACACGAGCAGCCCATTCCACAATTCTTCTGACACAAATGCTAGCCTCTCTTTCAATTTCTTAAGGGTAGAGATGAAGCCGGAGTATCTCTCTCTTGCCCTCGACGTCCAAAGTGTACGCACATCGTGTTCCCATGAATCCGGCCAGAAAAAAAGATTTCTATAAGAATAAAACGTTATAATATTATCTTTATCAAACAAACCTTCTATGTATATACAATACTTACTCTAAATTCTTCAAAGTAGCGATCCTTAACGTCTTTGGGTGTCGCCTTCCAGTTAAATCCAGTGTTATTGCGAATGCGTTTGTATATGGTGGTTACCTCTCGCGACATCTGAGGATGGATAAGTAATGCCCTATAACAATCAAATAATATCGATTAGTTAAAAAATCAAGGTGAAGATGGAGATATTGCACCAACAACCCCAAATACTCCAGGTGAAGGCTGCTTCATGAAATATTTGTGTAACTCTGTTCAGTTTCTGATGTTTATTCTACAATCTGTTCAGTTTGATGTTTATTCTACAGTTTCTGATGTTTCTGATTAACAAAAGGGTCAACTGAAAAATACACAAGTGAAATACAACTACGGATGGATGGATATTGAGGATGGAAAAGTAATATCCTATAAACATTCAAATAATATCGACTAGTTAAAAAAACAAAGCTTATTTAATAATCAATAACCAATAACTAACCCCGTATCTGGATCCCTTTGTAAATGTATCCTCACATCAGGTACGGTTCCATCATCATCAAAGAGATCATCCTCACTGATGGGATCCCCATGATCAACGGATCAGGACTGCACATCCTCTGCTGGAATAGCTCCTCCCGTGCGAGAGGACTCACTAGTATGACTATGCCCACCACGCTGACGATGCATGTCTAAAATACATACAAATAAATAGTTCAATTTAGATCAATCTATAACATTTAATTAATAAAAATACATAGCATAAGTGTTAATAAAAAAATCATACATCATCTTCTACATCAATATTTTCATCATCAGAAAACATAAATTCTTCATCCGAAGGAAAACCATCATCATCAATATCGACCAGCCCACCATTTGGATGAAGTATTGGAGTATCATCACCTATTGTCAAGTTCATATCCATCTGAGTTAGACACATTTCAGCAGCAAGGAGTTTAGATTTGAAGAACATACAAATCAACCTAATTTTTTAAGGTTGTTGAGCAAGTTTTGAACCTCCATTTCTTAATTAAGCTTCCGAAAGGCTGCAAAGGACTTAACAACCAAATAAGAGCAATAGTTTAGGGATCTCTTGGTATCAGAACAGAGTACAAATGAGAAGTTGTCAAAACTGTAAGAGCGAATAAGAGTCTGCCATTGCCATGTATGATGATATTTAAGGCCAAGAAACAGAGGCCAAATATTCAGGCAGTTGCACCATCGATACTTTCAACAGAACATCTAACAGATTTTGGCACAACTCCTTTAATTTCTCAGATTCAGGATCAACAATTAAAAAGCCATACAATATTCTAATCTGACCAAATCTCCCTGCTGTCGTGCATATATATGCACACAAACTCACTCTCTCCTCCTCACACCCACTCTAGTCTCTACTCTCTACTGTCGTTGCACAAAATCAAGCAAGGAGATAGGAGGCGGGGGTATGGTAAATTGAGTACCTGGTGGCGACAGCGGTGGTTGTTGAATGCGAGCGGACGACGGCGACGGAGCTGGAGCGGCGAACGGCGGCGGCTGGAGCGGCGAATTGCGGTGGCTGGAGCGGCGAACGGCGGCTACAGGAGGGAGGATTCGTGAATTCGCGAAGGAGGGAGAATTCGCGAAGATGGAGAATGAAATACGTAAAGCCCTAATTAATTTAATTAAAAATTCGTACTCTGGCGGAATATAATCCGCCACTTTAGCAGTGGCGGAAAATCCGCCACTATGTTTAATTTTTTTATAATATTCTGTATATTTTATTTGAAAAAAAATTTGTAGTGGCGGAATTAATCCGCCACATGGGTGGGCAAATTAAAATCCGTCACTAATCCGTGAGAATTCCGCCATTGTTCGTAGTGGCGGATTATTCGCCAGTACCACTGGCGGAAATATTCCGCCACTGATTTCCGCCACTAATTAGCGATTTTTATGTAGTGTAACTCTAATTAAAATGAAAGTTAATTAAATGTAGATATAAAAAAATATTAAGATAGGATGAAGTCTTTATTGAGAAACAAAGACGGATGCAAAATTGACAGATTCTAATAGAATGCAATTATAGATCACATAAATGCAATGTTGGAACGTATTATATATGTAGAAATAGTTTGAAAACTTGGGAATGGCCATCGATTTTGCTGAATTTTTGAATCAAAATATGAAAAAACTTAGATGAAGTAAGCATTAGAAAATGTGGATCGTAAACGAAAGTAAACAAATTCATGGGGAAGATGAGCTCGAGAGTAGACTGCTATCTTAGTGAAATAACTCTGTGTTCAAAATCAGTCAAACATTATATCAGGGGCTATCCATATATATATGTCCACATACAGAAAGATCCAAAATACATCCAACAACCTAATCAAGCACATGCTGCCACGATATCTCTCCAAGTCTTGTTGTGGTCCTGCATTCCACATGTAGCCTTCACACACTCCATCCACACTCTCTAGGACAGTAGGCACTGTTTCATTGGTGATGGTAGTTGACTGGACAAAATGATCCTCATCATCATGTTCCTTAACAACAACTCTATGATCTTTCCTTGAGACACTCCTAATATCCCCCCTCAAGCCTAGTGTGGAGCGCTCAACAACTCCAAGTTTGTTGCGCAATCGCACATAGGATTGACTACTCAGTGGCTTGGTAAGAATATCTGCAATTTGATCTAAATTTGGTACATGCCTTAACTCAATTTCTTTAGCCAAGACTTTATCTCGAACAAAATGAACATCAAGTTCTATGTGCTTAGTTCTTGCGTGCAAAACAGGGTTTGAAGCCAACGCAATTGCGCTGAGATTATCCACCCATATCACAGATGCAACTTCCCTTTTAATTTTCAGCTTAGCAAGTAAAGAATGTAGCCAAGTGACCTCAGATGCAACATGTGCTAGGCTCCGATACTCGGCCTATGTACTTGAACGTGCTACAACTTGCTGTTTCTTAACACTTCAAGACACCAAGTTTCCACCATAGTAGGTGTAATATCCGCTTGTAGATCGCCTATCATCTACATCAGACGCCCAGTCCGAGTCACAAAATGTAGTGATTCCTCCATTTGATTTCTTGATGTTAATCCCATGAGTTAGAGAACCAGACAAATAGCGCAATATTCTTTTCACATCTCTCCAATGTGTATCAAGTTGTTCTGCCATGTATTGACTAGCTTTATTGACAGCAAAACTAATGTCTGGCCGGGTAATAGCAGCATATTGTAATGCTCCATTGTACTTCTATACAACTTAGGATCTTGAAAAGGTTCACCAACTGACTTGCTAAGTTCACAAGTAGAAACCATGGGGGTTGGACTTCCTTTAGCCCCTACCATATTCACCTTCTTTAAAATATCTTGTATGTATGTTTCCTGACACAGATGCAGCCCCTCTGGAGTTTTAGAAATTTCAACTCCAAGAAATAGACTCACCTCCCCAAGATCTTTCAAAGAGAATTGTGAATTGAGTTTGGAGATAACATCCCGGATGGAAGAAGAATTAGTGCCGGTGATGAGCATATCATCAACATAAAATCAATAGATAAATGATGTCATTGCCAATGTGCCTTATGAAGAGAGAAGCATCCGCACGTGACTAAGTAAAACCAAGAGAGATGAGTGCAGAATGAATGGTCAGAAACCAGGCCCGTGATGCTTGTTTCAATCCATAGATAGCCTTATTGAGTTTACAAACCAAGTGTGGCCCTCCTTGCTCAAAACCAATGGGTTGTTTCATATATATTTCTTCCTTCAAATTTCCATTCAAAAAGGCATTGTTGACATCAAGGTGAGAGATAGACCAACTCATAGACACAACAATCGAGAGTATTAATCTTATAGTTGTTGGCTTAACTACAGGGCTGAATGTCTCATTGAAATCAAAACCGGCATGTTGGGTAAAACCTTGAGCAACAAGTCTAGCCTTATGCCGAGCAATGCAATCATCAAGGAGTCTTTTGATCTTGAAAACCCAAGTGCACCCAATCAAGTTCTTTCCGGGAGGTAAAGTTGTGAGAGTCCATGTATTTTTTTTTAGGAGAACAATAAATTCTGCAAGCATTGCAGCTTTCCAAACAGGTATGAGTAAAACAAGAAGAGCTGACCGAGGAAGGAGATCAGGAGTATAGCTTGGGTTTGAAAACACCTGCCTTGGCACGAGTAATCATGTGATGAGTGGGTGTTGCCACTAGGAAGAAGAGCTTTGTAACCTTTATAGGATGGACTGTACCCCAAGAAGGTAGCCCCCTCTGATTTGTACTGCAATTTGTTCTTATTATATGGCCTTAGAAAAGGATAAAAGAGACATCCAAAAGTCCTAAGTGAAGTGTAGTAAGGTTTTAACTTGTGAAGTCTTTCATGAAGGGAAAGATTGCCTATGACTTTAGAATTCTCGCTGCCCGACGGAAAGAACCGCGCACAGCTCGAAATCTAAATCTCCGCTGACCCAACGCTTGGGCGCCGAAACCGTTTGATCGCCGAGCGAGGACGCCGCCGATCATTGTTGAGGGATAATGCCTTAACACAATGATTATCACCGAGAATGAGAGAGCGTACGTATAATAACTGAAATTCAAAGAGAGAGGGAATATTTGAAGCGGTTAACCTCATGAAGCCGAGTGGTTTGACACGTGGAACTCGGTAATACATATATCTTTTTTATATTTTTTATATTAGTTCATTTGCGAGGAAATAATGATGGGCGCGCAGACATTGACTTGGATTTTCTAAGTTGCAAAACCGTGTCCTCCAAACTGGTGGGGTCCACGATCCTATTATCATGCGATTTCTTGACTAAATAAAAAAGAAGAGAAGTTGAATGCAAGCATTCGTTGGTTTCCATTCCTTGCTATTGTAAGATTTTCATCATTATTACTGCATTTATTTTAAGTTGATGCATTATAAAATGGCCTTAATATCTGAAGAAGAAGAATCAGGGTGCTTTAACTATTGCCCCAAAATAAATTCCTTCATTTTCTCTACCGATTTTTCACATTTTTCTTACCTTGATCGTGTGTGTTTATGCTTATTGATTTATTGATGGAAAAACAGAGAGAAAGTACAAAAGTGCAACTCCTAACAGCATCGAAATTTGACTGTATGTAATATTCCTAACATCATTGTGGAGTATGATAATAGGATCGATCAATTGGTTTCTGTATTCCATTCAACTCAATTGTACAAGGGATTTACCTTATATAGGCTATACAGAATGTTAGATATGGTAAGCACAATTCTAGGGATTTTAATTCTATTTTCGTAAAATATCAATCTCCATATCTTCTTCTGATTTCTCTCTGGGGATTTATTTCCAACATAACACAAACACGAATTTAGAAAGAACATGTTTTTACAGAATCACACTCTAGCCTATAGTACAAAAGCAAACGGCATATATTGTTGAGTTGTCCAAAACAAAGCATTTCTTAAGTGGTTTGTTTTAGACATATGCATTTGGAGTGGCAAGAGTTGGTGTAGGTGCTGGTTGTACTCGTTTGCCCCTTTCGTTTCTGCTGTTCTCCGAGAATTTCAAGCTGGCGGTGTGGAAACCCCGGTCCTGCTCAGCCGCAGTCCATTCAGACAGATAGTAATCTTCCTCCGTGGCGCCTTTTGAAGACGGCCCACAGAACATCCCTCCCCATTGTGGGAAGTGTATCAACATGATCACTAGGGTGCAGCACACTATCATCACCCCCATCAAGGTTATACCTGTTTCTGTAGTATAGTGTGATCCTCTAAAAAAGATCACCTGAGTTAGAACCGCCCCTACGTTTCCGCCACCACCCGTCATCCCTGATATAAACCCGAGTGACCTGCCAAGAAACCATATTCTAGTTTTAAGATTTTTGAAGTTCATACTGTTTTTTTTTTTTAAACTGATCATACCTTCTTGATACAAAAGGTGCAACCCCGAAGGTGAGGCCACACGCTGCTTGAACGAATACGGAGAATATGAGCATGACTACTACTGATACCCCGAGAGATCCTACTTTCCCCAAAAGGATGCAGAAGATGCCTCCTAATGTCTGCACGATCCAAAGAGTCCAGAGCCGGCCCCTCATTCCATACCTGTTTGCCACAATATCTGATAGGATTCCTCCTCCCGGCCTGGAGAAGAGATTTGCTAATCCGAAACTGGCTGCTATTATCCCCGCAGTGTGGAGGCTCACGTTGAATCTGTCGTAGAAGTACTGCGCGATTATGTTGTCTATTGTCAGCTCAACACCAAAGCAGTAGCCATAGGTCAGTGCAAGGATCCATCCCCTGTAATTTGTGACCGCGTGATATAAAACCTGCTTGAAACTATCCTTGTGCTTATCTCCTGATTTGTGGAGCTGAGAGTAGTTCCCATCTGGCAAATCTTGGCCTAGAAAGAAAATTCCATATGCAGACAGAGTCTGAAACAGGCCAGGGACGAAAAAGGCGATCCTCCACGCTGTGAACTGTGTCGCGCCTATACGCTCAATCAAGTTGAACACCAGAGGCATGATCAGCTGAGTTGCTCCACCACCTAAGTTCCCCCACCCTCCGGCCACGCCATTGGCTGTCCCAACAACTTTGGATGAGAACAACGAGCTCATCCAGAACTGCGTTGACACGAAGGTGGCTAGGGAGAAGCCAGTGAAGAAGCGGACAAGGAGGAAGGAGGTTGGAGAATTGGCAATGGCAGTGCAGTAAACTGCTGGTGCAGTAAGAAGGGTAAGAGCGGCAGAGGCAAGGCGAGGCCCGAACAGATCACATGCTGTCCCCATGGCAATCCTGGCAAACACTGCACCGGAAACAGCAGCTATGCCTGCATTCCCAATGTCGGTTGCAGTTAGGCCAAGATTGTCGCGGATGACTGGAAGCAGAGGCGGAGCAGCAAAACTAGAGACGAAACAGGCAAAGAAAGATATCCACGAGAGATGAAACGCCCGCATGTGAGGCGCTGCCACTGAGAACAGCCTGAACTCGGTGGATTTGTGCTCAGAGTCCACAGGAAGTGCAAACTTCTTTTGACAAGTCTCTTCTGCTCCATTGGACACCTCCATTTTGGTATGATCGGTTTAGGATAGTGGGATCCTTTGCTATCAAATAGTTTCTATATTTTGGAGGTTATAGCAATGAGATGTTGGGATTATATAGCATCAAAATCTTGGTTCTGGCATGTGAATCTGCATTTAGGTGTGGAGACATTGGCGCTCAAGCTTGGATTTTTAATGCCTTGTTGTGTACAAGTTTAAATCTTTCTAATGTAGTGGGAAAAGGATGCTTCATGCTTGAGTTTGCTATTGGTTGCATCCATTGACTTTGGAGCTTGCTTACTAGGAATCTAAGAGATTGAAAGAGAATATGGCAATATGATTCTTTGACTTTGTTGGAGATTCCTTTCTTACATAGTAATTTAATTCTATTTCATGTGTTTAATCACAACTAAGCCATCCCATTTTTTCCAATGAACATGAAACGCTTGACTTTCTTCTTATCAGTTTTCTGAATTATGTGTTAATTCTACTACTACTCCACTTCTTTGTATTTAGATTTATTTAGCAGTTAAAATGGTGTGAAGAATAGCAGAGATTAAAGATACTTTTTCATCAAAGTTGCATCTCTTGCCTTTAAAGCTTTCATCACATATAACAGAGGGGGAATTTTTTTAAAAAAAAAGAGGCTTCCATTACATATGAACATCAATTTAAATCCTAAAATTCATACATTGTGTTATTACCTGAGGTCTGAGGTCAGGTCATTTGAAATCCACAACATATTGCATTTAAAGAAATGCTTTATTCAGTGATTGAATATAGAATTAATCTTGCAAGTATCTGATAAACAATTGATTGGATTGAGTCAATACATTGATATGTCATTCATCCTTGACGACTTCACTTCTTATTACCTACTAACAAATATTATGTGTAGTTTACCCATAATCCAAATGGTGGTTGATCCAGGATCCAAAAATAGAAGGGGCTAAATAATACCCCACCCGTCTGCTAACACATGTTCAATATTTACTTTTTGGTATGTCCCCAGTTATTTTTTTGAAGGATATTCATGGAAGGATGGAGTTTAATCAATACTCTCTCCGTCCGCCATTAGAAGTCTTATTCATGGGCGGCACGGATTTAAAGAAATATTAAGAAAAGTGGGTGGAAAAAAGTTAGTGGAATAAGGGTCACACTTGTATATATTAGTTTTTAAATGAAATGTGAGCGGAATGAGTTAGTGGAAGGTGTGACCTTATTACCATCTATACATATATAAAAGGCGAGTTTTGGCCTTAATTTGAATATTTACAAAATTTGGGTATGAACTTTAATATTTATAAATTTAAGGTACTAAGATTTAAAATATTTATGAATACAATGCGGTGTAGAATGAGAATGGACGCCTACTAAGAAAAAATAAAAATAAAGGCAAATATTAATGAGAATTTATTTGATGTAAATTATGTAATCATTGATTCCATGTCGTTAAATTTGAAACAGTTTCCCACTAATGAAATGAGCGTTAATTTCACAGCCATTTTATTCCACTAATTAAATGAGAGTGTTAGTAGGCAGCCATTTTTTACTAAATGGTCGACCATTTTATGTATTTTTATTAATTTAGACTAATTAAATTTGATATTCAATTTTGGAAAGATTCCAAAGCCAATTAACGTTTTATTTGAAACGCTCTTGGCTAATTAATGAAAACCGTTGCACCATTTAACATCATTACTAATAGAGAATTAATGTATACAATTTAAATCCGCAGATATAACCTCTATAAATACCAATGAAAAAATCCAATCAAACAAACAAGACACGAACGTCACCAAGTTTTGTTTTGAAATTGGTGAGTATTTTCTAGAATTTAAGAAACTTCCTACGGCCATGAGATAGTAGTATGGGGCCATGAGATAGTAGTATGGAGTATTTGTATTCATCTATTTACCTTATTATTTTTTTGTATGTTTTGCTAATATTGTAATTTTGCCAGAAGAAACATGACGTTATAGAATTCATCTACCTCAATGATCTACAATCTAACATAATTTAACTTCATCAGTTATCAAAGTTCGGTGTATGTGTTTTTGTAAAGACCAAACCTGGACGACAAATCAAATGTTGTGAGCTTGGAATGTGTTTCCCATGATTTTATGGTATGTGTTTTAGCATTTTTATCTTATTAGTATATTTTTTAACTATTTATCTAAAATCATTAATTAATATTTTTTTTATCTTGCAGAGCCTTATGATTCAAGGAACATTTTCCAAATTCATTACAAAATTAGTTTTGTGATCAAATTATGAAGGAGCAATTCTTTCTATTTGCTATTTGGACGGTTGAGATTTGTTATTGGGTTTTTGTTGAGCATTAGGATTCAGGGAACATTTCCCAAAATCATTACAAATTAGTTTTGTGATCAAATTATGAAAGGAGCAATTCTTTCTATTTGTTATTTGGAGGGTTGAGATTTGTTGTTGGGGTTTTGCTAGGGTGGGTTTTTTTTTTCTTCTTTCTATTATTGTCTTTTTCTCTTTTTATTTTACTTTAAAAATAATGAGAATTGAAGCAAAAATTATAGTAAAAGAATTTCTATTTCTATCCAAAATTTTATAATTGAATTTTTTACCTTTTGATATCTTATTCAGGAAAATTATCAACAGGGGACTAAAAATATACAAATAGCAAACATTTGGTGTTGGGTGTTAATTAACTTTATCATATATGTATTAAATATAAACAGATAAAATTTGGAATATCTTAAGCTAATATGGTATTCTTAAAATATCAAAATAGGCAAATTATTGATTCTATAGCTTTCATTTTATCATTTTATTTGAAAATTACTCATCATATTGTGATCATCAAAAATGTTATACTCAATCTGTTGTGAATTAAAATGTTGTACTACAATTTTGAATATCTTTTTTTTTGGTAGAACTTAAAAAATGACGGGATATAATTATGCATGGAGTGAGATAACTTTTAACCAAAATATGATAAAGCCAAGACAGTTTTTTACAAATATAACATGATATGATAATTTTGAATAAAATGTTGAAATGATAGTGCACATACTCAAATGCTAATTTAATGAATCCAACCAAGCATTAAAACACTTCTTTATTTATGTATTGTTAAAAGTGAGGAACTATAGTATCAGGATCAAAATGTATTGTTAAAAGTGAGGAGTTTAGGGGTTAGACCATTGCAACAACTATCTTAATAAACCAACGGTGGATTTGCTAACGTTCGAGGTGATAAGTAATATAGAATTGTCATAACTAATTGGTGAATTTTATTAAATTTGTTTTGAACCACTCAAAATATATTATTAAATCATATTTATATTTAGTACCAAAAAATTTATATATTTAAAATATAGAATTTTTTTAATAATAAATTTATTAAATAAATTGGAACATGTAATTTAAGATATTTTAACTTTGAGCCACAACATATATAGAGGTTGAATTAGCGTTTGTTTTTTATGCAACTATTAGTTTATAAACTTATTTGGTTATATGAGTTTTTATTAGTTTAATAAATTATTAATATAATTTATGAATTTAGAACTTGATTAATTATATTATTTCTCATTTCATAAAAGTATATCCACATTTTTTAAATAGTGCAGGTAGAAAATTGATTTAGTCGTTTGAATATTATAAATTTTAGGCTAGATTTTAAATATTTATTAGTTATGAATCTTTTCAATATTTATAATAATTGTGTATATAATTGATAGTAACATTTTTAGTTATAAGTAACGGTCATTTGATTTCACTAAATTTACTAACTCAGATATGTAAATTTTTAAAAAAGTGTTATTGATACTTTTCGTCCTTTATAATCTTATTGTTATAGTACATATTTTTTAAAATTGTAGTTATATATGTGCGCTTTTTATTTGTTTGTAGTTCATTACTTTATTTTTTTTCGAGATGATGTTGTTCCCTAATATTTTATTAGCTTTTTATACTCTAGGTATATAAATCTAATAAAATAATATTGTCACTTATGTAATGGTATTTTCTCCTAAATAACTTTAATCTTATACATGCAATGATATTGTCATTTATTTTATTTTATTTATTCATAGTATTTTTTCCCAAGTCGCGCATAGCGCGTGGGTTAACACTAGTTAATGATAAAAGTGAACCGAGACTCCTACTCGCGTACGGACTAAAATGAAAAAACAAGACTCCTATTCGCGGACATAGGGAGGATCTATTATCACTTTGTTTTGGTGCAACTATTTTTATTAATGGCTGAATTTTTGAAGTGCAAATTTTTAGATTATTAACACCACAACAAGTAGTAGTCGGGAAACACGACAAGTGTCATTTATATTTTCTTCCACACTTTATTATTCATTTCCAATACTAATACTACAAGAACAGAAATTCTAATTCTTTTCAAATAAATTTGTCTATATAATTATCTTCTGAAACAAAATACGAGTAGTACACAATTTCAATAATTACTAACCAAATAACAAATTAATTAAATAAAAAACAATTAATCTAACCAAATAATCAAAACATCAGACTCTGAGTTCAAAACTTTGACACAATTCACACCATTTGACACCGTTTTGGCTCCAAGGCGGACCAGGATCCGGCCTGGCTGAAAGAAGACGAAGGCCTCCAACCTACCGATTAAATAGGTCTCCTCTCCTGGATCAAACTTACGATACTAGTTTCCTTCTATAAACATATACATTCGTCTATAACGGAGTTTATACTTTTTCCATCTATATCTATCAAAACTCGAATTTCTATCATTAATCTATAACTATGTAGCACTAGTATTCAACAATCTATTAGTGCGTCACAGTACGGGTGATCGATCTCAGATTGAATTACGCAATACTGAAAAACTAATCTAGTATCTTAACATATTATTTGAGAAATCTTAAAACTCTATCTTTAATTAATTTGTTACACATGACATGGAACAGTTAGGGCTGAGGAAAAGGAAAAGGGCAGGATTTCTGTTTATTTACTCTCAAACTACAATTAATCACGGTCCATAAATGGTTATAATGGATAAGCATGAATTAAGGATGAAGATGCTACAAAAACCATATACATGAAACTGACTCTAATTTTCAAAATCCCGTAAAAATACAGAATAGTATAAATGGTCGACTAACCAAATCCGAAACCGTGAGAATCAAATTAATTCATCATACATATAGTTCTCATCGCATACATTCATATAATAAATTCTCCAACAACACAAAACCGTAATATTTTTGTTTTGAATTTCTAAAATTCTTCCCTTCAAAAAAAAAAACTAGTCCAACATTACAAGAGGTAGCAACCATGAGATTGAGAATCACCATCTGGCTATGCGTTGCCGTCGTGGCCGCCGGCTTTGTGGCCTCGGCCTCGGCCGCAGCGTCCTTCTGTGACATGGCGGACGACAAGGTTCTCTGCGGGCAACTGGTGGGCGGCGCGGGCACGTGGGCTGAGGCGATGACAAACGCGCTGAACGGCGTCCAGAAGCGAGCGGAGCGGGGGAAATCGGTGGCGGACGTGGTGGCGGCGAAGCTCCCGGCGGACGTGCTGCCGCAGACGAAGGATTCGATCGTGAGCACGTGCCATTGGGGTACGACAACGTCATGGACAACGTGAAGGAGTGCATTGAATTGGTGAAGGATGATCCGACTTCGGCAATGAACGCTCATCTCTCGTCGATGAGCTACTCCGATTGCACCGAGGGCCTCAGCGAGTTCAACCTCTCCGTGCCCGAGGCCACTCAGTTCGACGACGAGCTGCAGAAGCTTAGCAGCGCGCTCTTGGCCGTCTTCGAGAAGAAGCCATGAAAATGGATTTTCTTATAGGATTTTCATACCTTAATTCAATATTGTGTCATTGTGTGGTTATGAAATAACTAATACTGTACTAATATTTTTCGTTTGAGAATGCAATGTTTTATTAAAAAAGAGATTGGAAATCTTATTTGGTGTGGGGTGTCATTGTCATCATCAAATCTATCTCGCCAACGATTATAAATGGGTATTTCAGTAATATATCCACTGTAAATAACATCACTGTTTTCATATTGGTGATGTCAAAATCATAACGATTATATTTTGATAGCATAACTCGTGTGCTCGCCACATCGGAGACTACATTACTCACTTCTAATTAATAGTTTATGAATTAAATTAACATTTAATTGCCCTAATAAATACACTAAATACTGCATTTGTGCTCGACGCATATTGAAGTTAAATACTCCATTCATTCCACAAGAATAAAATGAACACTCTGGTGGGACGGGGCAGTACTACTACTAGTTAGCGTCCTATATTTTGGAGTTTCATTTTGAACTCAGGAATATTAAATCTTAAATTTTACTCCTTCCATCCCGCTTTACGAGTCCCGGTGAGTCGGGCACATGTTTTAGAAAAAAGTGTTTGAGTGTGTAATAAATAAATATTGTAGTGGATGTTGGGATCCACTTTTAATTGAGTGTCCAATAAATAAATGTTGTAGTGGATCTTGGGACCATTTTAACACTTTTTTATTAGTTGTAGTGGATGTTGTGACCCACTTTTAACACTTTTAACAATTTGTAGGCATTTTTTTTTTAATTTATCTCAACCGGGACTCCTAAAGCGGGACGTCTAAAATTGATCAACCGGGACTCCTAAAGCGGGACGGAGGAAGTATATGTTATAAACAAAGTTTTATTGGTTTGTAAAATCTTATGAACGTGTAAGTAAAAAATCTGCATTCCTCGTGTATATATTGGTGTGGATGAGCCCTCGGCAAAGGTTGGTGTGGCCTCGGCAGGGAAAATGAATATTCATATTAAGATGCTATTAATTTTAAAAAAGAAATGGTACTGAAAATAAAGCAACTGACTTTAGAAAAAACAACCATTAGAGAAATCTTCTAACTATCCAAAAGCCATATGTTCGCCAAAGCCCACAGGGTGGTAACAATGGCTTATATTAACATATTTTAGTTAGCATGTAGAAGAAAAAAAATAGAAACAGATCCCATGGTGCATTTCCGGTGCCAATAGTAATAAGAATTTGGTTCATATGTTTAGTCAATTCCGGATTCCATTAAAGTTAATTCAAGATCTAGTCAATTAATTCAGGCCATAAGTCAACTTAATTGAGTTCTATGCCTTGCCTTATGTGTTGTCTTAAACAACTTGATCCCTTTCAACTTTAGGAAAAAGAGTGAACTGGCTCATTAATTTCTAACGTTTTGAGTTGTGACATAGATATCTAACAAAAAAAAAAGTAGCGCCAAAGAATCCTAAAGTTTAATAAAATCTCGAATGTATTGGTTTTAGCTACTTTTCGGACGAATATGCCAAATTGGCTTGTAGGGCATTTTCGGCATTCCCTAAATTCATTGATGAATTATATCAGTAACTTCTTACGTGATTTCCTAATAAGGTCTGATACTTCATACGTGATTAAACTTTCGTCATTATTTGCACATAAAAAACTTCTTATATCCGTATATTTCTAGTTAGTGATAACAATATAATAGTTATAACATGTAGGAAATTAATTGAGAAACAAGAAAAAATATGGAAAAATGAAGTTATTTATGCAATAAATTTTGAATAATACACAGAAAAAAAATTTCACATTTGATTAAATGATATATATATAGTAATTATTTTCTTGAAAACACTAACATTTAAAATACTATTTCATTATATATCATCGAACTAATTCGTTACTTTAAGTCTAACTTTAAGATGATTCTTTATGATTGCTATTTTATTGAGAATTTTAATTTAGCTCAAATTGAAAATTTTAACATCATATGAACATTCAACCTTTAGATATTAATTTGCATAGTTTATTGTCATTCATGAAAAAATTGAAACATGAGTAATATTTTGAAAATAGTCAAGCATGTGATTTTAGCTATCTAGTCATTGGAGAATTTTTTGCACTAATAATAGTATTTGAAATTAAGAGAATGTAAATTTATAAGTTAATAACGCAAAATTATGATATTTTCATAATAATAAAATTGATCCATAAATCAAGGTAAAAAACAAAGAAAAATTAGGGGAAACATGGAAAAGTAATAGAAAATGAGTTTTATAAGAAACGACGGGTCTCATTTTATTATATCCATATTAATAAATACAGATAATGATAAATTTATATATTATAAAAAAAATAGAAAGTATAAATAATGACAAAATTATAATTACGTATGAAGTACCAGAACTTATTAGAAAATTACATAAAAAGTTGCCGACAGAGATGTAACAATATCAATAAAGATTGACAAAAATGCCCTTATAGAGTCCGAGAGTGTTTTAATCCGAAAAAATATCATTCGTGGGTTAGAATCCTCTGCCGCTCTTTTTTCTAGAGATATGTGGTGTCACGATCGAAAACGTCAGACACTAATGAGGCAGTTCATGAAAAAATTAAAAGATTTTAATGACGAAATATATGTTTCTACGAACCATACAAATTGAAAAAAGAGAGTGAAATAGTATGGCATAATATCCAAACCGCTACGCTGGTCACGGAACCCACGCCTCATGCTTCTGGCACGTGATTAATCTAGGAACCCAGAGCCCTTTATTGTTTTATAATCTCCATATCTCTTGTACCGCCACGTGTCCTTTTTTCTCACAATAATAATTAGGAGTGTAATTACAAAAATATCAGCAGTAACGTATTAACACCGTTCCTTCTTTCTAAATCTTCCCATTCTCCACTTTTCATCATCGCGTCATTCACTTCGAGCTTCCAACTTCTCTGTAGATTTCATTCTTTATTGCTCAAGTCAGGTAATTTTGATTGCTGAATTGTTGTTGTTAGTTCACTGGTTGCAATGTTGACACTTTTTTTTCTTGTGGAACTCTAAAATTTGCGAATTTGTTGTATTTTGCACTTTGATTTAATCATTTAATCCTTCTGTGGAGCATATACTTCGATTACTCGCCAATTTTCTTTATCTAAATGATTGAGCTAAATGCTTACTTTGTATAGTTGATTTAAGTCCATTCCATGAGATTCTAACTGTTAGTGTGATCTCTGCGGAGTTAAAAAACTTTTGTATCGCACTAATGGAATTCAAATTTAGCTAGGTTCGTTGCTGAAATGTTCGCATATTTTTGTCTGTGTACATGTTAGCTCTGTTTGTATACGTGCTGTTTCGTTTTGGCGATAGCGACCACCTTCCGACGCATGATCCTCCAATTGTGATTTTGTATCCTTTTTCCTTTTTTTACCGAATATAGACCAATAGTTTATGTGTGTGAATGTGATTTTGTTTATACTCGTATATCCCAACCATGGTGTTATGTGTTAATGATTTGGGATTTAGTTCCTTTTTTTTGACAGCATAAATATTGAGGTCGAAATTGTGAGTTTTGAAGTTGATTATACAATTGAGGAAACATGAGCAATGCGATTGGGAATTACTTGCTGCATCAAAGTTTTTTTACTCCTAGAGTTTTAGAGCATCAGAGTCGAAGCAATACTTCAACCTCTGTTTGGGGAAATACCTTTCTCCAGCCTCAAGCAAATTTACTAACACACCGAGCTCCTACATCTACTGAGTTCCGGGGCAGAAGACTCACCCTGCAGAAAAATAAATTACAGATGGGAAAGATGCATACAATTTTAAGATCCACAAAGGCTGTATTGGCTGCTGATCCATCTTCTACGGTAACATTGTAAAACTCTTGATGAAATTTAACATTATACGCCTATTAGTTTCTTTGTGTATGTTTCACTGTTTCTTCTAGTGGCATGCATATCTCCCGAGGTAGTAGCTTAAGATAATTTCCGATTAATAATTCTATTTTATCCGATCAAGTTGTATAAATCAACATCTGGTTGGAACCCTTCCACTCGAGTAATGATGCACCAGTCAATTTGATTCACTTGGTAATAGTACTATAGTAGCCATTTCTATTTTCAGGCTTCAGCGTCTTTTGTTTATATGGTCATAAGAATTGGACCTCATCTGTACTTAAAAGGCTTGAATGATTACATATTCTTCAGTTTTTTAGTGGCTATACCATGACTTGTTTCCTTAGGATATTTCCTTACTACTACTCCCTTCAATGCAGCATCTGAGTTAATTGTCTTTACTGTTTACTGTTTTTGTTCTCTAGCAACAGATGGAAAAGTTCAGACTCGACGAGAAGGTTGAATTACAGGTATGTGTATACTGATCTTTAATTTGGGACGAAAAGTACATCTCTGTCCACTGTGCAAATAGGATGATACTTGTATGAAATGTGCTAGCCAATCAATTGATATGGGATGTAAATAAACAGATTGCTGTTGGGCTTCCGACATCTGGTTCTGCTTCAGTAGTAAATATTCAAGTTACAAGCAATAGTGACGGCCTGCTTCTACACTGGGGAGCAATAAAAAAACAACAAGAGTAAGTGCAGTTGAAGTAGAGGTATCTATTTTACAATCCTATATTGAGTTTTAATATTACTTCTCTTGGTTGGTTAGTAAATGGAGTCTTCCACAATGTCGTCCAGTTGGAACTATGGAGTACAAGAACAAAGCACTTAGGAGTCCTTTCGTGAAAGTAAGCTTCAGAACGCCACTTTAACTAAATGTGTCTCCTGAATTGTTATAATTGACAGAAGTGCATCACTTTTCGATGGATAACATAATGTGTCTATTCTTAGTCTGGTGCTAATGCTGCACTGAGCATAGAGATTGATGATCCTGCAATAGAAGCTCTAGAGTTTCTGATATATGACGAAGCCCAGAATAAATGGTAGAGTGATGCTCACTTATAAAAATTTAGAGAATATGTATTGAACCATGTCCTTAGCTTTGTCTTTCTTATGCTCTCAGGTATAAGTACAATGGAGGAAATTTTCGTGTTAATTTGCCAAAGACAGAATTAACAACTCCAAAAATATCAGTTCCAGAGGATCTTGTTCAAGTCCAAGCTTATTTGAGGTGGGAGAGGAAAGGGAAGCAGATGTATACCCCAGAACAAGAGAAGGTTTGTGACTGTTCCTTGCTTTAGCTTCAGCTTAAGAACACAGTAACTACTATATAAGATGGCCCATTTCCCCTTTGGTTTACAACTGTTCTATTTCTATATGCTTCTTTTTCTTGTTTCAAACACAATACTTGGTTCTTTCCTTGAACTATGTTTTCTGTTTTCTCAGCAATGCGGGAGAAAAATTTGATGTTGTATGTTGTTAAAATGTCTTATATCTTATCCCACGTCGACTTTAATATGGTATCAGAGCGGGCTCAAATCGATGATAGAGTTCTCTTTATCACTTATCTACCTCACGAGTAGAAGACCAATAATCATTCCAGCCCATATCGATGATGGTTCTCTTATCGCTTGTCTTGCCTACCCACGTGATGGAAGTCCAATGTGTCATTCCGGGCCACACGTGAGGGGGCGTGTTAAAATGCCTTAAATCTTGGATGATGGTTCTCTTATCTCTTGTCTTGCCTACCCACTTGATGGAAGTCCGATGTGTCATTCCGGGCCACACGTAAGGGGGCGTGTTAAAATGTCTTAAATCTTGGATGATGGTTCTCTTATCTCTTGTCTTGCCTACCTACGTGATGGAAGTCCGATGTGTCATTCCGGGCCACACGTGAGGGGGCGTGTTAAAATGTCTTAAATCTTGGAGAATTCCTGATTCTCCAAGTAGATTCTGGAGAATTCCTGATTCTCCAAGTAGATACAAAAGTTTGGAATTCTGCTGTTCGAATTCGATGGAACTTGTATAGATAATAGATAATCCAGAAAACGACTATCCCATTGAACTTGATTACAAACTGTAGAACAGGAAAATATAGATTAGATGAGACTATATAGATTTGATGGGATCTTCACCAAGTTGATGTGGGACAAGATTTAAGACATTTTTTTATCTCTCCTTGTAATCTGCTAGTTTGATGTTTCTTTTGGTTTAATTGAAGTTTTTGATCCTTCGTCATATGCATTGAGGTCTTAAGATAACCATTGGTCAATGTATCTGTTTGATTTTGTTCTTATCTTATGCTTTTTAAATAGGAGGAGTATGAGGCAGCTCGAAGGGAGCTGTTGGAAGAAGTAGCTAGGGGTGCTTCTATAGAGGACCTTAGAGCAAAATTAACAAGTAAAAGTGGTGCAAGTGAAAGTAAAGATCATGTTGTTTCTGAATCAAAAAGCAATATACCTGATACGGAAAAAGATACTCAAAGGAAAAAGATAGAAACGAAGGGTACAAAAACTAATTTTTCCACTGATAGAGTTCAGCGCAGGAAAAGGGACATAATGTCGCTTCTCACCAAGTATAAACCAGAGGCCATCAATGAAAATATCTCCCATGCACCAGAAGTTTTATCTCCTATTAAGCAGTTCTCTATGGATAAGGAAGCTCATATTGATGGCCCTATACTGAACAAGAAAATTTATAAGCTTGGTGACAAGGAACTCCTGGTGTGTCTGTACCATCCTATCTAATTTACCTTACGAGATTTTGAACATTGAACAGATATTTTATGATATTCTTTTTTTCTGAAGGTAATTGTAGCAAAGTCATCTGGCAAGACAAAAGTCTACCTGGCTACAGATCTTCCCGATCCTGTTATTCTCCACTGGGCTTTGTCCAAAAATGTTGGCGAATGGACAGTACATCAAAAAACCTATTAATAATTATGAACCCTTGCAACGTAGTATGTTGTGGAGATATTTTTGTCATTCTTTTTTGGTTTGTAACATATTTTTTTTTTTATTTTTCGTTGATATTGACTAATTATATTCCAGGCACCTCCCTCAACTATGATGCCCCCTGACTCGGTTTCTATAGACAAGGCTGCAGAAACAAACTTCACAACCACTTCTGTCAATAATCCGCCATACAAGGTTTGTGTATGTACATTTGTATGTTTTTTATGCCTTGACAGTTGACACCATAAGACTAGATATCAACTCATCGAGCTTAAGAGAATAACATCTTCCTAGGCTACTCTTTCAGATTCAATCATTGGAAATAGCAGTTGAAGATGAAAACTATGTGGGGATGCCATTTGTTCTTTTGTCTGGTGGAAACTGGATAAAGAACAGCAGCACTGACTTTTATGTTGAGTTCAAAACTAGCCCAGCAAAGGTTCAAAAGGTATGAATAAAATCATTGTTGTCCTTTTTTTTTATTCATTGGATTTCTGTTTCCATATTACATGTTGACTATGCTGAATGTTTATTTTGTGGAAAAGGATGCAGGTGATGGGAAGGGAACATCAAAGTTTTTGTTAGAGAAAATAGCCGACTTGGAAAGTGAAGCCCAGAAATCGTTTATGCATAGGTGATAAATCTACTTGTATATCTGAAAGTCCGAATAGAGCACCTTTCACATTCCAAATTCATGATAACATTTCTTACGAGCAATTTCATTCCCCATTTCCCTCATATCCGAGCTTCTACTGATATTTGAATTACTTTTTGGCTTCCGGGCATGATAGAATATGTGGTGTGTAACATGTATATCCTAAAGGTTCTAAATCTCCTGCTTCGAGTTTAGTACTATAATTCATTTATTATGAGAACTTTAAAGCATGTAACTGAGTCTTGGATTTCCAGATCTTGGACTTGAATAGTCAACTGGAGCTGAGATGCATCCCGACTCGAGTTAAAAACTCTTTCAAAGTGACTTGTCTAGTTTTTGTGCCTATACTTAAATTGGCCTAAAACTGTTCATATTTAATGTATAGTTGCTACTTTAATTAAAAACATTGCTTGTACTTCCACTTGGTGTACCTCATTGCATACTTATATATCAGGGTATAATTTACTGTATTGTGTTAACACCTGATGTTTCCTACAGATTTAATATTGCAGCAGACTTGATGGATGAAGCGACAAGTGCAGGTGAAGTAGGTCTTGCTGGCATTCTTGTGTGGATGAGATTTATGGCAACAAGACAACTCATCTGGAACAAAAATTACAATGTGAAACCAAGGTAGAAATCTAAACAGCGGCTGCAAGTTTCAGTGGGTGGCTTTCTGTTCCTGGAAGTTTGGATCCCCTCCTTTCTGTTGTCCATGGGCATGGCATCCTATGCATGGCCCAAGCTCATAGTTTCTGAAAAAAATTGGTTCAGGAACAAAATCTTTTGAGGAAGTTGAAAGAAAAGGACTCTGCTATGGATGACTGAGAATCATGTTCTCCATGTATTTTTTTGTCTTCTACCTCTTTCCAATTTCAGTTTAAACTGAAATTTAAATTCTTATTTTTGTGCAGAGAGATAAGCAAAGCTCAAGATAGGCTTACGGATTTGCTGCAGAATGTCTACAAAAGTTTTCCTCAGTATCGTGAAGTTATACGCATGATTATGTCAACTGTCGGACGTGGAGGTGAAGGGGATGTTGGGCAACGAATTAGGGATGAAATATTAGTCATTCAGGTTGTTTTATTAAGCATGCCCTTTTCCCCTTTATTTTCTTTTGGTGGTTATTTGGATTTGATAATGCTGTATAAGTTAATATTCAACTGCAGAGAAACAATGACTGTAAAGGTGGACTGATGGAAGAATGGCATCAAAAGCTTCATAATAACACTAGTCCTGATGATGTTGTGATCTGTCAGGTATTCAGGATATAAGTAAACAATCATTTGGCTGATCTTAATAATACACACTCACTTGCATGTGGAGAAGTTTCAACTATTAAATTTAATTGCATACTACCTATCACAGGCACTGATGGATTATATCAAGAGTGACTTTGACATTAGTGTTTACTGGAAAACCTTGAACGATAATGGAATAACAAAAGAGCGTCTCCTTAGTTACGACCGTGCTATACATTCTGAACCTAATTTTAGGCCGGATCAAAAGGATGGGCTTCTGCGTGATCTTGGACATTACATGCGAACATTAAAGGTTAGAGATTTTGGTCACATCTGTATGGCCTATTTAACATTGGCATTCACAGCTGATTCTAACAACTACTTGTTTGTATGTGTCTGCGTTATTCAAGTTGAATACATTCAGAGAAAATTCAACATGCTTGCTAACTATAATCCTTTTCATTTCACATAAAATGACTTCCACATTTTCAGACCCCCTGTTTTTCCACTAAATCTTGGCCAGCTTGATTTATTGCTGAGTAGTCAGTATTCCCAACTACTCCTAAATTTCCAAAATTTTACTCTACTTTGGTGCAGGCTGTTCATTCAGGTGCAGATCTTGAGTCTGCCATCGCTAATTGCTTGGGATACAAAGATGAGGTAAGTCCATTATGTGATAATCTCATCCCTCCTGCAACGTGTCTAAGATGTAACTGCTTCACATCAGGGACAAGGTTTCATGGTTGGAGTACAGATAAATCCTGTCCAAGGCTTGCCAGGAGGATTTCCGGTACAGCCAATTCTTCAATATGTAATGATCCCCAGAAAAGTGAAATTTTTAAACATTTTGCTAAATTTTTCTGACTATGAGAACAGGAACTACTCCTATTTGTTGTGAACCACATTGAAGACAGAAATGTCGAAGCCCTGCTAGAGGTATATTGAAATTTTGTAATTGTTCCTCATTTAATCTTGGAAAATCCTTAGTGTGTCAACCTTTTAATGCCTTGTTGGTGGATATTATTTTGCACTCAGGGATTGCTTGAGGCTCGCCAGGAGCTTAGACCATTGCTTTCCCAGTCGAACGACCGCTTGAAGGATATTTTATTCCTGGATATTGCCCTAGACTCTGCAGTTAGAACAGCTGTAGAACGTGGTTATCAAGAGTTGAATAATGCTAGCCCAGAGGTATCATATGAACCTTGTTATTATACTCCACTTTATAATCCATTTTCATGTAAGTTCCCCCTTCTTTATTATAATTTGACTGGGAGTTGCAACACTTAATGCAAATTCTGCAGAAAATCATGTACTTCATCTCTCTTGTTGCTGAGAACCTCACACTTTCCGTGGGTGATAATGAAGATCTCCTTTATTGCTTAAAGGTGAGGACCAATTAAACAGATCTAATCATTCTTCACGAGCCTTGTATTTTGAGTCCTTATAAACACATCTACATGCATTCGGAACTATCTTGCTAATAGACGTCTATTTGCTCTTGGAATATTCGGATGCCTCATACTTTTTGTCCTTGTAATACACGTCTGCAGAGTATGATCTTTCTTCGCTAATGCATTTTCTAGTTAATGGGAGATTGTTTTTGTTGAGCTGATTTTAATTTTCTTCTTATACTAAGGGATGGAACTTAGCCCGGAGCATGTGCAAGAGCAGCGATGAGCACTGGGCATTGTTTGCAAAATCAGTCCTTGACAGAACTCGGCTTTCACTTGCAAACAAGGCTGAGGCCTACCATCAATTACTGCAACCATCGGCAGAGTATCTTGGCACACTGCTTGCGGTGGATCAGGGGGCCGTATGTATACATGAGAACTTGTGTAGTCCTTTTGATATCTTTCCCCATTACAACTCATAAGTAACATTTTAAATATTTCATGCAGGTCGATATATTTACTGAAGAAATCATTCGAGCAGGATCAGCAGCTTCACTGTCCTCCCTTCTCAATCGACTTGATCCCATTCTTCGAAAAACTGCTAATCTAGGAAGGTCATAAATTTTACTAGCTCACAAAAATAGAAATCTTATGAGTTGCACTAATCCCCCCTAAACACCACGTTGCCATGACCCTGTTTACAGTCAGATGAGGAATGTCATTTCTGAGATTACATACATGAAAATGTAAAAATGTAGTTGTTGAGATAGCATTAGTAGCTTACTAATGCATGTCCCCTATTCTGTTACAGTTGGCAGGTCATCAGTCCAGTTGAAGCTGTTGGATATGTTGTTGTAGTTGATCAATTGCTTTCTGTTCAGAATAAGTCTTACTCAAGACCAACAATATTGGTTGCAAAATCTAACTTTACAATTGCCATGTTAATTAGTACTTGTTATTTTCGTTCAACCGAAAACATATTTCAAAAATTTACATAATACCGTGCGATGGTTACTAATCAAGAAGATATTTCTTGTGTTTTTACACTAAATTGTAACTTAAATTGATGGTAAAGTGTATATATATTACTTCTGGAAAGCTATGCTAGATATTACAGTGTCAAAATCATAGTTCACTTTTGTCCAAGATAAAATAGTGTCAAAGCTATGCTCTGATGAAAAAATGTTGCGATTCTCTACAAGAAAATGCAACTGGTAATTTTCAAAGGCATCCATTGAAACTTGGGTCCAACTTTGTTCATCCAATATTTTTCCTAAAGTCAATTAAATTATTGATCCCATTCCTTCCAATCTTCCTTTTGTGATGTTTAATGAATTTTAGCATTTAGTACTATATTTTAATTATTTTAGATGTGATGATTCATGAAACAGAGCTCGTTAAGTCTGACAAAACAAAATACGGCGTTAAGTCTGACAAAACAAAATACGGCGTTAAGTCTGACAAAACAAAATACGGGATGAGTTCTGCAAGAACTAAGGGAAGATGAACAAGAAGGAATTGGGATAGGACTAGGCTTTCACTCATTACGCATCATCTTCTCTTTCCCTTTCTTCTCTTCCTCCGCACCTCTCTTAGACCTTGCTTTAAAACCAAACCTGCAAACAAAAAATCAAGCATCTCCAATCCATTACAAAATAAATTCAAAATACTACAATGAACAAGGGCCTTACTTACATATACATATTTGAAAAGGGAGATGCTCTCAGGACACCGTTCATCAGAACAGTAGCAATGTAATCCCCGTCCTTGCCTTGGACAACCTCGACCTTGGCATATCGAACACCATCAGTAATAAAATTATCCACATGACGAATGAATATGTAGAAGACCCAACTAGTGCTTGTTTTATGAGTGTTGAAAGCTCCAATCACATCCGCATCAGGAAGCTCCACCTCCACGTTTGCCACCACCTCCTTTGAGGACAGATTGTAGACCAACCATTTATATGAGTAGTACATCATGAATAGAATGTTTCCACCCACATAGATGAGGGTCCTCTTATACGCATCAGAGTATGACTCAGGTAATACCCTTGCGAAGATATCCCAATGGTTTTCTACCAAATTGTACTGGAGGAGTATTGGTTCGTATCCTTCAATGTGGCAAGACATGCAAGCTCGGCCTTCGTATTCGTCCTGATTGTAAAACCAGGCATCATAGTATACCAGAACCAATTCTTTGGTGTACTGAAAGCAAGATCTTGGTAAGGGAATCTTAGCCACGTTCGTAGGCAAATCCACACTAAGAAACTGGCCTGTCTTCGGGTCGTAGATCTCAGCCCAACTACTTCTTATATGAGTGCCACCACAGATGAATATCCTGCCATCGTGTAATGGGGCTACCATGGGGTTGACTCGGACTACACTCATACTAGTGGGGCTACGAGTCCAAGTCACAGGAGATGAACCAACAGGTAGTGGCGCAGTTGACAAGTAGTTTGTTGACGTAACTTGTGTACTTGAAATGGACTGTGGGATCGAGTAGATGGAACCCCCGAACATGAACATGGTATCACCGACACAAACAAATCCAGCGCAAGCCGGAATGTCTTTATGCAAACAATTTCCTTGAAATTCTAATTCTTCTAGATTACGATCAGTACCATCCTTCAATTCCACCTCATCAATACAACAATACGTCATACTCAGAGGCATGTGTTTCAACATAATGAAGCGTAGACCTACACCACCCCCCATATGCTGCTGAATGAAAACAATCCAAAATATTAATTACTCAAATAACAATAAATTATTAAATTTCCCTTTCATAAACTAGGGTTCAGGACAATGAAATTGGCCCTAATAACATAAACGAGGGTTCAGGCCGGAGGGAAGCATGAAATTAGCCCTAAGAATTGCATGAATCATAAGAATCTAGTAGTAATTTAATTAGGAACAAGCGTGACTTGATCGAGAGACGAGAAGAAGGAAGGTAAGGTTGTGAAAAATTGCCCCCTATATCTAAGCCATGGATTATTAAATATCCCGGTTCAGGACCATGAAATTAACCCTAATAACATAAAAGAGGGTTCAGGCCGGAGGGAAAAAGAACAGGCACCATGAAATT
>NC_062966.1:17902741-17926738 GCF_023119035.1 Salvia hispanica
TTTTAAAAAAAAAGAGTGAATGACATAGTTTTGTAGATTGTCAAACGTTTTGTGTATATTTTCAAGATTATTACTTAAGTTGACCTTTAACGATGGGTTTAATATAATTGAAGTCGAGTTTGGGATATTCAAAAAACCTATAATTGTACATATGTGACCTCTTGGGATATTCAAAAAACCTATAATTGTACATATGTGACCTCTTGGGGAAGTATTCCCTCCGTCCCACTTAAAATAAAATATTTGAAAATTGGCACGAGATTTGTAGTGTTGTTTTGTGAGTTAATGAATAGAGAATAAAGTAGGAGAGATGAAAAAGTAGAGATAAAATTATTTCCATATTAAGAAACGTTTCAATTTTAATGGGACAGCCAAAAAAGGAAAGCGTTTCATTTTTAATGGAATAGAGGGAGTATTATATTGTTAATTCAATACTTAGTTGCTAACTATAATTAAATAACAGTAGTTATTAGATATTCAAATCAAAGACTTTGATCATCAGCTTAGGAATGTCAATGCGATAAAAAAACGTCAATAAGAATATTAAAGTCAATTTATAACAAAACAAATTTGTTGTAACTAACTTTTGAAAAATATATCATAACTTTAAAAAGCATATAACTTTATCGATTTTAATTATTTTTTTCGCATAACATATATCAAATTAAAGATAATTTCTTAAGGATTCTAACGAGATCTCACTTGCATATGGTCCGATGTCAAAATTTGAATTTTTTTAAAAATCTTTTAATTTTTTTCATACAACAACAAATGTGAATAGTATATGAGTATGTCAATCTAATACATGTAAAATGTCAATATAAGCAATGTGTTAACATTCTCAAAGCACTGTCTTGACATTCTCAAAGCATTGTGTTGATATTTTCGAAACACTATATTGACATTATCATCCAAAATCCTAATTTGGTAGTTTTTTTATTTTTTTCAATTTAATTAATAAAAACAAAAATTACACTTAGCAAATTTTAGACCACAAGATTTCTAAATTCCTATAATATTTGAATTACACTATTGTTGGGGGGTTCAAGTTTTGAATCTATAATATATTTATTTTGCTATTTCTTCACAAACTCTTGTTTTATTTTGTAGGAATAATAAATACTGAATGTTTATCAGATTCAAGAATTCTGTTTAATTAATATTGTCACGTAATCATTCTCTAATATAAATTTAATTGTACACTTAGATATTGAGTGTTTAATATACTCCTACCGATCCGAATTCAATGTGATCATAAATCGCTCGTTTCATTAATTTTTTTTTATCGATCTAACTTTTTAAACATTAACTGTAATCATTTGTTAGAGTGTAAGCATTTCGCGTTAATTTTTATACTAATAGAAATATCTCCTGTTGATTTATCTCAATTCGTTTTCTATGTTTTGGGACATTGTATTCCATATCACGAATATTTAGTAATTTTATAAAATCGTAAAACTAAGTCGAAGTACTAAATAAATTATTTAATTTAAAATTGAAAATTGTAGCGTTATGACCATCTCCAACCATTTACGCCAAACTCAAACCTATTTTTGAGTATATTTCACACCAAAAAGTAGTTTTACTCCAACCATTTACACCATCTTTAAGTTTACACCATTTTTGAGTATTTCTCTAACAAAATTTTGAAGTAAACACCATATTTGATGTTATTTCATTAAAAAATCCAAAAATGGGTTTGAGTTTGGTGTACGGTTGGAGAAATTATCTACACCAAAAATGAGTTTTGGTGTACGGTTGGAGATGACCTTAGTATCTAATGATTGCAGGTGACAACTAATTGACAAATGGCTCCCATTCAGCAGTAATTCGTGCCGTTTTGAAATACAACATTTTAATAGAGGGAAGTGATCAATGACTATCTAATTAGCAATTTCAAATTAAGACTAAATTTTAATAATTAGATTAGAAGATTTCGTGGTTGAAATAATGTCATATGGATTATATTTGTAATTAAGAAAATTAATAAATAAAATTAGAGGGTATTAATGTCAATTCCCTCTCATTAAAATCATCTTAAAATTTTAAATTTAAGTAACTCTCTCGATTTAATTTTTTTTTTCACAAAAAATATATCAAATTAAGATAATGTTATAAGGATTCAAACGAGATTTCAATTGCATATGTTCCGATGACGTTCGGATGATGAAATTTGATATTTTTTATTTTAGTTTTCGTAAATGTTGATAACCAGATTTTTATCAATAAATACATCAAAAAATCTCAATAAAACCATCTAAAAATCTCAATAAATATGTGTTGATATTTTCTTGTATTAGTGTTGATATGCTTAAGTCATATTGTTGATATTTGTAATACACTATGTTGTTATAAAAAAAACATTCACGAAAATTATCATATGATAACATAATAACGATATTACCCTTTTGTTTATATTTTGTTCACTATTTATTGAGATTCGTAAGATTTAATCTCATCTACTCATTTTAAAATCTAAGAATGAAGATTTGGTCTTGATTTTAAATTAGATTTCTATACTAATTTTATTTCAAGAAGCTTATATGAATCTTATTCGTTTATTACATAATTAAAAAGAACGCTTCAGTTATAAGAATCTTATGAATATTGACTGTGTTATACTGTAATAGTGTTTAATATGAGACGCAATAATTATTTATATTTTTTAATAATTTATTTGGTACTCCTACCATATATCAATAATCAATCAAAATCGACAAAACTGGTCATTTAACTAGAAATCGGTAGATCCAAATACCAAATCACATGCATAGTATTTTTATATTTGTATGAATTTTGTTTACATATAGATTATATGAATTTTGTTTACATATAGATTATATTAAGAAAGTTGTGAATGTTAGATATTTTATATTTCATTTAAAAAATACTCCCTCCGTCCATGAGGCATTACTTTTCAGCACGAATCTTACGAAATAGGAATTTGTTTGTTAAATGAAGAGAATAAAGTAAGATAGATAAAAAAAATAGGGAAAGAAAAAGTAAGTGAGAGTTTGAAAAAAAAAATGACTCAAAAATAGAGGAAGTACTACTTAAATGCTCTTTGTTCCAATGAAGAGGAACCATTTTTCTATTGTGTTTGTCCAAACAAAATGATTCATTAATAAAGAGAGAAAATATTTATCTCTATTTTATTCTCTTTTTACTTAACATACAATATAACAATAATATAACAATAATGGATGAAAATTGAGAAAAATCAAAATTTTATAATTTAATATTCAATTTTAAATTTTATGGGATTGATCAGTAGTACTAGTATTAGTTTTAATTTTTTATTTTATTAGTGTTTAAACACTAGATATAGTGATATACTACCAAACGAGTCCCGAGTGAATAAATAAAAGACAACACGCTACTTCTCATCCCTTTGTTAATTAGCTCGGCAAGTATCATGACACACTTCGATTTTTACCACAATCTTGAATTTTGCTTAAGAAGCTTGACCCCTAACTAGAGTAAATCCAAGAGCCTTTGTCCAATTTAAACACGATTACAATAATACTAATTTAATTAGCAACGTCTCCTTTTTGTGACGAATACTCCCTCCGTCCTGCTTTAGCAGTCCCATTGACTTTTCTGTCATCTTTTTATAAAAATGATAAAAAATAGTTAAATAGGAGAAATGATAAATTAAGGAAGAGAATAATATAGAGAACAATCTTATCTATATTATTGTTTCTCTTACTATCATTTTTCCACTTTAACTATTTTTTTATCATTTTTACAAAAAGAAGGCAGAAAAGTCAATCGAACTGCTAAAGCGGAACGAAGAGAGTATTATTTTGGTGGATATATAGCTTCCATAAAACAAAGGAGCTATTATGAGTGGAATTAAATGAGGTTCTTCTTGGGACAGGCAATATGCAAGATTCCTCCGATATAAATAAAAGGGTTTATTACATAAATCTTCACTAGAGAAAAAGGTAAAAGTTAGACAACCATATTATTAATATGTACTACAACCATAATTCGGTTCAATAAAAAAAAAATCGGTTTATTCATAAATTTTCGGTTTAATTAAAAATATTTACTTTTATACCCTTGATTAAAACTGCAGCCTCTTATTATTTTCTCCACCCAAAATGGCGCATGTTTTTCAGTTTTTCTCTCTCCCGTTTTGCTATTTCCTTGATTACCTCACAAACTTCCATATCTACCTAGCTATATTCAAGGATTCAATTTGTTCTTTTACAAAAGAAACACAACTAGAAGGGGATGATACTATACAGAAAATATTTTAGCCAAATCTTTAACTAAACTTGCTTTCTTTTTTTTTCTATAAATATAGTATTGTTATCTGACGTATTTTTGTATGTATAACATGAATCTTTTTTTAAATCTATATGTTTTGCATATTTATTTAATATGCACACTGAATTAACTTTTCTCTTTTCCTTACAATTATATTTTTATTTAAAATTTCAAATACTTTAAAATTTAGTTGGATTCATAAATTGAAATGCTTATCAATTTTAATTATCATATCATATTAGGGGAGTGTTATATTGCTAACTCATAACTTAATTGTTAACTATAACTAAATAATAGTCATTAGATATTCAAATTAAGAGCATCCTCATCCGTGCTCTTAGCTAAGAGCACGGAGGTGGGCCCGGACCCACTTTTATTCCTTGTCCTTGGCTAAGCGCACAACACCCACATCCGTGCTCTTAGCTAAGGACAAGCTCAAGGGTCCCATCATTTTATTATTCAATTTAAATACTCTAATTATTAAAAACATTTCTACATTATAAAATAAAAATTACATAATTAAAATCCTAATAAATACAAATTACATAATTAAAATACTAAAAAATAAAAATACATAATTAAAATCCTAGAAAATAAAAAGTACATAATTAAAATCCTACAAATTAAAAATTACAAACGTGGAAGGCTATTCCTCTAACCCCAATTACCTCTTGAGACCCCGGATCAATTGTTCATGTGTTGCAAGTTGTTCCGGAGTCATGTGAGACGTATCGGTCATATGGAGTTGACTCAAGATGGCCCAAAACGAGTTGTTCGGGGGTGGAGGAGGCAAAAAGGGAGCAGGGGCGGCGGCGGCGGATGGAGTCGGGGCGCGGTGGCGGGTGGTCGTCGCCTTTTTCCTTCCGACCGGCCGGCGGGAACTGCTCGGGACAGCGTCGGGGCTACCAAGTTAGCTCCGGCAAGCTGGGTAGCCACATCATCGGAGGCGCCGTCGGATAGGGCTACCGACCTCGACCGTTTGTCTGGAGGAGCTGGAGGAGGATGCTACTATGACACCCCTATACTTCGGATGTAGGTGCCCCTCCCGCCAACAATCGAGGTACTTGAACGGTTTGAACTCCTCCCGTTGGTAGGTCGCCAAGGTGGCACTGATGATATCGAGCTCGTTCGTGCCGCTCCCCGCCGACCGCTCTTCCCGGGAGGTAAATCCCTTGGAACTTCCCGATTGCCTCGTTGCATCTGAACATGCAATTGCGAACCATACTATCATTGCGATATATGGTTCCCTCCGGCCGGGTTTCATTGTAGAGGCGAGTGATGCGCCACCAATAAGTTTCCCCGGTTTGGTTCGTGCCGACGTTCGGATCTTCGGAGACTGCCAAGTAGGCTTTGAACATCGTCATCATCTCACCCGGAGTGTACGGGGTGCGGGTGCCACGAACAGAGGAGTAGGACCCGAGAAGTAGGAGTAGGAGTAGAGCACATTGCTCCCTCCCGATCTGGGTTCGGGTGCCCACCCGAACCCGGGGGCGTTTAGGTCGTGCACCGGGTAAGGAAGGTAGCCACCCGGAGCTTGCGAACCTTGGGTTTGAGGAGGGACCGTAAATTGGGTTTCCGAACTATATCCGGCCTCGGAGTCGAACCAATCGTGGTTCCAAATGCAATTGCCGGAGGGGTGATCGCCGGAGCCGGACATTGTGTAGTGTGGTGGGAATTTAGATGATAGAGTATGAGGAAAAAAGATGAGAGAATGTAGATGATGATAGTATAGATAATAGATGAGAATGTGAATTTTTTTGTGTTGGAGTGGGGGTATTTATAGATGAAAATGTGAATTTTGGGGAAAAAAATTGAAAAATAAATTATAAGTGGGTAGAAAACGGATATATTTTTTTGGAAAGTGGGAAATTTTTTTTTTATTTAAAAACATTTTTTAAAATAAATTTCGAATTTTTAAAAAAATAAAATAAAAAAATGAATTTGCCAACGGCTATGCCGTTGGCCAATCAGAAGCTGCCACGTAACTGTGCTCAGCGGCACGGATGGACGAGCAGCGTCCCTGCTACCGCTGCGGATGCTCTAAGGGCTTAGATCATTAATCCATAAATGTCAATACGATCAACGAAAAACGTCAATAAGGCCATAGGATGTGTGCGGCGACCGCCGGCGCCCGGCGGGCAGATCAATGTAGCGGTCCACCTCGAAAAAATGTGTTTGGAAGAGAAGTCTCGTCCGGCGACCGCCGGAAGTCGTGCGGCGATCCGCCGCCGAGGGAACAGACTCTCTGGACTCCAACGCGGCAACCGCCGGCCCACCGGGGAAAGGCGGCGAATCCGAGAAGCCCTAGATTTGCTCCAAGATTTACCATATTTTGGAAATCTTTTCCTTCTACAACAAGGATTGTCTTTCCCGTATAAATAGGACCTCAAGCTTCATAAAAAAGAGAGAGCTTCTACTTGCAAAATACTTCATAGAGATCAAGAGCTAGAGTACTTCAATTGTGCAAGGGGTTGGAGAAGGATTTCAAGAACATCAAGAACAACAAGGATTCAACCTACGAGTTTTATTTGCTTTAGTTTTATGTTCAAAGTGTCTTCCCTTCAATCTATGTTTTTAGCTTATTCAATTATGTGTAACTAAACTCATAGGATTCTAGGGATGTGTTAGTAACGACTTTGGTTATACAAATTCCTTTTTCTATTTAATATCTGTTTTGTTTTTACTTTGTTTCTTCCCTAAGTAGTTTTGATGCTGCATAATTGAGTGACACAATCTTGTATGATTTAATATAACTTGTTTCATAACTGTGATAGAGTTCTAGCGAATTAGATTCACTTAGTAGACACTACAGTTAGCTTCCCTTAAAACGACACTGTTAATTGAGAGTGAGGACTTTTCAAGGGTCTTAGGAGCTTTTTGGAGTTACATGTTAGGATTGGCAATCCTAATTTTGTAATCCACGTTTGCATCGCATGAGCATAAGCTAGGTGACTCGTTCTTTCAAAGTATAAACTGTGCTATTGAGAGTGAACACACATCCCTGGGATTCCCTTATCTCTATCGTCTTTCTCTGTGTTTTATTTGCTCTTAGTTGGTCTATGCTTTTTATTGTTTTTAGTTTTTCAAAAGTTTTTCAAAACCTACTTGCTTTTCCAAATAGTAGTTGAGTCTTAGTAGAGGATAAACACTTTGTGTTTGCCTTCCCCGTGTTCGATATCCGGTACTAACCTTTAGCTATACTATATATATTATGTATACTTGCAGGTTTATTTAGTGCTACGACCTGCAATATCCAATACACTAGACTGCAATTTATAGATTGTTGTAGATTGTTGTCTAGTGTTTATATTATTAGAGTTGGGTCTTCGGTCGGTTAACCGACCATATTTCAGCCCCAAAACAAGAAACGGAACCTGAACAAAAAAAAATCAGTTAGTTCATTTAAAACCGACAGGTTAAAAAATAGAAATCGAATTTACTTAAAAATTTGTACTAAGCTTGCCGTTCTCAAGAGTTGAACTTAACTACAACCAATCATCGGATCAACGCATTGATCTAAAACCAGTGTTTTAAAAACCGGTTTGGATCGGCCGGTCGGACCGGTCCGGCTGCGAACCGGTGACCTCTCCGGTCCAATTCACCATATAAAACCGGTGGAGCATTGAACCGTTTTGGACCGGGTGAACCGGCCGGTTGGACCAAAAACCGGTCGAACCGGTTACCAAATTTTTTTATTTTTAAATTTTTTTTAAATCAATTTAAAATAAAATTTACACTAAACTTTCATTTCATATTAACCCATACTTGTAATGGGCCTATGAATTTATAAAAACTAGCTTAAAAAAACATTTGTGTCTTTCTTTATAGAAGTATTCCACAAGATTGTTCTTTCATTTTTCAATGTGGGATGAAAAGCTTATTTCATAGTCATCTTTTACAATCTTTTGCCTTTACTTTTTCAATGTGGGATATAGTTTGTTTTGTTAATATGTACTACTTCATATTATATCAACTATCAACTATATACTAATGGTGTATGTATAATTAAAAGCTATATATACATATTTTATATCATAACTAAAATTAATAAATCTTAATTAATTTTCAAATAAAGTTTTAATTACTAATGCTTAGATTGAAAATAAAATAACAAGAATATATAATGAGAGAAGTGTTCGTAACATGAAAATTAATACATAGTACAATAAACATATGAATATGTATTTTTACATTGCTAGTATTACTCGTTAAGAATTGGTATATATATGCTTTATCTATACTTATATATCTATATATTATTTGAAATTAAATTATATAAATTATATATTGCATTAATGCTGGTTTATTTACATTTTTTGAAACCAAGTGTTTTATAATAAATATGTATTTAATTATTATATATAAATGCTACAGTAAAACGGTTCAACCGATGGTTCGACCGGTTGGACTAGTTGAACCGTGAACCAGTAGCCTCGCCGGTTCACTCGCCGGTCCGGTTATTAAAACATTTAGGCTAAAACTTTGTTCAATTTTTCTTCCTTTTATAATGGCATGTTCTATCCCTTCTTTGTTGCGACTGTGGGACAATGATAAACATAAACTAGCTTTAAGAAACTTTACTTTCTAAAAATTTTGGCTAAATTATTATTTCTATATAATTATTTAATAGCTACTATATAGGAACTTGTAAAAATATTTGACAGTTGTAAAGTTGTAATCTATTAATCTCGGCTAAATTTGTAGTTGACAAAGAAGCCTATTGAGATTTATTTTATCTCAGCTATATATCTACTGTACTACAATATTTATACAAAGAAAATAGAAAAGGAAAATTTAAAAATGGAAAAGGAAATTAACAAGCCGGGCTAAAATTATTTGCCAACATATCATAAAATAAAATAAATTTATAAAGTATAGTATAAAGCAATCGTGTTAATCTATTAGTAGTAGAAGTATTTAAATTAAATATAGGGGGCAATTTTTCTGTAAAAGGCGGTGAACACTTAGGGCGTGTTCAGTGTTTTTTATATGGGCTATCCGGTATAAATCTGGATTAGATTTGTTACAATAGGGCCCACCAAATGAGAGCATAATTTCTCTGGTTCGGTGTTTTAGATATAGGTTGGCATTTACCACTAAAATAATGGCTTTATTTTAAAGGTAATTATTGAAAGACAGAAGTGCCCTTTAAAGTGAAAATTTTGAAAAGGGATATGTTAATGAGAGGGGTAATTCCGTAAAAGTATGCTCAATTCTGGGTGTGCTTACCGATGTTGGATCAAATCTTAGCGCCCTTGGAAGAATTGATTTTGGGCAAAATCTGATAGCAACAGTGCGGGCCATCGTTTTCTGGTCGGGCTCAATGGAAATTATACAAGAACACTGAATGGTCATAATTCAATGGAAATGGGCCCATTTCTATCCATTTCTAAAACACTGAACAAGCCCTTAAAAATAAAATTGAAGGAGGATTAGCAGAAACGCTGCCGTATTTGGGTGCAGGTGCCTTCATTCACAACCCTATCTTCCTTCCTCCGTCTCTCGATCTTTTGCGCCGATACTTCATCCTTCTGGCCTCTCGATCTTTTGCGCCGACACCATGGTATGTTTCCTCATTTTCATCATTGTCTGGCTCATCAATACAATTGATTCGGAGTTTTTTTCCTAATTAAACCACTACTTGTTCGGTGAATAAATTCATGATTCTTGCAATTCTTAGGGCTAATTTCATGGTGCCTGTTCTTTTTCCCTCCGGCCTGAACCCTCTTTTATGTTATTAGGGTTAATTTCATGGTCCTGAACCGGGATATTTAATAATCCATGGCTTAGATATAGGGGGCAATTTTTCACAACCTTACCTTCCTTCTTCTCGTCTCTCGATCAAGTCACGCTTGTTCCTAATTAAATTACTACTAGATTCTTATGATTCATGCAATTCTTAGGGCTAATTTCATGCTTCCCTCCGGCCTGAACCCTCGTTTATGTTATTAGGGCCAATTTCAGTATGAAGTATTGTTGTATTGATGAGGTGGAATTGAAGGATGGTATTGAACGTAATCTAGAAGAATTAGAATTTCAAGGAATTGATCTTGTTGATTTGGCATTGATTGGTGGTGTTGTGGTGTGGATTGTGGAGTTGTTGTGTCGATTACGCTGTGGATCGTGCGTAGGTGTGATTGAGCTTGCGATTTCAGTTCTTCCATAACTAAAATTGCAACAATATATTAATACTTTTTATGAAATTGATTTAAAGTCAGCTCTAATGTTTTCAAAATAAATCAATATGCATAACTTTTACTTGTGTATCTTCCAAAAATAATCAAAATTTTTATTATTGGCCATTGAGTGTAGGTATAGGACTGGTCTCATCCTTTCCAAGTGATCTTGTAGGGAGCCATTTGAGAAGCTTAAATCAATCCAAGGTGATTCTTCTTTTTAATATTAAACATATTTTCCTGTAGTTTTCAATGTTTAGATATATATAATAAATTTGCAAATTTTTTTTGGATAAGCATGACAAAACGGAATTCATTTTTTGCCATGAATATTTTCTGGGTTGGGATATTTCAGTTTCTCGAATTGTTTTTCGTCTCATTCTCTTCCACTCACTCACCCTCTCGGTCGGCATCTGCCTGACACAGCCATTATTTTCTACCACTCGTCGCCGTTCGGCCGGCCGTATCATATTATCTCCTTCATCTCTGCAAAACACACGAAAACCAGTCAAAAGAAGAAAATAAAAAAAAAAACATCCTTTTAATTTTCTGTCTCACCTCTGCTGGTCCTTTCTTGACTGCTGTCTCTTTATCTCTATTGTATATCCTTGGAGTTTAAGTCGTTGCGTAGTTGTTGAATGTTTCAGATCTCTAGTTAATATACTTATATTAGGGTGTGTTTGGATACATCAGTTAGTGTGTCTTAAATGGAGTTATCATATGTTTGGTTTGACATTTATAGAATTCGACAGGCCCAAGTTAAAGAGGAAGGCCCGCCTAAATTAGTGTGATAGTGCCATTTAGGATAACTTTTGAAATTTCTCTGATACATATCTGAGTTGCTCATATAAAAAAGTATTCCATGTGCATTTACTTAATTAGCCCTCTTGTTTGCCCCTACATAATTGAACGGACGAACTTCACAAAGTAGATTCTGCTACCCTTCTAGATTGTCTGTCTGCAAATATTCATTTTACATTTTGGTGACATATTTCTGATCTTAACGATGAGAACGAGGCAACTACAAGGTGCATTTGAGCACCACACCGGCGATAAAGAAGGCCGATTCTTTCGAGCGTGACGAGCTCGACTAGGCTGCGTCTTGTTTTAGTTAGTAAATTAGCTTACTTATTTGATTCTGGGGCTTTGTCCATATGAAATTGGACCGTTTAACGGTGTCTTCTTTAGCTGTTTTGGCAGACTGAGCTTTATATCCATGTCTAGTTTGCAGAGAGAGATGCCCAAATTCTTTGATTAGGCTTAATTTTATATATAATCTTGTACAATACCGGAATGATGTGTTATGTTTTCATTTTTAGGTTTTTGAGTGGCATAAGTTTTTTTAATCTATGTTCAGTTGTTTTATGCTATGATTTGTAGGTGTCGGCCAGTAATCTTGTTCTTGCCTTTGAGTTTGATTTAAATTTTTTAAGTGTTGCTTACTTTTAACCATGCGGTGCAATGACAGAAAATGGAGTTCTGCATTCATCCAAATACGGCTCTTGGAAGGGAATAATTGAAATATGAAAAATGTACAAGGGTAAAAATAAATATCTTGATTAACTAATGGTTAGTTGCTGACAAACCAAACAAAATATAGCTAACATAAGGAAATGAAAACCAACAATACAGACAGCCCTTTAAGAAAAGGTACATCCATAAAAAGAAATCCTTTTCAGATAAAAACACTATCTAAAGGAATGGTAAGCTACAAACCAAACACACCCTTAGTGTGTTGTTGGATTCTGTTTATTTTTTTATTTTGATTTCTCTTTCTTCATGTCTACATATCCCCACATTACTCTTCACTCCAGTCCTGTTTTATTTCATCATCCGGTAAATTGAAATTTAATATCTTATGAAAGCATAAGTAATAGGAGTACTATAACTAACAAGTCACTTGCTTTTTCTCTAAACTTTCTCGATCAAGAGAAATTCAATTCAATGCAGATCGAAGAACAAAGTCATTTGTTTACTTTAGAACATCCAGTGAGGTTTTGTTCAGGAGTGCAATATGAACTAAGGAAAGATTCCTTCTACAGTTCTTTTATGGTAGCCATAACCGACATGTCGTCGAATGATCCCAACTCTAATAATCCTAGTGACTCAGAAGTCTGGACCTGCTTTCGTAACACCCGTGCTTGGTATGATACTCAAAAGAGCTTCGGTAAATATGAAAATACCTTAAAGATCTCACACTTTGACGGGCAGAATTCAGTTATACTAACAGAAAAGGTGGATATGTCACTACATGAGTGGCTTGCCAAGGAATTGTCAGATGGATTTGAATCTAAGCCAGCTGCAGTAAATGGTTCTTCAATTTGGTGGAAGAAGATCAAGCCGAATTTCGTGTCCATTTTTGGCTCGATACTTCGTGGTCTGAGAGCACTCCACAAGGACGGCAAATATCATGGTAACTTATTGAATGGAGTTGCTATTAAACAAATAGATAAGCCTAAAGGCATATTATTTAACATGGTTCAAGATCCTCGTCAGATTACTCTCACGAGGCAGACTCAAGATCCTCGTCAGATTCTCACGAGGCAGACTCAAGACATCATCAGCCTTGATACATTACTTAGATGGGTGTTAATGTACCCATTTTTACAAGATCCTGCTCGTGCCCTTCCAAAATTAGTGGATGAATATGAGCGCTTATGTTTCTTGCAACTAAGGCACAGGTAATGTTTGTTTCAGAATAATTTTAATATTTCAAATTCAAATATTTTCAAATATTAATTTTGTTTAAATTTTTATACAGGATTGATAATGAATTGCCCTCTGGTACTTGGCTTGCAAAGTGGGATCTTAATCTGGCTATTTTCTGGGATGAGTTGGAGACAATACGCTTTATGAAGAGTGTCTGCCGCATGGTTCAAGATTTGAGGGACTTTGAAACTGTTTTTTCTCGTTTGTTTACTTCAAATTGGAAAAAACGAGTTAAGAATGAGGATATGCAAAGGATCTTAAATAATAGTACTTACACAGATGTTGGTATTCAGAAGCTCCGCTTTTGGCGCAATTGCATAGAGCACGTATGTACAATTTACCATATGTATACTTAATTACTACAAGAAATTTTACGTTGTAATAATTCTGTTGTATGCAACTTGCAGATCAGAGTTACCGCGGGTGACAAAAGCGTAGAAGTTCGCATCCATAGACTTGTTACTAAAGACCTACCTGAACTGTTACCCGAAGTTGTGGCTGCCTATCATGATTACTTGAGACTAGCAGATCTGAAGCAGTAAGTTTTATTAAATTTACAGCTTTAGCTTTAGGCATGATTATTTATTAATTTTTCATTTTGTGCAGGTGTGCTGAATCATATTCTGTATTCAAAGACATGCGTTGGACCTGATCCCAAATTATTTAGCTTTATAGTTTCTCATAAAATTGTTTTTAGGGTTTAAATTTTTTAGAATCAGACTACTGTAAAATTACTGTTCTTGAATTCTTTTTAGAGACTAAGGCATCTTTCAATTGAGTCTTGACTTTTATGTTGGTGTCATTTGCATAAAGAAGGGATCTTTGGTTTCCTCAAACGGAAGCTTCCATTTATGTTTTTCAGCATGCTTCAACCAGCTTGAAGGTTAGTGTGGGATGATCTATGGCTTTAGCCAAGAGGGATGAAGCCATTCCTAAGGCTGTTCCAGACTGTGTCTCATAGAGCATGAATTTGCCTACAGATAAATCAAACTCGTTCTCTAGTTTAATGGATGAATCCATGTGGTTCGGCTGCTGCAGCTGCCTTCAAGATCAAATACCCAGTGACTATTAAGAATATAATGGCTGATGAACACATGGATGGTATAACATTGTCTATGTTCAGTTGTTTTCAGTTTATGTGGATCTTGTTGAGTATGATTTACTAGTAGATGATTCATCATTTTTTGTCACAGGTAAAAGTCATAGTGGAAATGTTTAGGTGGATCAGGTTCATAAAGTCACACTCTTGATGCTCTGATTGCTTCTTTAATCCTGGTTGAAAAACTTTAAGGTTGATACTTTTAAGTCAATAAAAAATTGAGATTAATTTTGGATAAACTGGCATTCTTTTCAACTGTATATAAATGAATTTGGTGAAGGAAAAGGGGTCGTCATCCTCTGTTAAGGAAAAAGATGCATACAGGTTGATAATGAGATCCCACAAAAAGACAGCAAAAAAAAAGAAGATAAAAACTGAGGGCAAACAGAGGGTAAGAATTTTCAGACAAAACAATTTCTGCACAATCCCGTTTTACCAAATCAATATAATTTAGCTTAATTAAGCTGATTTCAATCCAAGACTGCATTTTAAATTAAAATATAATGATTAAAAAAAAAAAAAGATAAAACAGAGAGCAAGAATTTTCGCACAAAACAACATTAAAATTTCAGAAAAACACACACATACACACACCGTTGTTCTTGAGAAACGCCGCGATCACTGGCTTGGGCGACTTTAACAAGAGCCCACGTGAGGAGCTCTCTGCTGAAGGAGTCGAGTTTGACGCCCACAACGAGTGTTGTGAAAGAGTGTGTGATCTTGTGGTGGTTATTTGTTAAGGATTAACTCCTTAACAAGACGATGATTCGGGACAGTCGTGAGGAAACGCAATGCCTCGTCGATCAATCATAGGGTTTTTGTTGTTTCTTGCGAAGAAAGAAAATAAAGGTAGGCAAAATACTTGTTATTTGATTGATTCCGAAAGATAATACTAACCAAGCAAGAAAAAAAAAATGCAAATTCCTAATTTATCTAACTAAATAATGCAACTAAATAATAATGAAATACTGAACGTATCATTATATGTATGTAACTGAAATTTGGAGCACATTTTGTAAACTGTGTGAGAATTTTGTCTATCGATCCACAGGGCTGGTTTGGCTAAGATTCCCTTACCAAGATCTTGCTTTCAGTACACCAAAGAAGTGGTTCTGATATACTATGATGCCTGGTTTTACAATCAGGACGAATACGAAGGCCGAGCCCGCATGTCTTGCGACATTGAAGGATACGAACCAACACTCCTCCAGTACAATTTGGTATCAAACTATTGGGAAGTCTTTGCAAGGGTATTACCTGAGCTATACCCTGATACGTATAAGAGGAACCTCATCTATGTGGGTGGAAACATTCTATTCATGATGGACTACTCATCTAGCTGGTTGGTCTAAAATCTGTCCTCAAAGAAGGTGGCAAACGTGGAGGTGGAGCTTCCTGATGCGGATGTGATTGGAGCTTTCAACACTCATACCACAAGCACTAGTTGGGTCTTCTACGTATTCATTCGTCATGTGGTAATTATATGACTGGTGGTGTTCGATATGCCAAGGTCGAAGTTGTCCAAGGCAAGGACGGGGATTGCATTGCTACTGTTCAGATGAACGGTGTCCTGAGAGTATCTCCCTTGTCAAATATGTGTATGTAAGTAAGGCCCTTGTTCATTGTAGTATTTTGAATTTATTTTGTAATTGATTGGAGATGCTTGTTTTTTGTATGCAGGTTTGGTTTGGTTTCAAAGCAAGGTCTAAGAGATTACATTGCAGCAATGGCGCCAGTTTTACCGAGCTCTCAGCAATGGGTCGAGAAAATAGTAATCAATCGATTCCTCCCTCTCCATCTCTCACTCTGACAAGCATACTCTTGACTAATTGTTCCATGTTTTTCCCTCTGGCAAATTAAGTAATTTTGCAAATTGTGAATTGATAGTCGACCGAAGCAAGTGAAGGATGGTGCGCACCAGGAAGAGGTCGTTCGATTCTCACCAACACTTTGGAAACCACTAATGTAAAATTTCTCTCTTTTTTCTTGCCTTTCTATTTTGAAATTTTTCCCCTCTTAATTTAAATTTTTTTTTTTCTGGTGTTGTTTGATTAAGTTTCCAGTGTCCGCACATGCTATTCTATGGGTCTCCTGGTACGGGGAAAACGACTATAGCTCTCGCCATTGCTCACCAGCTTTATGGGTAATATAATTTGATGAAAGCTTGTGAAAGTTTTTTGTATAATAGAGTGAATTATGAGTTACAGAGAGAAAATAAGTGTATATATTGAGAATAACATATCTGCAAAGTTACATTATCTCTTGATTGATGTTTGATGTTGTTAAGAGTATCAGTATTAGGTGAGTTTGTATTGTCTGGTGTTTTTGACTTGAGGTCTAGCATGTAATGTGGAAATAATTAGGGAAAATGGGGATATATTGGTAACTGAAAACAATGTTGTGCTATTTCCTTACATTTTTTTCGCTGCATACGGTTGTTTTGATGTGAATTGTGAATTTCCTGAACTAAATCAGTCTTCTCTATAGGCCCGAGTTATACAGGTCTAGAGTACTGGAGCTGAATGCTAGTGATGATCGTGGGATAAACGTTGTTCGTACGAAAATTAAGAATTTTGCTGCTGTTGCTGTTGGCTCTGCACGTCAAGGGTAGTAATACATTATATGTTTTCAAAATGAAGCTTATATCTTATCTCTATGATGCTCTTCCCTTATTAACATTTTAATGCCTTACTTGTTGATTGTAGTGGTTATCCTTGCCCACCTTACAAGATTATAATTCTTGATGAGGCAGATTCGATGACTGAAGATGCCCAGGCAAGTGTGCTGGTTCTGCCTGTATTGTTTTGTATTATGGATATGTTAGTGAGTATTTGATTTATGGCTTCGCAGAATGCCTTGCGACGCACTATGGAGACATACTCAAAAGTTACAAGATTCTTCTTCATTTGTAACTACACTAGCAGGTAGAGATTTGGCAATCCCTTTTGTATCTGAGTTGCATGTTGTTTTCATATCAAATATTTTTCTCGGTGATAAATGTTGAGACTCTAACTACCGCTAGTAGCTATGTTGCTCGGTTTCTGTTACAACACATGTCTCAAGTCTTACCATTTAAAAACATCTTTGCATGTTGTTTTTCTTGTAGTATGATTGATAGCCCCCTGACACAAATAGAAAAGAGAGAAGAGGATGCACACTATTGTTCTTTGCAAGCAAATAGAAAGGCCCATCTCTGTGCTAGAGGAAAATGTTGTCAAATGTTTAACATGGATAACAGTCTTTGATTGGATCATGATATGTTACTAAATCTTTAAATTCTCGGAACAGCAAGTAATTTTGAGATGAAATCTAATATTCTCTGAACTGACTTTAGGAATGATTTGATTTATACAGAATTATCGAACCCCTTGCATCAAGGTGTGCGAAGTTTAGATTCAAACCACTTACAGAAGAAATTATGACATCTCGCATTCTTTATATCTGCAATGAGGAAGGTCTTAACTTGGATTCAGAGGTTTGGTTTGTCAAACTTGACATCTGAGGCTTGTTTCAATGCATTTTTGCATGTTCATGTGATTATTCTTTTTAGATCAGTTTATAATTAATGTTTCATTGTAGGCACTTTCAACCTTAAGTTCTATCTCTCAAGGTGATCTGCGTCGTGCTATAACATATCTACAAGTAAGACTTAGCTGAGATTTTCAAAATTTTTAAGATGCCTGTATTTTAGCATGTTAAATAGTTCTAATTGTTTTCAGGAAACTACATAATACATTATTTTTCCCTGTTTTATGTTTTGCCAGAAATCTTAGGACCAATAATTTGTGGATGTAATGGTGATTCAAGACATTGCATCGAATACTGAAAACCAAAAACAAGGAAAATAACCTGTAAAACAATAAAATATAGAGACATGTGGAAAAGTATACAAACATAGTAGAGAAAATTAGTACTATTACTTAACAAAGCACAAAGCCAGACTATGTCACATAAAATGTGGGATACCGAGCATTTTGGAAATTTAAATAGTACTGACCCATAGATACTTTACTGGTAAGTTGGATACCAAAGGAAAGGGGATGCTTGAACCTGTAATTTGTCGTTGTTTTGTTACATATTTATGAGCATTTTATCTCAGTTTTCATATTCCCTTTTTGTACAGGGTGCTGCTCGCTTATTCGGATCCTCAATTTCATCTAAGGACTTAATCAGCGTGTCTGGTGTAAGTTGCACTACAGAATTTGTGAATGATGACTTAGATGATTTGTCATGTTCTGAGACTAGAAGTGCTTGCTTCTGATCATGTGCAAGTGTGCATTTAATGGTTTTGACATTGATGTGTTTCTCTGTTTTGGTTGAGTCACCTCAAGGCTTAGGCTTATATGTTCATGATATTGCTGAATATCAGTGATCAAGGGACAAATTATGCGTTTTAAACTATTTATGCCATTTTTATCTAATTAAAAACTGCTAACACGTCCTTGGTCAGGTCATCCCCGATGGAGTTGAAAGTGGTGATTTCGACATAGCTGATAAAGAAGTAAAAAATGTGATTGCTGAAGGTTATCCAGCTTCTCAGATGCTCAATCATGTACGGGCTGATACTTACAACACTGTTTTATTGTGCTTCTTCCTGCTGAATATGCTGACATGTTCGTGTTACAGTTGTTTGATGTAGTTGTCGAATCAGACGATATACCAGATGACCAGAAAGCAAGAATATGCAAGAAATTTGGAGAGGCAGATAAGGTACAAAAAAAAAAGCTGGTATTTCTATGTTTTCGTGCATCTTTTGCTGTGGTGTCCGATCAAGAGCTGATTTAACTCATTCTCGTGTTGCGTTTGCAGTGTCTTGTAGACGAAGCAGACGAGTATTTGCAACTGTTGGATGTGGCCAGCAAATATCATGCGTGCGTTAAATAACATGCTACAGGAATTCCCTTTCGGAAGCTAGGCGCCTGCTCCTCTGTTGAGACGTCAACTTTTTGCCCAACTACATACACCACAATGTTTCACCCGTTGTCGAACTACGTCGTTTAGTACCACTGATTGTTTAAGCAATGTAGGCATTCAGTTTAATTCTCACTGGAAATTTTGATCAAGGTGAAAAATGAAGTTTATGTATTCCATGTAAGCCAAATTTGTGGTTAATGTGCAAAGCGGGAAACTTGTCAACATTATCGCGTCAAGATGGACTCAAACCTGAGACCTTTGGTTTCACGCATTAGACATCCTATCTCAATATTAGAATTTTGCTACTCTTTTTGCAACCTTTTGCATTATATCGCAAACCGTGAAAACACTTCAATTATAGTAGTACTCCCTCCGCTTGTAAAATATTGTTCACATTTGACTGACGCGGATTTTAAGAAATGTGAAGAAAAATGAGTGGATAAAGTTAGTAGAATGTGGGTTATACATTTATATGTATTAGTTTTATAATAGAATACGAGTGTAATGAGTTAGTGGAAAGTGGGCTCCATTTATCGAAAATGGAGAAAAGCAAAATGGACAACATTTTATGGATGGATCGAAATGGTAAAAATGGACAATTTTTCACGAACGGACGGAGTACTATATTCCAATATTATAACAATATTCTCATCAAATATTTAAAGAAATTATGGATTCTATTTGGAATTTTAATACTCACGTAGACTATCTATCCAACAATAATTGCATGTGATAAAATCAATAATAACATAGGATATGATTGAGGCGGTGTAGCTGGCAAGCTGCAATAAATTTGCCATTCTGAATATGTCGTTCTGCCTAACAAAAATGATAAAATAAAAATGATTTAAGCGGTGAAGCATCAATAAATTTGTCAATCTGCCTCAAAAAGATAATGTAAAAATGATTGAACGGTCAATCCTCAATAAATTTTATTTAAGATTTAATAGTTAGGATTTAGGATAAGTATGGGCATTTGAGGAGCAATTTTACCCGTGCATTATTACGATGCAAACGAATTCATATAAATAAAGGTCTGTAAAAATGATTTTGAAAATATCTATTTATTTTTTTTAACAAAACTCAATACTCAACTCATTACTGATAAGAGAGGAATAAACAATGTTTCATGATCGCAGTTATCAATATATTATTAATAACGATGATGTTTAAACATGGACTTTAATCCAACCACTCAATAAATTGACGACAATGCTTGAGCAGCTGATGTCAAGAATATTATTAATATAAATAAAACTAAGTGGAGTAGATAATATTGATTACTACAATTTGGATGTTGGCTCACACCCTATTGGTTGGCCTGGCCCCTCCGATAATCACTAACGCTTATAGCCTTCGTTAATCGTCATGTACATCCACGAGACCACGACGCACTAAAAAAAATATCGGATATAGATACTTTTTAATAATATTAATGACATTAAATTGTGTGTCTATTTATTCTAAGAATATTTTATAAAGTATTCTTATTATTAGTGTTCCAATTAAAATTAGAGAACATAAATAGAAGTGTCCTACAAAAGCAAAGATTATGATAATTTGCCCTCAATTTAAGGATGCTTTCTTTTGCATCCTAAATTATGATTATATTTTAAAAAATTCAAATGCTAGTAATTGCGTTTCAATTTTTGCGTCCCTAAAAGATATTTTTTGTAGTGACGATTGGCCATTGGATCGGGACCATGAGGTATGGGGGTGTGTGTGAGGCTTTCGAGGCACGGGTCCAGGATCCCCTCTCAACCAATCGCGTCACGCCTCTCCAGTTAGGTGGGCACGTGCGCGATGACACATGTGAGAAGTGATATAATGCATCATTCGCTGCAGTTGTGACTAATTTATCTTTGAGTGAACTATAAAATAGGCACTAAGACAAAATAGTGATATTTTTTTAGTAAGGGGAAGGAGAATAGTGAAGTTATAGCCAAGAAAAGAAATAGCATTAAATTAATGATAAATTGAAAAACCTTATAAATAAATTACATTGAAGATGGAATATCTATATGGTACGAAGGTACATTGAAGCCTACATTTTAGAATTGAATGACATAGTGGACTTTTAAAAAAAAAGAGTGAATGACATAGTTTTGTAGATTGTCAAACGTTTTGTGTATATTTTCAAGATTATTACTTAAGTTGACCTTTAACGATGGGTTTAATATAATTGAAGTCGAGTTTGGGATATTCAAAAAACCTATAATTGTACATATGTGACCTCTTGGGATATTCAAAAAACCTATAATTGTACATATGTGACCTCTTGGGGAAGTATTCCCTCCGTCCCACTTAAAATAAAATATTTGAAAATTGGCACGAGATTTGTAGTGTTGTTTTGTGAGTTAATGAATAGAGAATAAAGTAGGAGAGATGAAAAAGTAGAGATAAAATTATTTCCATATTAAGAAACGTTTCAATTTTAATGGGACAGCCAAAAAAGGAAAGCGTTTCATTTTTAATGGAATAGAGGGAGTATTATATTGTTAATTCAATACTTAGTTGCTAACTATAATTAAATAACAGTAGTTATTAGATATTCAAATCAAAGACTTTGATCATCAGCTTAGGAATGTCAATGCGATAAAAAAACGTCAATAAGAATATTAAAGTCAATTTATAACAAAACAAATTTGTTGTAACTAACTTTTGAAAAATATATCATAACTTTAAAAAGCATATAACTTTATCGATTTTAATTATTTTTTTCGCATAACATATATCAAATTAAAGATAATTTCTTAAGGATTCTAACGAGATCTCACTTGCATATGGTCCGATGTCAAAATTTGAATTTTTTTAAAAATCTTTTAATTTTTTTCATACAACAACAAATGTGAATAGTATATGAGTATGTCAATCTAATACATGTAAAATGTCAATATAAGCAATGTGTTAACATTCTCAAAGCACTGTCTTGACATTCTCAAAGCATTGTGTTGATATTTTCGAAACACTATACTGACATTATCATCCAAAATCCTAATTTGGTAGTTTTTTTATTTTTTTCAATTTAATTAATAAAAACAAAAATTACACTTAGCAAATTTTAGACCACAAGATTTCTAAATTCCTATAATATTTGAATTACACTATTGTTGGGGGGTTCAAGTTTTGAATCTATAATATATTTATTTTGCTATTTCTTCACAAACTCTTGTTTTATTTTGTAGGAATAATAAATACTGAATGTTTATCAGATTCAAGAATTCTGTTTAATTAATATTGTCACGTAATCATTCTCTAATATAAATTTAATTGTACACTTAGATATTGAGTGTTTAATATACTCCTACCGATCCGAATTCAATGTGATCATAAATCGCTCGTTTCATTAATTTTTTTTTATCGATCTAACTTTTTAAACATTAACTGTAATCATTTGTTAGAGTGTAAGCATTTCGCGTTAATTTTTATACTAATAGAAATATCTCCTGTTGATTTATCTCAATTCGTTTTCTATGTTTTGGGACATTGTATTCCATATCACGAATATTTAGTAATTTTATAAAATCGTAAAACTAAGTCGAAGTACTAAATAAATTATTTAATTTAAAATTGAAAATTGTAGCGTTATGTGGAAGCACTACAAAAAAAGGCGCTGGTTGCTACCAAATATTTGCTAGCACCAGGTTGTGCTCGCAAAATTCGAAATATTTTCTAGCACATTTGCGAGCATATATGGAAAAAACAACCAATTTTCGAAATATTGAGTGGTATTTCTAGCACTGGTACGTGCTGGAAAATTTGTGAGCACCTAATGCTAGCAAATTTAACAACTAGTCAAATTTCCTTCAGTTTGCTAGCACTAGTATGTGCTAGCAAATGTTTTTTCATGTAAAAAAGAAATATAATCATTTTCCGTCGACTATTTTGCGAGTGGGAGTAAAAGCGCTAGCAACTTTGCGAGTGGGAGTAAATGTGCTAGCAAATTTTCGAGTACACGTACAAGTGCTAGCAAAATTGTGAGCACCAAATGCTAGCAAATTAACCAACTAGTCAAATTTCCTTCAGTTTGCGAGCACTCCAGTACTATGAAACGGCTCGATTAATTGTTTCCCTACTCTTCATCGCACAAACTACTTAAATTCTCTTTGTTCCAATGAAGAGGAACCATTTTTCTTTTGTGTTTGTCCAAACAAAATGATTCATTAATAAAGAGAGAAAATATTTATCTCTATTTTATTCTCTCTTTACTTAACATACAATATAATAATAATGGATGAAAATTGAGAAAAATCAAAATTTTATAATTTAATATTCAATTTTAAATTTTATGGGATTGATCAGTAGTACTAGTATTAGTTTTAATTTTTTATTTTATTAGTGTTTAAACACTAGATATAGTGATATACTACCAAACGAGTCCCGAGTGAATAAATAAAAGACAACACGCTACTTCTCATCCCTTTGTTAATTAGCTCGGCAAAGTATCATGACACACTTCGATTTTTACCACAATCTTGAATTTTGCTTAAGAAGCTTGACCCCTAACTAGAGTAAATCCAAGAGCCTTTGTCCAATTTAATCACGATTACAATAATACTAATTTAATTAGCAACGTCTCCTTTTTGTGACGAATACTCCCTCCGTCCTGCTTTAGCAGTCCCATTGACTTTTCTGTCATCTTTTTGTAAAAATGATAAAAAATAGTTAAATAGGAGAAATGATAAATTAAGGGAGAGAATAATATAGAGAACAGTCTTATCTATATTATTGTCTCTCTTACTTTATCATTTTTCCACTTTAACTATTTTTTATCATTTTTACAAAAAGAAGGCAGAAAAGTCAATCGAACTGCTAAAGCGGGAC
>NC_062966.1:17926838-17973422 GCF_023119035.1 Salvia hispanica
GCATGTCCCCTATTCTGTTACAGTTGGCAGGTCATCAGTCCAGTTGAAGCTGTTGGATATGTTGTTGTAGTTGATCAATTGCTTTCTGTTCAGAATAAGTCTTACTCAAGACCAACAATATTGGTTGCAAAATCTGTAAAAGGGGAGGAAGAAATTCCTGATGGTGCTGTAGCAGTACTGACTCCGGACATGCCTGATGTTCTGTCGCATGTTTCTGTTCGAGCCAGGAACAGTAAGGTTGTATTTCTGTTACCTGTCAGTTGTTCAGTGCGGTTTCTGGCTCACAATATCCCTCTGTAGCTCCAGTAAGAGTTCTCTTCTTTTTGTAGGTTTGTTTTGCCACTTGCTCTGATCCCAATATATTGGCTGACATTGAGGCACATGAAGGAAAGTTGTTGCATTTAAAACCAACATCTGCCGATGTGGTATACAGGTAAGTCAAGATATACCAAGTTTACTTTTCATGTTAATGAACACTGAAGAGATCAGCGACATTTGAGTTCTTTTTCGCTTCTTTTTGTTCTTCATATTTGCAAATAATCCTAAACGGAAAAACCTGCACTTTATGATCTGTGAAGGCCAAAATTGATGCCTTCTTAATTGCATCTTTACTGCAGTGAGATGAAAAATTACGAGCTAGTAACTTCAGCTGACTCAAATGAAGCTTCATCTGCTCCATCTTTGTCTTTGGAGAGAAAGCAGTTCTCTGGAAGATATGCGATAGCATCTGAAGAATTTACAGATGAACTGGTCAGCCTTTTACATTCACTCTATACTTCAACTATCTCCTCTTTTGCTATCTTATTTCATGTTCTTTATCCATTTAAAGTTTCAGGAGATCAATCTTCCTGTTGAGGATTCCGCTGTAAACTAAGCTTATACAAAAATGTATGATTTTCATTTGTCCAGGTTGGGGCCAAATCACGCAATATTGCACATCTAAAAGGGAAAGTTCCTTCTTGGGTTAACATCCCAACTTCTGTTGCTTTACCATTTGGTACTTTTGAAGCAGTCCTTTCAGATAAGTCAAATCAGGTTATACTATTTGGTAGATGGACCTTCTTATGCATCTCCATTTTGTACACATTGCCTATCATCCAAATATCCAATTCTTCTTAATTTCATTTATGTGCATGATTGTGTGGGGGTTGTGCAATTGATCGCGTTTTCTACAGTAGATTGAACTTTTCCTGGGAACAATTTTCCTCTAATAATATGCAGTGTCATCACTGAACCTTAATGTAGTAACTGGTAAGGACTTATTTTCTCAAGAGAAAAATGTGATATTTATTAGCTGAAAGAATTGACGTGTGCTTTGGATGGTAAAACCTTCAGCTGCATTTGCACTAATAGCTTTGTGGATTAAATCCTGTGAAACATTAAAAGGAATTAGAATATTTTCGGGTATGTGGTCGATTTTCTCCAAGACGATAATAACTCTTTTTTCAGGACATATGGGTGGTATGTATCTGGTAGCAAATTTTCTTATGAAAATGAAACCCCTGAAATCATCATTTCACTCTATTGAATAATGTGAACATAAATGTTCTGTAGTCTCTTAATCTTCTATTTTTATCTGGAACTATGCAGGTTGTGGCAGAGAAATTGCTAGTTCTGAAGAGAAGGTTATATGAAGGAGACTTTAGTTTGCTTGGTGAGATTTGAAACACAGTTTTGGATCTTGCAGCACCACCACAGTTGGTAAGTCCCCTTTTAGTGGCACCACTTTTTGGTGACTGGGAATTTGCCCATTTTTCAAATTGAGCAAATATGAACTTTTCTCTCTAATACTTTCCAAATACAATTGAACTTTACGTTAATAGTCAAACCTCAATGGTAGTTTTGTAACTATACATGGGACTAAGATGAAAATTATACCCCTAAATTCACAGTGATTACATGTCAGATATTCCATATTTTACTTGAGAAACCTTGTCTCAGATTAAAGAGCTGAAGGAGAAGATGCAAAGTTCTGGCATGCCGTGGCCTGGTGACGAAGGTGCAGAGAGATGGGAGCAAGCATGGATGGCCATAAAGAAGGTAAGCATAACATAACGCATCAATCATTGTATGTTTTATGGAAACGCTGCTGTCTTTCGAAGTTTAATAACCATTAATACAAGGATAATGGATCTTTATATAGCAAATATTTAATTTCCTGCTTCCAGGTATGGGCCTCAAAGTGGAATGATAGGGCATACTTCAGTACAAGAAAAGTTAAGCTTGATCATGACTGTCTTTGCATGGCTGTCCTAGTTCAAGAAATAGTAAATGCTGACTATGCATTTGTTATCCACACCACTAACCCATCTTCTGGGGATTCATCAGAAATATATGCTGAGGTAATATATGCTATACTTTGTTTTAACTTTATAAACAGTTAAAAGTTTTGGTAACAGCATCGAATATTCATCAACTGGCTATTTTTAATCGTACACAAGAAATATCAAAGTACAAAAAAGACATCATATCTGATGAAGACGGCATTCAGCTACTAGACCCCCCCCCCCTAAGAAAATGAAAAAAAATCTTTTATTGCCATTTGATATTATATTTTATCGTTAAGAATTATGTGCCAAAAACTATGGGCTCACTAAGGAGTCACAAGTCTAGACCTCCCTATCTATGTCCATAGCCTCAGGTGGCAACATTTGAGCCCATGAGCTGGACAGGAAACTGGTAAAGTGCCATCTATACCTAAAATCAGAATCCAAGAAAATATATTGGTTGAATAGTAATACAACTAAAGAAGATATAATAAGAGTTTCTGCATAAAAAGTTTTATTGTTGAAGATCTCCTGTAGTTGTGAGGCATTTAATTATCTAATAAGGAATATTTGCCTATGCGTTTCTCTTAAATAGGTTGTCAAGGGGCTTGGTGAGACACTTGTGGGAGCTTACCCAGGTCGTGCACTGAGCTTTATTTGCAAGAAAAATGACCTGAAATCTCCTCAGGTAAGTTATTAGACTGAGGCTTTAGCACATCTGGATGTGTCATATCATTTAAATGTTAAATATTTTAGGGATATTGTCATCTAATATCACAAAACTTTCAAAAAGTTGGGTTTTTCCCACAAACTTTAAAATTGACAAATAATATCACGAACTTTACCCCGAGTTGGTTTTTTCCCACGAATGAAAAAATTTCCACAAATAATATTATGATATGAATTTTTTTTTCGTAATTTCTCGACAACAATTTTGAGAGTTTCAAGTTTTTCAATCTTTGAAAATAATTTTTCTTGAAGCACACCCTCCAAAATTGTTTTTCAATCTATTAAAATAACATGAATTTTGTCATTCGTGGGAAAAAACAAACTCGAGGGAAAGTTCGTGGGAAAAACCCAACTTTTTAAAAGTTTTGTGATATTAGTTGCCAATATCCCAATATTTTAACCTGTCAGCAGTTTACTGGCCAAATTTTTTTTTCCCTTTTGTTGAACTTTTTAGCAAAATATTACTTCTGCAAAGATAAAAAAATTTCTAGTGCACAGTTTATCATCATGAAAATTGCATTTGACTATTTTGTACAAAGCATTTAACTATTGACTGCTGATAAGTTTGTCCTTTCAGATTTTAGGTTACCCCAGCAAACCTATTGGCCTTTTTATTAGGCGGTCTATAATTTTCCGGTCAGATTCAAATGGTGAAGATCTAGAAGGTTATGCCGGTGCTGGGCTTTATGATAGGTAAAAGTGTTATAAGATTTATTTTTCCAGGAGTGAAAGCGAGGAGTAGTATTCAGAAAGGCTACGCTTTTACTGGTAGATAGGATCTTCGGAATATAACTAAGTCTTCATGGTGTTTGTTGCAGTGTCCCAATGGATGAAGAGGATAAAGTGGTGCTTGATTACTCATCTGATGCATTAATTGTTGATGGTGACTTCCGTCATTCGATTCTGTCTAACATAGGTGTTGCAGCAAATGCCATCGAGGAGCTATATGGATCCCCCCAAGATATCGAAGGTGTTGTCAAGGATGGTAAAATTTATGTAGTCCAAACAAGACCACAGATGTGATCAAATTCCTTGGACATGGTCTACTACGTCGAACATAAGTCGCATCGAGCAGCATCTCCTATAAGGGTAGGTGTGCCTGAAATAATGAGGTAGTCGTAGTTTAGATCAGGTGTTAAACATACACGGATGCCACAAGTAACTTAATAAGCGTTGTTATTATTGGGAGAGATGGTATAGAAATGGTATTTTATGGGTCGTCACTACTGGGAAATACTCTTCTCCAATAGTTGAATTATTTATCACTAATAAAATGTCCTAGAGTTGGATGGGCTAAAACTAAATGAATGCTTGACGTGAAGTGCAACAAAGGCCACAATTTGAGGAAAGATGATTACTTAACATTTTTCTCACTGTTTGTCATATTTTTCCTCTGATAAACGGATACTCGAGGCTTAAAGCCCAAAACAGAAATCATCCTTCATCTTTTTTATATGGTAAAATTCATTTTACTCTACTAAAATATTCCATCCGCAATTGTACCGAACAGGGAGTGTTTTGCAAATTAGATTTTGATATGTGTTTTTTCTGTGTTTTAATAAATTGGATACCACATTAACTAATAACTATAGCAAGGCTAAATTGGATACCACTTTAACTAATATCTATAACAGAGAACCAATATAATTTTTCTTGCATTAGTAGTACTACTATTTTTCGGTATTTTTGTATTAGTTGGAATCCGAAATCTTGCCACGATATTCCTGCACGATGGAAAATCTTTATGCCACTTAATAGTAACGGATTAGGCGTTTTTCTGCCTAGTCGACATACATAATGTGGATGTGACATTATATGGCAAACATGCAAAGGGAAGTTTCGCGAATATGGGGTTTGCATGCCTATGTTTGATTAACAACATCATCTTGTTGAAGATGATAATGGCTAATGGCCCAACAACCATGATGGTGGTGGCATGGATTAGTCATCATCGCACCAGCCAAAAGCAAGAATATTCAACACATAAGAAACATCTATTCTTCATTTTTTTAAGAATTAAGATACACTCTTCTTCAATCATTCTTACCCAAAATCTCCACTTTGGACGTTTACAAAAACATCCACTGCCCCATGACCCTATAATAATTAGGTGTTTCAATAAATAAACCTAATTTGTGTGTATGTGTGTGTGTGTGTGTTTTTATCTGGCTTAGAAGAGTGTATGGGTCCGCAGATGGGACATAATCATTGCTTTACATTCATCTTTAAGAGGTATATGTTCTTTAATTCCCATTTCGAAGTCTCATTTTGTATTAATAAAGCTTAAATTTACGGTGGATATGTGATCTTTCAAAAGTGAAAAACGAAACCCAAGAAACCACTACTCTTCCTTTCCAAACCATGGTAATACTAATTCCTCAATTTTGGGAACATTAATTCAGCAACAGTATGATATTGCTTTCTAAGAGTTTGTGACAAATGACAATCTCTCTTTTTTCCACTTCTTCCATCACTTGGATCTCAGTGATTCTTGAACAAAGACCTGTGTGTTTAGATGTACAGTTAACTTTTCATAATTAAAGATTCATGCATTCTTAATTAGAATATGTTATTACTAAAAATTGTGCAATTCAGTAAAGCTCTTAGACAATTTCCCACTATATTTTAACTTTTAGATTCTTAATAACTGAATTTTTTTCTAAAGTGAAATGTATTACTTATGTTTAATAAATTGAGCCTTATTGTAACATAGGCCTGAAGCTGAAAAGAATCCAATGGTCAAACGTATTTTTAACAATACATGGGCCCAAAATGTTGACCCTTCAAAAGATTTGGGCCTTTTTTACCCACGTCATTTTTATCCTTTCCTTTTATTTACACGCTCAACAACATAATAATGATGTCTTTCTTCTAAATACATCACATATATTATTCACAATATAGTATTTTATTTATAACTACTACACGTAGTCGTTTTCAATTGTAGTACAAATTTAAATGAAGCACCATGTCCATGTCCTAGTATTTTTGGTGTAGGGGACCATAATAGAAGTAAATAATTATTTATGCATGCATCTTAGTTTGTGGGGAGTAGGCAAACATACTGTGTACACACTTTATACTCAACAAATGCTGCCTTAAATTGTTTGTTTGTGCCATATTTGTAGACAAATATCCCTGAGATTTCAGCTTTTCTTATCATAACATTCTATTGCAAGAAGGTAAACATAGTTTGCCACAATATTCACATGCATGTCAGCCACACAAATGAAAGAGCACCAGAAACATCTAGTTTTGTTTTACTCAAGTTCAACATACAAAAATACAAATTTACTGTTTGAACTTTTAGGGTGGTCTATTGATGAAGTGAATACTCTCAAGGCCAAATATTTGAAGCTCGAATCTTATAGATCGAGCTTGTCACACTTGATTTTTTTAATACTCAAGTGTCGCATGTGTGATTTGTGGATTTAGGATAAAAGTACACGAAAGTATACCTATCTCATCGTATTTTAATGATAGTTAGTACAGTACAGACTGTACAGTAACATTTTACTTTTTCATATTGCAAAACATCATATTATCACTTAAGGCATTGATAATAAAAATTGAATCAACATTAAAATTAAAATATACAAACAATTGTGTTTAAATATTTGCATGCTAATTCAACTCGATCGAATGTGTTCACACGCATGCATGATCTTGTTGATCACCTTAGGAGTTAGGAATTACAATAAATTTTACTACTATTATTTAGATTAGAACAACACACAGTCATGTGGTCTAATAATTATAAGATGGCCCTCTATATTATAAAGAAAAAAAACGCATATATTTATAATATTGTCCCCTCTACTTAAAAGCAAACCTAAGACTTTTGCAGCTTTCAAATAAACCGCTTTTCATAGAAATTCTGTCTGAGTTGATCCGTTTCTCTAATTATTTAATGATAAATCATTTGCATGTTTTCTATGTATTTGCATAGGTTTTTTTAAGTCAATTGGGATATCTGTAAAGTATAACAAGAATTTTGAAATGAATATACTGTTATCATAGATACTATTACATTTGTCAATCCTATTTCTTAAAATTAAAGTATACTATTTGTACATGAATGTGTAAGCTGGCATACATCAACAATTAAAAAAGTTGTAGTTAAATACGTACAAAAATAAATTATTAATGTCTCAAAAGAATTACCGAACGAGTGAAGAGAAAATAAAATTGTAGAAATCCCTTCAGTGGAGCATGATATATATAGGTTGTTCTAAATATATTATAATGATAAGCATATAGGTCCAAGTTGATTTTAGTGTACGTCAAGTTAAATAATGAATCTATCGATATGATAATTCATGAAAATTATCATTCAATATTTATTGAGTCTGATAATAATGGGTGTTCACATTCAAATTTTAGTGTAAATCACTACGATAATACACAAGACACTATAATGTTGTCTCTGGTTTGTTACCAAATTTAATACTCCCTCCGTCTCACTTTAGAAGTCCCGGTTTACTACTTTTGGGTGTCCCACTTTAGGAGTCCCGGTTGGAATATTCCATAATTGGTAATAGACCCCACATTCCACTCACCTTTTTCCACTCACATTTTATTATAAAACTAATATATAAAAGTAGGACCCACATTCCACTATCTTTTTTCACCAACTTTCCTTTATATTTCTTAAAACCCGTGCCGAACTCAACCGGGACTCTTAAAGTGGGGCGGAGGGAGTAATTCTATATAATTAATTAGCAATTCTATTATCGAGGAGAGAATTCACTTCATTTCAACTTAAAATAATTTTTTAATTTGATTTATGTAATCGAATACGCCTTTACTAAACAAAATTGAAGATTTCTTTTGTAAATTAGAGTAACTTATATACTCTTCTCACTCTAATTGGTACTAACTTTTTTCCTTTTGATATGACTATCTCTATTCCCTTCCCATTTAATTTACAAAATATTGCATAAAATTTCATGATAAATGTAGTCTATTTTTATTCTTTATTCATTTAACTTACAAGATACTGTAACATTATATAAAAAATTTATGGTGAACAAATGGGATAGATAGAGTATTAAATATTAAAACCTACACATAAGGATGAGCAAATTATCTGAAATTTAAAAATCTGATCCGAACCAAATCGAAATTTGAAATTCGATTATGATTTTTTTTGGATTTTTTGTTCAAATTGGATTGATTTTTTAAAAAATTATGTTCGAATTGGATATTTTAAAATTTGAAATCTTATATATATAATTAAAATATATTGCAATAAAAAACCTACAGTAACAAATATGATATTTGGGAGTATTAGATTTTCAGATTCTGGTATAGGATTTTTCGCATTGGGTCTTCAAATTTTAATACTCCTATATTTTTATACAATTTTGCATTTTTCAGATCGGATGGATTTTGTAGTTTGGATTTCATATTTTCGAAATTTCAGATAATTCAAATAGCTATGATCATATTTGCTTTTCATAAAATTTCAGATTTGTGGACCGGACAAAAATCCAATCCCAAGTCCAACGGCTCATCCCTACTAAACTAAACTAAACTAAACCTTTGAAATTGAATGAATATGGTTGTTGGATAGGCCCCCCAAATAATGAGAAATCCAAAAATATGCGCATGCACATGCAATTGCATTATCACACAGTGCAAATAACCATGCGCATGTCTACATTATAAAATTTGTGTTGCTCTAAGCAAAATCCCACTTTCAAATCAACTGCCATTTCCATCAAATCCTATTTAATTTTATTTATGCCGTCGTCAATACATAAAATGACATGCAACCAAACCCTCCATTATTTTTATTTCTGAAACTCATTATATACATTTTAAATTTCTTGAAACTACTTTTTAGATAGATATATGACTCAAAAAAAAACAAAAGAGAAGAAGAAGGCATTTGATGCGAATATACAGTGGCTGCTGACAGAAAGAACATCTTGTCTTGGGAAGTGAGAAAGAGAAACATAAAACAAATTTAAAACTATAGTCCAAAACCCAAAGTGTAAATTTTACCATAACAGAAACCACCACTCATTAACTCAATTGGATTTCACTATTTGCCCCATATTTTATTTCAACAATAAAAGTTAAAGTTCAGTCTTTGTATTGGTGACTGGAAACCAAAACATACCCCCCACATTCTTTTGAGTCTTTCTTTCTTTCCCCCCTTCACATTCTCAATCACTTGCAAATCCCATCATATTTAATTTATATAAACCCCCCCACCTCCACATGGACTAAACTCTCAAAATCCCATTTATTTCTCCTTCAAATCATACATTCTGTCAGAGAATAACAAGCACTGGAGCATTGAAGCTTATTACCTTCATTTTCTTGAAACCATTTCTTACTTGAAACAAAATCAGGGAATGCCAAGAAAGTGAAGTGTTTTGCTATCTTGATGGATTGGCAATTTGCAAATCTTACCAAGAAATGTTTGGATCACAGAAACAGACAGCAACACCAATGCAAAAATTCGTTACTACAAAGAATCTACAGAAGAGGCTCTTGCACCTTCATCATCTTCCTATTCTTCATCTCCGCCGTCTGCCCTGTCCGATCAGTAAACTTCAACGACACCAATCAAGACTTCCGACCAAAGAAGATGAAGCTCGTCAGAGCCCATCTCGCCAAAATCAACAAGCCCTCCGTTAAGACAATTCAGGCATGTTCATGCGACATGCCTTACTCCTCTGTGTTTTTTTGTCCTGTCTCTCTCTGTTTTGTCCTGTTTTATGACCCCTCACTTAACACTGTTTTTGTTGTTTTCTGTCCTTCCACAGAGCCCGGATGGTGACATAATCGACTGCGTGCCGTCGCACAAGCAGCCAGCCTTCGATCACCCCAAGCTAAAAGGACAAAAGCCATTGGTAAATAATCTAAGTTTCAAAGGTGTGAAAGGAGCAATGAAAGCTGATGTTTGTTGATGAATGAACAGGATCCACCGCAGAGGCCGAGGGGCCGGAAAACAAGAGGAGTGTATGAAGAAAATTTCCAGATGTGGAGCATGTCTAATGAGTTCTGCCCACAAGGAACAATTCCCATTAGAAGAACTAGAGCCAAAGATGTAGCCAGAGCCGCCGATGTTCAATCATTCGGGAAGAAGATTCGCCCCGTTGTCCGAGATACATCCAGCAATGGCCATGAGGTAGTTATACATATTTTGAAGTAGAAATTTTATGTTTGTTTTAGTTACAATATTTTTGATTTGGTGTTGAATTGTGATTTGCAGCATGCGGTTGGATATGTAAGTGGAGATGAGTATTATGGGGCAAAAGCAAGTATAAATGTTTGGGCTCCAGTGGTTTCAAATCAGTATGAATTCAGCTTATCACAAATGTGGGTTATAGCAGGCTCCTTTGGGGATGATCTCAACACCATTGAAGCTGGCTGGCAGGTACACATTCTAACTCATACTACTATTTAATTATCTTTCAACAATTAATGGATACTAATACTTATTCAATCTTTTTTTTTTGTTTTGATTTGTCTTAACCAACAGGTTAGCCCAGAGCTTTATGGAGACAACTATCCTAGGTTCTTCACATACTGGACTGTAAGTTTGATTTGTTTTGTGCTTACTAAGAAAATTCTCAATCTCTAACTATTCCACTTGATTAATTAATTGCAGAGCGACGCGTATCAAGCAACGGGATGTTACAATTTGCTATGCTCGGGATTTGTTCAGACCAACAATAAAATAGCGATTGGTGCAGCAATTTCACCAACTTCATCTTATAATGGTGGCCAATTTGACATTAGCCTCTTAGTATGGAAGGTAATTCACTATAATTTATGCAGCTTCGGCATTTCTTGATTTCTCATAAATAGCACAAATTAAAATATTAGAAACTTCAAATTTTAGTAGAATTGGCTGGGGCTTCAGGAGGCTTAATGCATAAGAAATAGGAAGACGAACTAGGGGTTGAAATTTGAATCTCCCAATACCCAAGTTATTTTTTTTCCATTAATAAACAAAAAATAAAGGGTTAGATTCTTTTCTCTCTTTTGTTTGTTCATTTTTTTTTTGTGTGGCATTTTTTCTCACTCCTTTTCTTTATGGGGTTGGAAAATGGTGCAAGTAAGGGGAAAAAAGGTTGAATGAGCTTAACTGTCATGATGCATGTTATCCACCTAGCTAACATACGCATGTTGTAAGATACACCATACACTCAATATTGCTCTTACCGTATAGTTACTCCATCGACACCATTATATTGCTTTCTTCCTTTTTATGCTTTCTATGATTCTCCCCACTCTTCTTTTTCAACTAAATATATCTTCCCATATTGCCCCTCTACTTTCTTAGTTTTTTCAATGTACTGCCCCTATTATGTACGCTCTCATTCATTAAGGCGTATCTAATACGTGAAGAGAAATGACGGTACTAATATGTTAAATTACAGGATCCGAAACACGGAAATTGGTGGTTGGAATTCGGGAACGGCGTTTTAGTGGGTTATTGGCCGTCGTTCTTGTTCACACATCTAAGGGATCATGCGACCATGGTTCAGTTCGGAGGAGAGATTGTGAATAGTGAAAGTTCGAGCTCACATACATCGACACAAATGGGAAGTGGTCATTTCGCTGGGGAAGGATTCGGAAAAGCCTCTTATTTTCGAAATCTTCAAGTTGTTGATTGGGATAATAATTTGATACCATTATCCAATCTTCGAGTTTTGGCGGATCATCCCAACTGTTATGATATACAAGGGGGGATCAATAAGGTTTGGGGAAATTATTTTTACTATGGAGGGCCAGGAAAAAATGCCAAGTGCCCTTGAAATAGTTTTCTTTTTTATTTTTAAATTATATCCTATTTGGGGTGAATTTAGGTTATCTCCTCTCAAGATGGTACTACAGCTTGGGTTATTCTTTCGATTTTTCCTTCCATCTAACAGGTGTACTTAGGGGCTTGTAAATGGTAAATTGAATTATTAAATACATACTGTGATTTTGTTATCTCTCTGAATACATTTTTTTGTTTATACAAAGGCCAAAATTTGGTGTTCATGTAGCAATAGAATAACACCTACAATGGAAATATTCAATTGGATGGCTTGATTATAACTACTACTATAAGATAGTGAAATTCAAAGCACCATCAAAGTATTTGACAATCAAGTAGAAAAAAGGATATCTAAATAAATTGTTATGTGTGTGTATATGCTCTCTTTAAAAACAAAGAGGCAAAAAGGATTTTTGGAAAATTCCTATAAGCTTAAGAGAAACTCATAAATTTCCTAAACTAAAGAAAGATCTTTATAGGGTAGCCTCATAGACGATAGTAAGCTATACAAAATGTAATAAAATTCCACACTCATGTGTGTATATGGACTCAATCCTCATTTGGACATTTCCATCCACAAACTCTACTGAAGAAAGAAAAAGAAATTCTAGTTAGGACACTGAAAAATGAAAAAAGTCAGGATGATAAAATCATTTTACTTGGTTTACAAGCGAATGCATAATTAGATAGTCAATCTGAACAGTCGGACAATAATATTAATCCTAAAGTAAATCTCATGCACTCTATCTTTGTGCAAAACTTAATTATAACTTTCTGTTTCCACTATCTACACATAAATATGTAGGCACAAAATATATGTGTGTTTGACTCCTTGATTCACCATAAGTTTCGGAAATATGATGAAAGTTTACTATCTATACTTTCTGCTTTCTTGTTAGTGAAGCCATCCACCGCCATTTGACTTTCTTGTAACATTACATCCATGTTAAATTTCATAATTATCTACGGAGTAATAGCAAATACTTCCTTCGTCCCGCAATAGCAATTCTATTTGGACTTTAGTTATAGCACGAGTTTTAAGAAATGCAAAGAAATGTCAATTGAATAAGTTATTGGAATATGAGTCTCACAGCGGCGGAACTGCGTAGTAACCCAGAAACCCCCTTGCACGGTCCTCTTCCGACCAGTCTCCGCCCCAGAGCTTGAGGCCTTGAGCGAGCCCTCACTGCACCTAACCCAGAAACCGCCGCCTAGTTTCTGAAATTGAAATTGGAAAAGGAAGGAGAAGACTTTAGGGCTTCAAAGTTTTGGGCCAATTATTTGATTGTTGGGCTCTTTTTACTTTTAGATTGTTTGATATAATAAATTAGTGAAGTACTTGAAGCAATTAGCATAAATGCTTTTTTATCAACATTTTGTTCCCTAATTGCCTTTTAATTTAAATTGGACCGCTGGATAGTACGATAGAATTAGAATACATTAAGGGTTGATAATTAGAAATTAAGTCTTTTCTCGTCTTAGATTAAATAAAAGATAATAATGAAATTAATTATAAAATTATTTTGTTACAATTTTCTTAGCAAACTTGCAATTTGGATCATATATTACTACTTATAAAATTATTTGTATGGTGCAGTTAATAAATGTATTAGTGTAGGAGTATATACTAACCACTCCAACCATACACTAAAAATGAGTTTTAGTATAGAATCTTCTCCAACCACACACTAAACCCAAACCCATTTTTGGATTTTTTTGTGAAACAACGCCATATTTGGTGTTACTCCAAAAGTTTTGTGAGACAAAATCCCAAAAATGGTATAAGTAGTTGGAGTAAAATTATTTTTTGATGTGACATATACTTAAAAATGAATTTGAGTTTGATAAACTCGTAGTTTAGCAAGTGTTTTGGATGTTTGAAAGTGCATAATTGAGTATTTTGTAGCACATTACTTGAGTTTTCATCTATGATCCCCTATTTTAGTGTTTTGATGAGTTTGTCGAGTTTTTATAGTCACAACAGGTGGAAACGGACGAAAATGGTACCAAAACCGGAGGTCGGGCGATTTATTGCAGCTGGTCGGGCGTTTGTACACACAAGCCCGGGCGTTTGGCCTCCCAAGCCGGGCATATCCACTGTGGCCGGGCGTTTTCCTATGGAAAAACGCCCAGGTCGGGCGTTTTGTGCAAAGCCGCCGTTAAGAAGAACACCCGGTCGGGCGTTTCTTTACTTAAAAATCGCCTGGCTGGGATATTTGCTCGTAATGTTGATTTTTCTTCTATTTTCGCCCCGGGTATAAATAGGACCTAGGGTTCGTCTCCAATATACTTTCCACACGCCCCAGAAGCAGTTTCCACGTTTGAGAGCAGATTGAAGCGACAAAGAGTCCGATTCATCAACAAGTTTGAAGACAAAGACGATTTGCCCATTCAATTCACCTTTGGGAGTATCTCTATTAGTTTTCCTATGTTCAATTCACTTTCTATGGATTTCTCTTGTGAATTTGCATTGAATATGAGTAGCTAAATCTTTTGTAGAGTTTTGGTGAAGACTACAATGAATGCTTTTGATTAATTCAAGGACTTTTGATTACCTTTACTCTTGTGATTTCTTTGTTTCATTCTTGTGCCTTTTCAATTCAATTGTTTAGCTACCAATTGGGTTTGTTTACCTAGTTTTGAGTAATCGAGAGATACCTAATTAGGATTGATAAAAGAATGAACATCGCCTAGATAATTTGCATTCGAGAGAAGGAATTCTAGAGTGAGGGCTTGAGCCTTTTGTTTTAAGGAGTTAATTGTGACGTATTAGAAGGAGACTTCAATATTAATGATTAATCAACTGGTTAAGTGCACTCGTGAGAGGGCTTAGTCTAGACTAGCGGCTTTCCTAGTAATCCTAGAGACTTCAAATGGGTAATCGAAGTTGTTGAGTTGTTCACATTGTGTTCGTTGTAGTTGGATCCAAGGCTCTACCTTGTTCTCTTATTTGAAACTCGTGTTTTGTTGTGTGCTTTTATCTTGTTTATGTTTAATTGTTTTTCAAAATCAAAACCCACCTTTCCGGATTTTCTAGATAGTAGTCAAAATCGGTTCATGGTACTTGAGTTGCATAATTTGTCTCCGTGGATACGATACTCGTACTTGTTTATTGCTACACTAGCCCCGTACACTTGCGGATAATTCTCGTATTTAAAATAAATCGAGTCAAGTTTTTGGCAGATTTGCCCTATTCTCTTCCATCTTCTCTTCTCTTTTTCTCTTCTTGAATTTCCGTAACAGCACCAAACCAATCCAGACTTCTCTTCCTTCTTCTCTTCTCTTTTACTCTTTCATTTTCGGTCAGATTTACAGCACACTCCATCTTCCTTCACCTCATCCGTTTTTCACTTTGATTTTGGGTCTGATTTGCAACACACTCCATCTTCTCTTCCATTTTTCTCTCTAAATTTTGGTCAAAGATGCAACACCACACCTCACGATTTTTAGACATCAGTTTCTTTTTACACGAATTTATCTCACTAAAATTGGCTTCTTGTTTTTGTGCAGCCCTATACTTGGAAGATTTATTCCCAGAATTGAAGGTGTTTGCATTGTTGAAGAACTAGGGCACATTGTGGTATACTCCCTTCGTTCCATAATAATAGAGTCATTTTGCCGTTTTGGTACGTTCCATAGTAATAGAGTCATTTTTTTTTTCGCCCGCAGGGGTTTAGCGCAGTTGGTTCCGGGGGAGCAGATATTGCTACAAGGAGCTGGGTTCGAATCCCACTACTGGCGTGTGGGAGCTTCCATCTCTCAGGCACAAGTGTGAGGCCTTGAGAGATGGGCTCCTGTCAGGACAGTGGGTTGAAGGCCTCCTCTCTAACGGGCCGTTGTGTACCCTGATTGAACCCCCTCACAAACTGTCGAGCCGAGGTGTGGGGGCGGCTGGGGTGACCGCATCACCTTTTGCTACAAGAGTCATTTTCTTTTTTAGTAAAAGTTAACACATTTTTCCACACCTACTTTACTCTCTCTTACTTTTTTCTCTCTTCATCTCTCTACCTTTTTCATTTTCCACTTTATTCTCCCTTTACTTAACTCACCTAAAACATTTTTTCTTAATCTCCGTGCCGAAAAGAAACGCATCCATTACTATGGAACGGGATGAGTATCTATAACTATCTAAAGTAGCAGTTGTATGGATATTCACCAAACTGCCACTATGATGCATTTAGGCGGGAAACGTATCTATTGGGTGAAAAATATTGAATTAAATATTAATAAAACAAATAATTTTACTGAAGTAGAATACATGAAATGCTCTTACAAAAAAGTTTTCTATATCCGAGGAGGCATGTTGCTGAAAAGTAATGGAAAAGCATCAGGGATAATATATAGAGGACTCTGTTTATTTTCCCAAAAAATTTAGGCTGAGAATCAAAACATCATTATTGGGCAAAATGGTTGTCCAATCCAATAGAAAGACAATAGCTTACTAAAGTAGTTTAACAATTATAAATATTGCTATAGCATTTACAGCAGCTATCATATTACTCCTTCCGTCCCCCATAATTTGTCACCATTTGATCCGGCACGGATTTTAAGAAATGTAATAGAAAGTGAGTTGAAAAAGTTGGCGGCATGTGAGTCCTACTTTTATATAATAGTTTTATAATAAAATGTGAGTGAGGTCCACTACCAATGAAAAGTTAGTGACAAATTTTTAATATGAGGTCCACTACAAAAAATGGTAAAAAAAAAAATGAAAGGATGACAAATTTGTAGCCGGACGGACTCTGGTGAAAAGGGAGGAAATATGGTGACAAAGGCAGGCGGCAGGGACAGACGGCGAGATAGCGATGTGTGGACGCCAAGACAGGCAGAAGGAGTGTCTACGAGGTAGGGTGGAACAAGCGCCAGCGAGGAAGGTTGGAACGAGCGCCGGCGAGGCAGGCTGGGGTGTCGGCGATTCGGTGGGGAACTAGCGCTGGCGAGAGACGAGGCAAACGGGACGTGTTGAAATTGAAAATAAAACCTAATTAGTCAGGTTGATTACTGATTACTCCCTCCCCCCCTTAAGATGACACGTTTTCCTTTTTAGTTTGCCCAACTAAGATGTCACATTTCCTTTTTTAGTAACTTTCTCTCTCCAATTAATACACTCAACCACTTTTTCTCACTCCTATTTAAATATCTATCTTTCTTTATCTCTCTACTTTAATACTTACACCCACCTTCACTCTCCAATTAAATACTTTAACAAATACTCCCTCCGTCCGTCATTAGAAGTCTCATTTCTTAGTAGCACGGATTTTAATAAATGTTAAGAAAAGTGGATGGAAAAAAGATAGTGGAATGTGGGTCTCACTTGTATATATAAGTTTTAAATGAAATGTGAGTGGAATGAGTTAGTGAATGTGAGACTCTATTGCCATTTATGGTAAAAGTGAACCGGGACTCCTATTCGCGGACGGACTAAAATGGAAAAACAGAACTCCTATTCGCGGACGGAGGGAGTAACTCCTAAAATCTCGTGCCGGCTAAGCAATATGTCATCTTAGCCGAGACGAAGGTAATAGTATAATTAGATAGGATTAATTAGATTGTTAGCATTTAGTTTTCCGCCTATATAAGGCATCGAATTGTATTTTGTAATCACTAATTAATAAAAATGTAATCATTAAAGTTTTTCTTTTTCTCTCTTCTTTCTCCCGTTTCTACGTTTCTCCAACCTCTTCAATGGAGGTTTTCTGTTTCAATTGGATTCTATATTTTCAACAGGACGGGGGGCGAGGAAGGCGGCGGACGGCGACGCGGCGCTGGGAAGAGTGTCGGGAAGAGGGCAGAAGGAGCGCCGGCAAGGCAGGGCGGTGGTTGTGGTGGGTGAAGTGATTTATGCGGATTTGGGAGAGAGAGAGAAGTGGAGGCCTAATTTTGAACATGGACTATAATACTGTTATTCAATATTGGTTCTTCTTTGATTTATTAATCTTTTTTATTATTGTATTTTTTAAACATGAGTTTTTATGATTTCTAATTTATGGGATTTTATAAAATATGTATCTTAAAAATTACTATAACTTTTTAGTTGAGTAATTAAATTTATATATAAATTTATTTAATATTTTATACTCCATTACTCTTTTGTACTATATTTTATATTTATATTTAATATTCAAGCTATATGGAGTACTGTGTTCTCATTGTGTGTATATGTAAACCCTTAAATTTTGGGTTTTACTAATTATTTGTTGATTTATTTGTTGAAATATTGAAAATAAAATATACTGTATTATAGTATTTCTTCAGGAGTAGTAGTAAAGTTTAGTTTTGTATGCAAAACTATATATCGTAGATAATCTTGCTTTCTAGTTTTGTATGCAAAACTATATATCGTAGATAATCTTGCTTTCTAGTTTTGTAGTAATATTTTTATATATTAAAATTAGAATAGTTGTTATAAATGATGTATACATATAATGTTGTTAATATTATCCAACAAATTGATTTGAAAATTCTAATATAGACAAAAATAGTTATATTTGAAACCAATCATATTTTGAAATGGTAAGAAATTTCTTAGTTTAAATCTATTTTCAGCTTATTATAAGGGAAATCACATTAAATTTATTTTTGTATATGATTTTTGCAACTTTTTTATTTGCTAAGGCGTCAAACATAAAATTTATACTTAGTATAAAATTTACTGTTATGTAAATCGTTGACATGCAGCTTCATTATTATCAATGACGAACCGAGGTGGGGTCGGCCGAGGTCGGCCGACCCCACCGTTGGTCCATGGTGACGCGGAGAAATTCCATTTATTTGTTCGTCATCCCACGGCAGCTTCACTTTCGACCCCACGGCAGCTCTGACTTGAAAGAGAAATGAAAAGGCGAATAAAACTGGAAAACTAGAGAAGAGAAAGGAAGATTATAACTATACTATAACAGCCCGACATTTCTAGGGTATAATAAATACGGCGACTGTTAACTAGGCGAACTTAAGGCGACAAGAACATAGGCTAGGGTTTCATTTAAAGAGATTTGACCAAGTATTTAATGAAGTATCAAGGCAATAAGTCAACGAGTACTCACGAGAATCAAGATTTAATAGCTAACGTAAGTTAAGCTCAAAAGTCAAAGGTTTATTGTAGCTCCAACAAAACGCAGTATTCCAAGGTATTCCAATTCAAAGAAAATAAGTTTAAAACAACCAAAGGTAATAGTTTCATAATATTCAGCGGAAGCATTCCAAGAGAAAGCGAAGCCATGTATGAAGACACGACTATGATAAACTCATGTTTTAATCGATTTAATTGGTATGCTGAGGTGCTTAATGTTGAGTTTCGATGCTTGAATTGTCTATTTCCAGCCAATTAACCTGTCTTTTGGAGTTTCATGTGTTTGTTGAGTGTTATAGGATAAATGGATAAAAAAGAGACAAAAATCCGGCCAATTGAAGATAGGAGGCAGCAGGGCCTCTAAAGGGGGCACCCGGCCGGGTGAATTTACATCACTTAAAGTCTACCCGGCCGGGTAGAGTCTGAAGCAGAAGATGCCTAAAGGAGGCACCCGGCCGGGTGAATTTATAGTTCACAAACTCCACCCGGCCGGGTCTGTCGCGGAGTCCAGAAAGGCCTCTAAAATGGGCACCCGGCCGGGTGTATTTACTGTTATTAAACTCCACCCGGCCGGGTACGACTGTTTGACGCGTCTGAAAGCTGAAAACGCGATTTTTGAAGTGGAAAAAAAGGAGAAGAAAAGGCTAGGGTTGGGAGGAACGAAATTTATTCTACACTTACCGCACACACACCCCCAAGAACATTCGGAGAGAGAGAATTGAAGATTGAAGACTCCAAATCGGAAGATTGAAGACTTCTCTCCATAGATTCGTTCCACAGGAGTTCTTAGTATCTATCTCTTATGTCTTTCATTGAATTCTTTGTTTCAAACATGGTTTTTGTGAAGAACATGAGTAGCTAAACACTATATTGTAGAATTCTTGGTGATGATGCATTAATTTCATAGTTTTTATCCAATTAATTTTGTTCTTACCTTGCTCTTGTAGTTATTTGATTATTCTTGAGTTTATTTCTTTCAATTGCCTGATCACCACTTGATTGTGTAGGATTAATTAGATTAATCGGGAGATGAAATAATTAATCTGGAAATAAGAATAATTCACACCTTAATGCAATAAAACTCGGGAGAGTTGAGGTTTTGAGTGAGGTCTTTGACCTAATCGAGCTTTTTGGAGTTAGGGGTTTTAGGATTAGAAGGGGACTTCAATCCTAGCACTTAATCTACAGGTTTCTCACCTCGGGAGGGGGTTTAATCTATATTTGTGGTCGACTTAGTAACTCTAGAGACACCAAAAGGTAGGACAATTTGATTGGATAAGAGCTTGGAATTGTGCATCGGATCCTTGAGTTCTACAATTTTCTCCATATATCTTTTCACTCCGTGTTTACTTGCTTTTATTTATTTATTTGTTCATTATATGCTTTTCGTAGTGTTAGAACAAAACCAAACTTTTTCCGATTTTCTAGATAGTAGTCAACGTTTGTTCGTGGTAGTTAAGTTGATACAAATTAGTCTCTGTGGGATACGATACTCTTGCTTGCTAATTGCTACACTAGCCCCGTACACTTGCGGGTCTCATTTGTGTTAAAATAAGTTGAGTCAGACTACACTCAACATCCCAACCATCCATTATTCGATTAATTCGTCTCAACACCACCGATCGTCCATCGCCGCTCAACCTGCACATAGGGAAAACACATGCAGGGCTGAGTATTTTTAAACATACTCAGTGGACTCATGCCAAAACATTTTATAGTTATGCCACTCTTACCATAGTGAACTCGAGTTTTGCATTTATTTAAAGATAAGCATCGAGTATCACAAAATATTTCATGGACTGGCCAGTCAAATAATATTCAGCGGAAGCATTCCAAGAGAAAGCGAAGCCATGTATGAAGACACGACTACACTCAACATCCCAACCATCCATTATTCGATTAATTCGTCTCAACACCACCGATCGCCCATCGCCGCTCGACCTGCACATAGGGAAAACACATGCAGGGCTGAGTATTTTTAAACATACTCAGTGGACTCATGCCAAAACATTTTCCACTCTTACCATAGTGAACTCGAGTTTTGCATTTATTTAAAGATAAGCATCGAGTATCACAAAATATTTCATGGACTGGCCAGTCAAATAATACCTCCCATTTTCTCATCAATCATCATTTCATATGGTGCGATGAAGTGTGGCCACACTTTCGCCCACGAGACCGGCCGACTAGCAAGGACGACTCCCGATCTCCAGTGTACACTAGCCTGATAGGGTTTGCGGCCCTACTCAGACCCGAATTCGTTTATATAGCCATTTAGCCTAATGGAGCGTACTCACAATCTAGGCATCAAGCACACAATATCCAAAATAATTCATAGGCATGGCATAATAGTTCAATCCACCCTTATCTCTCTACATTCATAAGTTTGCAACATAAAAGAGTTGGAGAATAAAGCCCACCTCGATTTCCTTCGATTTCAAATATGCACTTCTTCGTGTTATCACACCGGGAACGCGAACTATCACCTTTAGTTCATATATTTCAAATAAGTCTCAAATCATGGATTAAAATCATGCATGATCTCACGTTTCCCTTTTCCCATCGATTATTTTCAAAATCACTAATCAAAATCAAAGTACAATTATCATATCGTTTTTATTCACACAATAATTCCAGATTTATCATCAAATCGTGCTACGCATGAGTGTTTCCCACACACACAACATACATGTGCACGCCTACCGAGGCGTGCACACACACACACGGTCATACACACACATGCATCCAAATTCACCGATTAATTTCCCCTTTCACTCGATCTAAATGCATGTGGACTCAAGAACACCGATTAATTGGTAGAGGAAGAAAAGATTAATAATAATAGTACCTTTTCTTGCAAAAACAAACGGTAGAAACAAGTAGGATCTTGATTCTTCAACAAAACCTTGAATTTCAGCTTCAATTCTCCACACAAGATGAAGAATTAATGGAGAAAGTAGAAGAAAAATTTGATAGAGAGGGAAGAAAAAGAGTGGCGTGATTTTGGAGAGTGGGGGGCGGTTTTTCTGATGAATTAGGTTTAGGATTTCTCTCCTATTTATAGAGGTTAAGATATACTCCAACAATTAAATAATAAAAGATTTGGAGAGATTTGTTAGTTGTAGAGGCCGAAAATTTGAAGAGTAATAATAGGGAATTCGAATTCTAGGCTATTAAATTAGCCTATGATTTTATTTGAATATTTCACGGAGTAGAATAAAATATCACGGAGCAAGAAAATAATAAAAATCTCCCCCAAAATAAAAGGAACTAGGCGTGTAGTTTGACCCTTTCAAAGGGATTTAATTAAAAATCCTAATTAAATTAGGATATGTTAAGATCTTCTTAGATTTGGCAAGATATGCTAGGATATTTGAATTTATTTATGGAAGAGAATAAACAAGGGATCAAATAATATAATAAAAATAATCCCTTCTCCCATATCACAAGGGATTTTCGAAAATCCCCCTAGAGACAATATAGGGGCCGAAAATTTCACCAATTAATAAGGAATAATCGGACTTTGGATTTAATTTGGATAATTATCCCAAGCAATAATTAAATCCAAGAAAAATAGGATTTCTTTCCAATAAATAGGAGGGGTCGAAAATTCCACATACTTAAGGAAATGCTCCTATTTAATTCTCACTCATCCCTAAGGAAAATAATTCACCACAAATATTATTTCTTCCCACAACAAAATATTCGCATATTCGAATTTCCACCTCCTCTTCACATTATCCAACGACTTTGACCATTCCACGGCCACGTCATATTTTCCACAATATTGACTATTCAATAGCCACGTCACATATTCAACACGTTTGACTATTCAACTCAAACTCAATTCCATACCGCAATTAGGTCACAAAGAATATTGCAATAAATCATTCATATGTCACAAAGAATATTGCAATAAATCATTCATCATTTAATTTCACATATATCATAGCATTAAAAGCATTTAATGCAAAAAAAATTTCCACGTCACTAAAATTAGGGTTCGAAAAAGCGGGGCGTTACATATACAATCTAAGGGATTAGAAAAATGGAGAAAGAACAACACGCTAAAATTTGAATTTGTAGCAGCAAAAATTGTTTTGGAGAAAGAAAATTAATAATAATAGCATGGAAGAAGGTTTTGGAGAAGAAGACTGTTTAAAATTATACTAAAAATTTCCTTTTTGAAATATACTAAAAATTATAAAAAATTTGCGATATGTTCATTATAAGGTATGGATATTGTACTAATGGATTATTTTTGTATAATAAACGATAGTGCTACACTGCTGCTTATATTGTACTAGTAGTGAAGTGCTAATATTTTAAAAAATAAATAAATATTACATTTTAAAATAAATATTTTAATTATATACATATAGTACTATTAACTATATCTTGTTTATATTCGACCCCACGAGTTTCACTTTCTGGGTCCGTCATTGATTATTATTGTCTGATGGCATAATAATTTATTCTCGCTTTAATATTTTATATCAATGTAAATGATGATTTTACTTGCAATCGCATTAAATTTATTTTTGTGTATGATTCTTTGCATCTTTTTTCTTTTGCTAATATGTTATGATTCGATAAAATACCTTATTTAAGGTCATTTATTCTAGTGATAAGATTTTGATATTTACCATGTGGTATGTAATCTTAGAGACTTTTGGATAAAATGAAATATATTTGAAAATCTAAATAGTTAGGGCATCAGCAATGGAGAGGAAAATAGCCCGAAGTATGCATGCATGCAATGGGGCGGACTATTGCCCGGACTTTGCATAGTTCGGGCTATAGTCCGCCATTGCGGATGGCCTTCTAAGCCTCGCACCATACACTTGCCCTATGTATAGTCCGAACTATAATCCATCATTGTGGATATAGCCCGGACTACGGTTTTCTATTTCTTTTTTTGTTTTTTTTTTTTTATTATTTACCACTTCATAAAAATAGTTTATCTTCATTTCTCACCTCCCACTCCTTTTGATCTAAGTTGTGTGAGCAATTTTGGTTTCTTCTCACAAATCAATGTATTAAATTTTGTTTAAAATAGAAAATCTAATTTTTAGAGTAGGACTGTAGGATCATTTTTTTTTTCATAAAGTATATATAATCATGAAAAAATTTTATTGTTTACAATTTGTGTTTATTAGCCGAAAAATATTTGGTCCGTGCATAGCACGAGGATTAACACTAATTTGATAAAAATGGAAAAGATTAAGGGCAATAATGTCTACACAAGGGATATCTCATTCTTCTAGTGGTGTATCAAACATGTGCTGATTTTTAAAAAGTTAAAAATCGAAAAAAACTTTACTTCATAGTTTGGTTTATTTTCTAAATTTGTTTATTCTCTTGGATTTTCCAACTTAGGCTATCAAGATACCCATATATAAGATGCCAGTTGATAGTCACAGCTTAGATATAGTGTGCATGCGCCAATTCATACCCCTCCGAAAATTTAATCAATTGTATAATAAATATGAGCATAGTATATTAAAAAAAATCCAACATTTCGTACACGTACGAAATACTTTTAAGTATTTCTGTTAATATAATCTACAGCTTTATAGACTAGATATGGGGTCGAATAAGAGAAAATCAATGCATAGTGTACTGGCAATGTAATGGGCCTTTGAATTACAGCCCATTTATAAATAGGTTCCTCATTGGTTTTTTGGCCCAATTAAACCGGTCAAGTTGGGCTGGCATGCACTAACTTCGTACTCAAATCTGAAAGGAATTAAGTACTAGTACTTACGAGTATTATTTAAATGAATCAATATGTTACAATAAGATTATTATTGTCTTTTGCTTAGGAGCTGTTATAATTAATAAGTGTTCAATTTGACTTATAATGATGTTGATTTAATTGTTATAAATTAATGTAGGAGATTTTTTAATAATATAAGGGCAAATGACAGATAACAATCCTAAAATATTTCAAACAATTTTTTATATAGATCTCTCAATTTGAATTATTTTTTCAAAAAATAAATATAAATTACAGATAATTTTATCAGAATTATAAAAAAAAAATCATAATTACATATAATATGTAAATACTAACATGACGTAAATTCAATGTTATAATGAATTGTGTATCTATGTTAACGTGTTTTTTTAATTCGAAAAATGTAAATGGGCCGTAACATGGCTTAACCCGACACAAATCAAACGAGCCTTGAAATAGTAGTCTGTATTGTATACTATAATACAACATGTATAGTATTGTTTTGTTGTGTTCTTTTTTTTTTGATAAATAAATCAAATGAATAGATGAAAATAAAGTGTTTACAATCATCTGCTTGGGCATACCCAAGGTGACGGAAACCGGACAAGCCCGGTTAACCCTCAAAAGCGATAAAACTACACAGGGAAATGAACCCTATGAGAAGATAACACAAAGGAAGCTGCCTCATGATATGAAGACTGGTCCCCCTCACAACCCAGGATGGGCGGGCCTCGTTAAAACCTCTTGATGCCAAAAACCCGAAGGAAAAAAGACCCCAAGAGGAAAAAGAGTACCCAAGTGAGGAGAACCAAAAGGCAATCCAGAAGCCTGATGCCGAGCCCAGTGCTCAAACACGCGGTGCAAAGTCTACGTCCTTGTGTCCGGGAGGTGCTGAATGACTTGATCATCGGGATACAGGGAGTAGAGGATGGTGTACGTGGAGGACTTGATGAGCAGTATAGTCCCGGCCACGTTGAACTTTGTTCCATCAAAGATGTGAGCATTCCTTGCTTTCCAAATGCCATAGACCGTTGCCATGATGGCAATCCTTCTTGCCTTCTTGAGGATGGCCGAGCCAGTGCGGTGCCGAGCCGTCCACTTAATCGCACTCCGGATGGTTGAGATGTTCCTCCACAGGGAGAGCCATTCCCTAATGTCATTCCAAACTTTTTTGGTCTCTGAGCACCGAAAGAAGAGGTGGTCGGCTGTCTCGTCATGCTCCTCGCAAAGGGCACACGTCTTGTTGATGTCCAAGAACAAAACATAAACCAAAGTTTTGTTGTGTTCTTATAACTTATTAGTCGGCTACCTACACAAACTATTATAAGTATTCGTTATGAAATTTATAATGCCACAAATATAATTTGTCCAAAAAATAATTAATTTTTTTTTTTTTTTGGAAAAGCTTCCAAGTTATTTGTCGCTTTAGTGAAATTTTATGACACTCATGGTCATGACAACATGTATTGGATTACTTTGCACATGGACATGTGTAATTATGGCTTGCACATGCCATTCATCTTCTTCAATCCGCATTAATACAGTCATGTTTTCATGTCTGCTCGTTTCAATTTTTTTTAAGTATATGGAGTATCTAATTAGCATCTGCATTATTAATCATACAAAATGATGTTCTGGTTCGAATGTAGCAATAGTCCATTTCATCATTGATACACATAAACCGAACAACATTATACCAAGAGACTACTAATGTTTCTTTTATTCCGAAACTTGTGCGATTTGGAATATTTACTTGATTTGGAACTCTGTTTCAATATTCGTCTAATTTCTAGAGTTGGTCATATTCTAATGCTTATAGTACTTTAATTTAAAATCAAGATCAAATTTCCATCTTTATATTTTAAAATGAGTTGATGAGATTAAATCTTACGAATCTCAATAAATAGTAAACAAAATATCAACAAAAAGGTAATATCGTCATTATGTTATCATATGATCATTTTCGTGAATGTTTTTTTATATCAATATAGTGTATTACAAATATCAACAATATCACATAAAAATATCAACACTAGTACAAGAAAAACACATATTTATTGAGATTTTTACATGGTTTTATTGAGGTTTTTTGATGTATTTGTTGATAAAAATCTGGTTATCAACATTTACGAAAACTAAAATAAAAAATATCAAATTTCATCATCCGAACGTCGTCGGAACATATGCAATTGAGATCTCGTTGGAATCTTATAAAATTATCTTTAATTTGATATATTTTTTGCGAAAAAATAATTTAAATCAAGCGAGTTACGTAAATTTAAAGTTTTAAGATGATTTTAATGAGAGAGAATTGACATTAATACCCTCTAATTTTATTTATTAATTTTTTTAATTAAAAATATAATTCATGTGGCATTATTTCAACCCTAGATCTTCTAATCTAATGGCTAAAATTTAATCTTAGTTTGAGATTACTAATTAGTTAGCAATTGATCCCACGCCTATACTATAGTACTCCATATAACTTCATAAAAATTAGGGTGTGTCGACAAGTGTCAAATTAAATTTATCAGTTATCGTTTGACTAGCAATATTTGACATCATGTTTGGTAACTATTGCTGAGTGTGTGACATCTTCTTAAAATGGTGTCATTAAACTCAATCATAACAACTAAATTTAAATGGATATACGTTAATCAGTTAATGATCGGGTGTAAAACCGATCGATAATCGCGCCGACCAAAGCTGGCGAGTATATAAATCTCATGATACTTTGTTAGATACAATGCACTGTTTATGATATATTCTTGTCGACAATTTTAATTTATCTCAAACGTTTTAGCTCTAGCTTAAAAAACTAAATTAAGACAGTGTTTGGTTTTCTAGCTGAAATAATACTAAAATATAATATATATGATTGAGTTATAAGATGATTTTATTTGAAGAGGGTGGCTAATTAGCTATGACTAATTATCATATGATAATTTATTTATGATTAAGTTGTGAAATTAATTGCATTAACCAAATACAATATATATTTAATCTTGTAAATCAAACAATACTTAGTAATATTAAATCATAATGTGGAATAAAATTCACTAGACTCGTAGGGCCCACTATAGCCAAGATTCCCGGACAATAGCCATGCATGTAAATTAGTACTGTAGTTGTTTGTTAAAAGATGGATTGGAGCACCTATGTTTCCGATTAGTATGGATATGCATGTGGTGTGCTGATGTGCATATTAATTGTTGATATAACATGTAGTACTACTGTATACTCCTCCTTATCAATGAAAATATGAATATTTGATTTACATATATTTTAATATATAATTAATAGAGTAAGAAAGAGAAAAAGTGTTAGTATAGAGTGAGCGAGCTCCACATTATTAGTAGTGTAGCGAAATAGATAAGTTATAAATAAAATATAATGGGACTATACTATGTTACTCCGTCTGTCCGTCATTAAATGTCTCATATTTGACCGGCACGAGTTTAAGAAATTGTTTGACTTTATAAAATAAAGTGAATAGAAAAGTTAGTGGAATGTGAGACTTACTTTTATATATTGGTTTTATAATAAAATGAGAATGTAATGGTTAGTGGAATTTAAGGTCCATTTACTAAATATAGTAAAAATAAAATTGAATATTTATTAGCGGACGGACGGAAAAAAAGAAAAATGAGATATCTACCGACGGATAGAGGAATATTTACGCATTCTAAAATTACAAAGTACAGACTGGGTATGTTTATAACAAAATAGGAAATGCTACAAGGTTTGACTTAAGTTTCTCCACATATTTTTCATTTTGATGGAGTCAAAACCCATAATTAAATGCATGCATTGGACCAGGCGGAGCTACATGGTGGTCTATGACTTTGAGTCCCACTAATTTTGAAATTTTGTAATGAAAATTAAGTATTTGCATTGGACCACTGGCTGAGCTACGGGCTATGGCCTATGAGCCCCATTAATTTTGAAAATATCTAAGGTAATTTTATGTTAATATTGTGATATTTAAAAAAAGTGATTTGAATTTTAACGCAGATTTTTGTTAGTAATGAAATTTAAATTAATCTTGCAACCTTTTAGTCGATTCTAAGTATTGTCATAAATTAATTAGTTTGCATAATTTATTAGAAGAGATCATAACATGGCAATATAATGTAGAATCTACTTCAGTTTATTATTTGCGTGGACTATGAATGAACGTGAAAATGCTTATTGTATACTAGATCCAAAATCAATTTCTTTCCCGATGGGAATATTCAAGATATATACTCTACATTATTAATATTAATATATAGTACTAGTATAACGAAATTAGTGCAAGTACATTAAATACCTTATTTTACTTAACTTCCCTAGATTGTGAGTATTTGTGTTAATCCAAATAAATTTCAGAGGGGTTAATACAGCCACGTCCCTCTCTAATGAGGAATGATTATATTTAATTTTTTTTTTAACATATAAAGATTTATACGACGATTAATAATCGAATTCGGTATTATGCCATTTATATACTTTAGATATTTTTTTTCCTTTATCATATACTCCTAGTAAAATCGCATTAATTAATTACTCACATATCAAGTGCAATTCAAATAATGACATCATTAATACACGTGGCGTATAGAGATGAAGCAATATGCGTAGAAAATAGAGGATCTTGACCATAAAGTATTGTAGAAAGTTTAGGTCCCTATAAATACTGGAGCAAATAACTGCTATCGAGCAACATCAGCTCATATTGTTATTTCCCACATAAACTATAGTTTGATTAAAAAATCAAGTTTAATTTTAGGAAAGAAATTGAAGCAAGAATGTGCGGCACGTACGAGGTCATCGTCACCAAAAGCCCTTGTTCTGATAATCAAGCCCCAGACAGTAACGGCTCCACGCCCAACCACGTCCGAACCAATGGCATCGCGCCACATCATCATCACCCTCAACCCATCGTCTCTCTGGACCAGTACTTCCTCTCTCACTCTCACTCTCACTTTTTTTTTTTTTTTTTTTTTTATCTACGAATTGCAAAGAACACAATCGCTATCTAAAAAAAGTTGCACTTTTTATGTCAATGTAAATTATTTTTTATCTTTTTTTTAAAAAAATTTGGCAGTGGCGATCCGACAATGTACGAGGAATATTGGAAGAAAGCTGGGCAAAGGTGCAGTGTGACTATGTCTGGATTCCAATCTCTGAGTTACTTCGGTGACGGCAAAACTCTGTGCTGGTTCATGGAGAAAAAACTCGAGGATGAGATCAGGAAGCTGCATAAAGTCGCCGGAAACGCAGTTGTCGACGGCAAGCACATCGTCGTTGGAACGGGATCGAGTCAGCTGATTCTAGCTGCCCTCTACGCCCTCGCGTACACCCTAGACATCCCCAATCCGGTCGACGTCATCTCCGCTGCCCCCTACTATTCGGTAACTACTCAATTCATTTTGTTAGATGCATTCTAGTTTCACTAAAGCATATTTGATACACGAAGTAGAACAGCTTTAATCTAAAATAATCGGTGATTAGGAGTATTTTTTCTACTTCATATTTTCTACGTGAAACAAGTCATATGTGAATATCTTAGTATCGTGAGTCCTTCGTTAATGGAGTATTAATTGGAACATGAGACATGCTTAGATACCACATTAGATTTTATCATAAGAATTGAAATATCTCTACATATGCTTCAATGAATAAGATCGGACCAATCTAACAAATTTAAGATTGGATAGATCTAGTGAATATAAATAAATGAAAACTACTCAAGTCAACTTTGTCATAGAAATAAAACAATAGGAAGTAGCAGTGTCGTGCGACAACCCTTGTCTCCAGCTGAGACTTTTGTTGGTTTAATGCTCAAGATCTCGTAACATGACAAATTAGTAATGGACATATATATACAAAACAACTTAACATGTACATGTGTGTCCTTATTTGGACATGTGGGCATTATGCAAAATAATCTTTCTGTATTGATGGTGTATATAGTCGTATCCAGAGATGATCGAGTTTCTGCGGACGGGGCTATTCAAATGGTCCGGCGATGCACGGTGCTTCGACAAGGACGTACCCTACATTGAATTCGTGACATCCCCCAACAATCCCGATGGCTCCACCAGAGAGGCGACGGTGATGAACCGAGGCGAATTAGGCATGCTTGTTCACGACCTCGCTTACTACTGGCCTCAATACACAGCCATCACATCCGCTGCTGATCACGACCTCATGCTCTTCACTGCTTCCAAATGCACCGGCCACGCAGGATCCAGAATCGGGTACTTGTTTATACTGTTAAGGGGTCGTTTGATAGGAAAGATAAGATAAAACAAAATATACTCCTCCGAGAATAAGAGTCTCATTTGAGTTCGGTGCGGGTTTAAAAATAATAAAGAAAAGTTGATAAAAAAAAATACTCCTAGTAGAATTAGTTTTATAGGTGAGTGGAAAGGATTAACGGAACGTGAGACCTACTTACCATTTATAGTAAAAGTGAAATGAGACTCTTATTGACGGGCGGACCAAAATGGAAAAATGAGACTAAGAACACACGTTTTAAGTCTGATGAGTCCTTAGTATTTAGTAATGTTTTGTTTGGTTGTTGATGTATGTGAAGATGGGCAGTTGTTCGAGATGAGAATGTGGCGAGGAAGATGGTGAAATTCATTGAGATGAACACGATCGGAGTGTCCAAGGAAGCGCAGCTGAGAAGTGCAAGCGTGATGGAGTTGATCTCCCTGAGCTGCCAGAAACGGAAGCCTTGCGACGTGGAGAATTTCTTCGACTACAGCCAATGCACATTGGCGGATAGGTGGAAGAGATTGAGAGACGTGGTCACCAAGAATCAACTCTTCAGCCTCCCCAAATTCCCAGCCAACTACTGCAATTTCAGGAGAGAAGTCGTTGAAACATATCCTGGTAAGGGTAACTATAATAGGAGTATTAGTCAATCAATCAATGCATGTAAACATTGGTTGCAGCTTTCATGTTTTTATGTCTGTTGACAGCATTTGCATGGATGAAATGCAAAGAGGGGATAGATGGGGAGCGGCTGCTTAGAGAGCATAAAATCGGAACAAGAAGCGGAAGGCGATTCGGGTGTGAAGCAGATTATGTGAGAATCAGCATGTTGAGTAGGGATGAGGACTTTGATCTCTTTCTGCACAGGCTCTCAACTATTCAACCCACTGCTAATGGAAATCAGAATTAACTACACCAGCTTTCAACATTTTAATTATTTTTACACACACATTTTTCCTTTTTTGGGATGTTCCCATTTTATTTGACACATTTTCTAATCTCTATTTATTTTATTCCCTCCACTTGGCATTGCAGAAATTTCATGTGTTACATTGAATGGACTAGTTCTTTTTTGGCACCCAGCGCCTGCCTCGGCATTGTGGTGAACAACATATACAAATTGCTTTTTCTTTTTGTCTTGTCCCGAACTTTAGGCCAATTCTGGACCGTATTACATTGATTATTGAGTAAATCACAAAATTCATATTTCTCTAAAATTTTCCATGAAATCATAACTGTATCCGAATGACAAATCGAGAACGATGCGACAAACAAAACAACATAATTTCAAACTAAATGACACATTTAGATAGAATTATTAAAGTTAAACACACTGTTTCTTGCACCTTTAAGCTGGTAGCGCCATGCTTTCTCTTACCCGAATAGCAACTGCTCGCATGCGGTAGCTTGAGGCGGGGCAGCCGAGGGCAGGTTGGGCTTTAGAGTTTAGATTGATAGGCCCATTGAGATTGGGCACAGTAAATAGGCCATAAATACCCACACACTCTACCTTGTACCATATCAAAAAGAGCTTATACAGATTTTAAACAAGCTTTAATTTCGTCATTGTCTAATGCTTGCTTAAGCAATCGATCATTGATGATGTATTAAATTATCAGAGTATTAAACTATTGTGTCATCGTCTAATGTTTTCAACTACATCGTCTAATTTTTGGTTTCAATTAATGTACTTGTTCAAATTTTAATCAAGTAGTTTTATTATTTTTAGCTCTTTATTTTTAATTTTTGGAATTTTTTGAGTTGTAGTTGAAACAATAGTTTGTGTTATATATTGCCGAACTAGTAGCTGAAATGAGATTTGCTGATGTGGTAATGGAAAAATGAAATTGTGGCTAAATTATGACCTATAATTTGACCCTTAATTGTAGATGGCATTAAAGAACAAAGATCATGTAACTTTATACTATCTGTGAGCCTCAAAAATGGCATAGTATTTGGAAGGAGGAACCGTAGGAAAGCTAAAAGTAGGAAATAGCATTACCCTACCCATAAAGGACTTGCTAGTTCATGTAGAATCTCATACTAATTTGCTTTTATTCCTTTGCCACCTTTTTTGTATATGAACTCGCATCATTGTTACGATTGATATCACGAATTTATTAGGGCCATCGATCCTTGTTTTGTGGACTATCATACTTAAATTACTAATGCAGAAACTATCTTAAGTGCATTCACTATCGATAGATTTTATTGTTTATTTAGGATACTATATAAGAACATAGCAGTACTATAATATAGATTGGGATTATCAAAGTAATCGTGAATTTACAAATTTCTGGCATATAATTAAAGGCCTGGGTGGAGCTGTGTATAACCTTTTTCTTTCTCTGAAAGCAAGAATTCCAGTTTACATGCTTGGAAGAAGCGTAAAGATCAATGAGCATAAAAAAGCACCAATTGATTTATAAAGTGAGGGTCTTTTTTTTCTTTTATTTTTTTTTAAAAAGATTAAAAAAAGGCACTCGTGTCACACGTCAACTATATATTAATATAACAAAGACTTCAAATTAATATTTTACCCATCCCATGCATTAATGGTAGAAATTCAAAATATATCAGAAGCACTGCTTTGATACATGCATATATTTATCCAAGTCAATTATGTCAATAATAACTCTGTGCCCTAATCAGGAAATCTCACGAGCTGCACCCCTTCTTTTCCCTAGCCTTTAAGCTACTCTTGCTTAGTTCACGATTTTCTCGGGTTCTTCTTTTTTTAATACTATACTTAATTAAATACTTTCCATTTCCTTGGACAAATATAAATACACATAACAATATTGTCTCTTTTAAGTTCCAACGATATTGTCAACGAGCTAGGCAAAAAAAAAAAGAAGAAAACACATTGCTTTTTATCGATTTCTTTTGCATCCCTTTCTTATCAAAATTTTCCCTTCAAGTTTCTTGAGAATCTATTCCTTCTTCCCTACCATTCGAAAAAATAAACATAGAAAAAAGAAAAGAAGCATGGCATTTTTGTATTTATACATCTCTCGAGAATCTTGATGGAAGTACTAATAACAAATGGGTGCTTGTGAAAATCCTGAGTTGCCAAGCCCAATGAAGCCAATTCTGACGAAACCAATGGAGAGAAGCTGTGACGGTGAAAAAGATGGTTACATTTCAACTACTCCGACAAGTGCTAAATCAAGAATTCCGAGCAGCCTGACGTGCCCTCCGGCGCCAAAGAAGCGGAAGGCGGTGGCCGTGAGATGCCACTGCTCTCAACCTAGGGAGTTTTTCTGCCCCCCTGATCTCGAATCCATTTTTATTCGCCGTGTTGAGGGCGCCTAGTGTTCGACTTTCTTTGTTGATCCTCAAATCTATAGCTTTTTCTTTGTATCATTTTTTATTTTATTTTGGAACTAATGGCATGTAGTAGCTAGTGTTGTTGATATAATTTCCCATGGGGTGTTGTTTATCTTTCTCATTTTCATTCATTTTCTGGGATTTTGCATGTATGTAAAATTTGGTTGTGTTGGACTTTGAGTTACCTGTTTTATTAACCCCTTTTTAATAGGAAAATTAGTGATTTTTTTTGTTTTAGTATAGAGTATATTTTTATATACAGAATGAGTTGATGGCACAAAAGTTTGACATTAAAATACTACTCCCTCCGTCCATGATTAATTGAGTCCGTTTAACTTGGCTTGAATTTTAAGAAATGTGGTGAAAAGTGGATCTTACTTTTACGTACATATTAATTTTATAATAAAATATGAGTATGATAAGTTATGAAATGTGAGGTCCATTATCAAAAATTATAAAAAGTAAGGGTGTCAATTAATTGTGGACGAATGAAAAAGAAAATTAATGTCAGTTAATCGTGGACGCACGGAGGAACTACTACACAACAAAATAATTTAGAAAGGTTTTTAAAATTCAAAATGATATCATTTACAAAGTACTAATGTAGTACTCCTATCATTTGATAACTCATCCATTAAATAAGTTTGTGCAAAATTAAAGACACGGTATACATAAGTGATCATAGTTTTTTGCAGGGTTGAAATTGCAATCCTATATACACATACTACTATAGCTAGCTTGCTAGCTAGCTATTGGCATCTCCACAGCAGTTATACGGACAAGGATCATCTGGTGTGTACAGTAGGGGTTGCTAACTATACACACACATCAAATTATTTTAAAATAAAAAAAATTAATATTTTAATATTATAATTTAGAAATAGAATAAATAGGTTGTTTGGAACAGCATGGATGTTGTGCTATCTGCCACAACAGGAAATTCAAACCCCGTTAGACACAATAGGGGATCCACCCCCGTTATATACTTGTATATGGGAGGTTGTATGATTTATTGTTATAGTATGTCATTTAAATCTATTGTTCGTCTTTTATTAAGCTCGAATTAATATTAGTAGTAATAGATTGCTATCATGGGTGGATTCATGTGGAAGCATAAGCCCCTAATGAACTATACGGAGTATTTTTTTTTTTTAATATTTTCTTTTATAAAAATATTTAATTTATTTAAATTTAATGTAATTAATTATGTAAATGCCCTTATCATTCATCTAATTTACTCAAAAATATATACTTTCAAAAATTTATGGAAAATATAGTCCCTATACAAGTTTTTTTCTGCATACACCACTAATTAATTGTTTTGGCACATCACACTCTTTTTTAATTTAGCGATAGCCCCTCTCTCTCCTTTTCTCCTTTAATTTGACTTTTTCAGTAAATACTTATAGTACAATTAATTTTCAATAAATTCTTGAATTCAATATGAACTTCTAATTTCTTTCACCATCATCGTAATTTTGAAGGTGTAATATTATGATATTGGGTTGATGATGGAATTTATTACTAACATTTTGATCTTATCATTTTTATTCCAACTTTTAAATTTGATCAAATTTATTTCTAATATTTTATAATTATAGTAAAATGATCCCAATTTTTTTAAGCTACCTCAATATTTTTAAATACGTACCAAGATTGGAACTTCACTTCAACAACGGTGTAATCATGATTCATGAAGATGACTTATTACCTTTGCCTCAATAATAAGTTGTACTCCTATAATTTTTATTATACTCCTATATAGTATTAAAAACATTATCTAAAAAATGATTGATGAAATTGAAACAAATTGGTGCGTTAAAATGACAACACTCTTAAAATGACAATGTGACACCACGCTAGACTGCAATATTATATATGCTAGACTGCAATAGTATAAACGCTAGACTGCAATCTATAGATTGCAGTCTAGCGTATTGGATATTGCAGTCGGGAAAAGTTGCAGTCTAGTGTATTGGATATTGCAGTCCGTGAAAATTTACCCTTGAGCAATTTTTATGATTGCCACATGGCAGCTTATTATTCATCCACATGTACAAATGATTGGCTAGGAATGGTGGTATGGTGTTACTTTAAGAGGTGTTGTCATTTTAACACAATCATATATATATATATATAGAGAGAGAGAGAGAGAGAGAGAGAGTTGTGATCAATGTCGAACCAATTTTAAAGACCGAACTAGAGACCAAATCTGGGCCATTAGATCTAGTTTTTTTGATGAGATGTGCTGCTGTGAAAAAATTTTCTGCTTCATTACTAGCCCATTTTACTTCATTGTATAGGTTTATTACTTCATTCTGTACCTAATACCTTGAAACTACAACATGTTTTTACTTGCTTCCAGTAGGTTTTGAAATGATTCAACATATGTTTCATTCAAATTCATTGACGTGGGTTTTTGCTTGATTAACATTTAAAAATGCAATTTATTCAAGTGAGTTTATTACTTCATTCAGGAACGTTATTACTTCATTGGATAAGATTTTTACTTCATTCCAGTAGGACTTCAAATGCTTCTACACATACTTCATTCCAATAGTTTATTACATTATTCCATGTGTTTATTAAACCAATATTAGCGTCATGGCGGTGGTGATAGATATTGTAGAGAGAAAGAACGGCACGCGACGGCGAAACCACATTTACGTACTGGAATGAAGTAAAAACCTACTGGAATGAAGTAAAAACCTACTAGAATGAAGTAATATATTCTTGAACGAAGTTAAATTTTCGTAACATGTTAGTATGACTTATTTACCTTCGGATGAATTAAAATAGGCTCGTGATGAAGGCGAAAATAATTTATAAATTTCTGTATCTTATCCATAAAAAACTAGATCTAAAAGCCCTAATTTGGTAGGGTTCGGTGGTTCGGTCTTAAAATGACACTGTGACACCACGCTAGGCTGCAATATTATAAACGCTAGATTGCAATATCCAATGCACTAGATAACGCAATCTATAGATTGCGGTCCAGCATTATTGGATATTGCGGCAGCGAAAAATTGCGTCTAGCGTATTGGATATTGCAGTCCGCAAAAATTTACCCTTGAGCAATTTTTATGATTGCCACATGGCAGCTGATTATTCGTCCATGTGTACAAATGATTGGCTAGGATTGATGGTATGGTGTTACCTTAAGAGGTGTTGTCATTTTAACACAAACCTATATATATATATATATATATATAGGTCCATGATCAATTGAGATTTTTTAGGGTAATTGAGAAATGAGATGCAATATCAGCCATTCATTTTCATTAAATGAGTGGTGCAGATTTTGCCACACAAAAAATATTTTTAGATTATTTTATAATGAAAAGGGTAGAATGGTAATTTTCTATTAATTGAAGCTGGAAATCACAGCAGAGCTTCTTCGTATTTTTGCTCCACAATGAGCTGCGACGGTGCTGCGGCGGCGAAGGATCAGAGGCCGCGGCGGAGGACAGAAATCTACCGGAGCTTCACTTTTGTATGTCACCATCATTTTTGATAACAGAATTCGCAGAGAGAAATTGGGGGAAAGGGGAAATCGATGCAGATCTAGATGTACAGAGTGAAATAGGAATGGTATCTCCTTCCTCGGAAGATTTTTCAGGTAAATTTATGAATATAGTATGCAATTATAGCTTCGATGGAATCGTTTGTGAATTGTGAGTTTCACTCTGCAAAAATTGGGAAAGAGGCTCCGGTCAACGTTGGAATTGAGTATGGTATGATTTATCATGTTAGAACTGAGCAGAAGCATAATTCGGTGCGGGAACCGCCGATTAATCGGTGAAGCTCTCCGGCGCCGGGGCTTCATAATCAATTCTACCATTACATTAAGCCGTCGCTGGGGAAGAGCAGCAGATCGTACAACAATGGAGTTCGGATTACTCCAGTTTTGAACATTGCCCCAAATTCTACTGTGAGTTTATTCGGAATGGGCTCTCTTTTTTCCAGTAAAAAATCGAAAAAGAAGAGATAATGATACTAACAATTTATTTTTATTTTATTTTATTAAATATTGTACAGATTGAAAGTTTTCCTTTTGAAATCTCCATATTTCTTGTGATTGAATGCTGCAAACAAAAATTGAAAGTAAATTAAAAAGGAAAGGCGTGCTAATTTCATGCTGGTGAATTATACGAGTTGTTGACATTTTAATATGAGTGTTGACATTTGATATTCTCGGTATTGATATGTGAATTATAAGTGTTATTTTGTAGTTGTTGACATTTTAATATGAGTTGTTGACATTCATATTCTCGGTATTGATATGTGAATTATAAGTGTTATTTTTTAGTTGTTGACATTTTAATACGAGTTGTGGACATTCGATATTCTCGGTATTGATATGTGAATTATATGTTTGTGTTTATTGATATTGTTTCCGCAATCTATAGAGTAGGCAGCAGCAAATTAATCAGGATAAGAGAAAAGATAAGTGTTCATTTACGGCGTTGAAGAAGGAAGCCGCCACCACCGGCGATAAGATGACGTTCTCCAGCCGAAATTGATTTCAAATGTGGAGTTCATGTTTAATTTTGCATCCGCATGATTCCTCATTTTTTTATTTTGATTTTGTGTTTGAGCATTTTCAATCGATCGATGAAATTATTGCTTGTGTGGTTATGATCTTAGATACTCCTAACCAGTGAATTAGGAATTTTTCCCCTTTTCAGTTGTTTCTCCGATTTTCTCAACCATCGGAAGTTCTAATAAATAGCAATGTTTTTCAAATTTTAGTTTAGAACTGAAAATTCCTGCTGTTATTTTGAAGAAATTCCTGCTGAATCACTCGATCATTGTGATGCTGCTGAATAAATCGGCACATGAGTACGTGTACGAGCAGAAAGACTGTTATTTTAATACGAGTTATTGACATTTGATATTCTGCCTATTAATATGTAAATTATAAGTGTTATTTGTTAGTTGTTGACATTTTAATTTGAGATGTTAATATAATAACGTTTGTTGTTGACATAAATTTTATAGGTCGTTGGCATAAATTTTATAAAAATGTTGTTGACATAAATTATATGTAAAACATTGTTGTTGACATGAATTATATGTAAAACGTTGTTGTTGACATGAAAATATCTCTTATTGACATTAATTATTTGTAAAATGTTGTTGTTGACATAATAGTTGACATAAATAACGTTTGTTGTTGACATCGTAGTTGACATGAATAATGTTTGTTGTTGACATCGTAGTTGATATGCGAATTATAAGTGTTATTTTTTAGTTGTTGACATTTTAATACGAGTTGTTGACATTCGATATTCTCGGTATTGATATGTGAATTATAAGTGTTATTTGTTAGTTGTTGACATTTTAATGCGAGTTGTTGACATTCGATATTCTCGGTATTGATATGTGAATTGTAAGTGTTATTTTTTAGTTGTTGACATTTTAATACGTGTTGTTGACATTCGATATTCTCGGTATTGATATGTGAATTGTAAGTGTTATTTGTTAGTTGTTGACATTTTAATACGAGTTGTTGACATTCGATATTCTCGGTATTGATATGTGAATTATAAGTGTTATTTTATTGAATGTTGAAGATTTGAAGATTTGAATGTTGAAGATTTGAAGATTTGAATGTTGAAGATTTGAATGTTGAAGATTTGAAGATTTGAATATTTGAATGTTGAAAATTTGAAGATATGAATGTTGAAGATTTGAAGATTTGAATGTTGAAGAGATTTGAAGATTCGAAGATTTGAACATTTGAATGTTGAAAATTTGAAGATTTGAAGATATAAAGATTTGAAGATTTGAAGATTTGAATGTTGAAGATTTGAAGATGTGAATGTTGAAGATATGAAGATTTGAAGATGTGAAAGTTGAAGATATGAAGATATGAAGATTTGAATGTTGAAGATTTGAAGATTTGAATGTTGAAGCTAGAGTTTTAGAGAGGATTTTAGAAAATTATTTCAAACACAATTTAATGAAAAGACAATTATACCCCCTTGTTGACATAATGTGGTATTTGTTGACATTTTGTTAATCTTGTGGATTATTGGCCCATATTGCATCTCATTTCTCAATTTAGCTAAATAATCTCAACCTAACAAGACCTTATATATATATATATATATATATAGGATTTTGATCAAAACAAAAATGACTTTAAATAAAGAAATACAGGCCAATTTTCAGCCTTAGGATCTGACGAGATCATCTTGAGATTAAAACATCTAATGGCTCAATTAATTCACTAAATCTTATTATTTTATTCACTAAAAAGCCAATAAGGTTACTAAAGTCATTAGCTACATCTCGATTGTTATGTCAACTCCTATAATCTTGCAATTTCTCTTTCCACTAACAAATCATATGCGTGATTATGAGTTAACATTCCAGTATACTTGTTCCACTAACAAATCATCTCCTTCGTATCTTCATCTTCTTCGGCCACTGTACCATCAAACTTCCATTATACTTGTTCCAGATTAATCTGTTCCATTCTCAATTCTATATCATCGTCGTTGGCAGATCCCAACTCCAATCGTGTTCCAGATTAATCTGTTCCATTTTCAATTCTATATCATCGTCGATGGAATCCGACACCCATTCTACTTATCACGTAGATAATCGATCATACTCCGATGACGTTCTTGATAATACAAGTTATGGTTATTGTCTTTATTTTCATTTGTTTGTGTTGCTCCAATTTATATATTTGTATTTATGAACTGACATTGTCTTCTGTTGTATGAATCTTTTCACCTATATTATTTGATCGATTTTTCCGCTATGCTTCGATTTGTGTTTAGTATGACCCATTTTCGTATAAGACAATTGAACTTGTTGTATGCCGCGATTTCATCCTATTATGACCTATTATCATTCTAAATCCAGTAGATGGAAACTTGTCTTTACTTCATCGTTAGTTTTTATGTGTGTTCTGATTATGAATTATTTCAGATTTAAATACACCAGAATGCCCTATAGAGCATAAACCTTTTGTTGGCCGTAGCTTCCCCACATTGGACAACGCCATTGAGTTATACGAGAACTATGGGCGCCGTGTCGATTTTGACACAAGGAAGAACGGTTCAAAGAAGGTTGATGATCTCACCATATGGTTTTACATGGTGTGTAACAGAGAAGGTGAGCATAAATTTAGCGATGAACAACCCAAACGACGACGTAAATCGAAAAAATGTGGATGTAATGCTCGGGTTGCATTCAAATTCGATTCTTACCGTGGTTATGTCATTCAACACTTGAACGAAGAACACAACCACCCCATGGTTTTGGTACAACACCAGAAGTTCATGAGATTAAATCGTCAACTTGATCCAGTACACCAAAAATTTATTACGGATTGTGCTGGTGCTAATATTGGTCCTTCACCCACTTTCAAGCTGTTGACTGAATTGATGTTTGGGCTATTGTTTGTGTATTCTTCGGCCATATTAATATTGGGTTTTTTTAATATGTCAAAAACATGAGAATAATCTTGTGTTTTACTTCAGTTTGTTTGGTACGAACATTTCGATCAGGTTTGTATGACGCATTCTGGTACTCTTAGTGTTATATAATGACCCGAATATTGGTTTATTATGATACAAATTAACCAAAACAAGTCTATGACCCAAATATTCATTTATTATGACCCAATGTATGAAGTAATTTTCATCATATGGTATTTCGACTACAAGAAACAAGAGGAAAGCATTACAAACATTGCGACATATAATCGTGTATTTAACTTCAATTTGTTTGATACGAACATTTTGATCAGATTTGCATGACGCATTCTGGTACTCCTTAGTGTTATATAATGACCAGAATGTTGGTTTATTATGACACAAATTAACCATACGATGCTATGACCCAAATATTCATTTATTATGACCCAAATATTCTAACACGCATAGAGTATGACATAAAAAAGAGCTTGTTTGGCACTAGTATTCATATATAAATTGAAGAAACAATAACATCTGATGCCACTTCTAAAACACCATCCAAATATGTAAAGCTAAACTGTTTAAACATCCTTAATTTAAAACAGTGGTAAACTAAAAAAAAATGAAACAAAGTTCCAGTCTTTTTATTTATGACATATAGCAATTGCTTAAGATATGTAGTTTGCTATCATTTTTCAACATTGATCTCCGCATTCTTGTAAGTCAGCTGCATCAACATTCTCTACCACAGTACCTGTACATATAAATGAAGTCATTCTTAGTCTTTGAAGGCATATAGAAAGCATGACCTAAAATGATCTAAAAATGACATCCGTATTTTTCAAACCCGTACTTTTAATTTACATAGGTCCTGTTTAGACAACACGGAGGTCAATTTTAATATGCTTTTTATGTTATGATATTAAGCATACCCTAAAATGATGTTAACAAAAACTAACAATGACTTAAAAAACTAGAAATTTTATCGAATAACCTCAAACAATCCATAACACTAAACTCTGTTCATATCAATTTTTAAAAAAAAATATTGCAACAATCAATGTTTCTGAACTATGACACAAAACAGTCAAAGCTATGACCTCATTCATTATTTGTGTAGATTAGCACATTAACCTTTAACAGCCTTTGAAACATCCACTACGACAGTCTGAGTATGTAATCCTAAGTTGAACTCAATTTGTAGACAAAATTCATTGTTTCAGTGTAGAAAACCATAATAACCTACTACATAATAATAACCTAAAAAATAACACATTAACCTTGTTTTGGGTCATCTCTTCCAGCAGCCTTTACATTTGACGCGTGTAGAATAGTTGCAGTCGCTGTTCAGGAAGACAAACATCAACACGAAAAGATTTGTCATATGAAAATTCAAATATAATCCGAACAAAAATAACCCAAATATTTTAGACAACATACAAATTTTCGTTGTTGCTTTTGGCGGTACCAACACAAAAGAACGCTGTGTCAATTCAGATTGCTCATTCTAAAAAACTAGGGATTTAGAAATCCTTGCTAACCTTTTCCGTCATCCTTCGCTGCTCCAGCCAAGCGTGTATTCACCATTACTGAAGAATCGTCGGCGATGAGGATTTTGGTTTATTGGAGAAGCGAGAGAAGAGTGGTTTAGGTTTTGGGTCTCTGATTTTGGGATTTAATCCGTTTGATTTGGGGGATTTCAATAAATGAGTGATTTTAGCATGTGCAGTAAACACTCCCATTAAATCCGCACACTAAAAATGGTCATGACGGTTCCACTTATTTATTCTACCGAAAATACCCTTCACATGACGCATTTTGCTTTTATTATGACTCAAACGAAATAATTTAAACAACAAATCGTGGCCACTCACATATGGATCTGACGGTTGGTAATTGGTCTGTATTTTGGTACTTAGGCCCTTCTTTTGATAGATTAAAACCCTATATATATATATATATATATATAGGGTAGTGATAAAATGCAAACTTATATATGGTACAAACTCAAAACTCCTCAACACAGCTTCAACACTGTTTCAATACAATATCAACACAGTGTAAAATTTCAAGATTTTAATGTCAACACAGTATCAACACAATATCAACACAGCATCAATCATTGACTACCGTTGAAATTCTGTTGACATTTTCCTGTTGATGCTTTTTTGTGATCTGTTGACATTTTTCAATGGTCTAGATCATAGTTTTGAGTTTGTACAATATTTAGAGTTTTCATTTGATCACATTCCTATATATATATATATATATATATATATATATATATATATATATATATATATATATATATATATATAGGGATGTATTCAGGTCAGAACGCTAAGTATAAGTAAAACTCAAAACACTTGCAGTCCATTGGATCTTATGATCTAACGGTTAGATTAATGCCACGTGTCATCTAATGATGGTATATTATGACACAAATTAACCTAACAATGCTATGACATAGTTATTCATTTAATTACTAATTATCATTAAAGGCCAATTTTTTCAATCTCTCATTTCGTTAGTTATGGTAAGTCCTATGATATTGCTATTTCCTCTATTCACTAACTAATTGTCAGCGTGACTTTCCAGTAAACAATCCTTAATTTCTCTCTTTCATATCTTCCATGAAGATTTATAACGATCTTCATTTCATTTTCCATTCTAATTAGTTTCCAGTTTGTTCTTCTTCTTTTTCTTCACGGACTTTGAGTTTGCATTCCACAATTTCAAAGTGACTTCAGTTTAATTTTTTTTTTGAGTCCATTTTATTTGCACTGGCAAATTGTTTGAAATTACTCATATTCGTGTGCAGATTTGTAGTTTAATGTCATGACTCGATATTGGATTATTATGACTCAATTTACACATATTTTTCCATGACTTAAATTTCAGTCTAGTATGACCCAAAAGAATACGTGATGTTTTGGGTCAACCGGCAAAGTAATCTTTTATTTAGTAGTTTTATGTCATGACTCGTATATTCCATTATTATGACCCTGTTTACCCATACGTTTCCATGACTCGAATATCCGTTTAGTACGGCCCAAAAGCTGAATTGTATTGTGTTATTGTTTGTGTATTCTTTGGTCGTGCTTATATTTGGATTTTTTATTATGTTACAACCATGAGAAGAATAGTGTATTTGTTTTTTACAATATGTTCAACACATGAAAATATTCTTCGATCGTACTTATATTAAGTTTGTTTGAAACGAACAACTCAATCAAATTTTATGAGGCATTCTTGTACTCAGTAGTATTATGTCATGCCTCGAATGTTGGTATATTATGACACAAATTAACCTAACAATGCTATGACATAGTTATTCATTTATTATGACACAATGTATCGAGTAATTCTCATCACATGAATTGTTCATGTTTTTCTCACCTTAAAGATAAAATAACATATATTAACAATGACATCCAACCGACAGATAAACATGTTTTGAAAAAATAGAATTGTAGGCTCCAAACATCGATTCAATAAAATAGTGGCAATCTATAAAGAAATGAACGAAATGTTTCAGAAGCTTTAGGTATGACATAACCATTGTTTAAGAAACGTAGTTTGCTATCATCCTTTCTACGTTGATCTTTTTTTTCTTGCTCTCCTTTGCATAATGCTTGGACGCCAACTCTTTATTCAGTAATGCGCTATGACTATTTCTTGCCAGCATCAACACACGATTGTATTTTGCTCTTAGATACTGAAACACACCTTTGTTTTTAGTCGATAGTCCACAATTCCATTGACCTTCTCTTTCACCCATGTATACTGAGCAAATAAATACCGTTGTCATCACTATTACCTGTCGTTCTCCAACTCATCCTCAACCTCTGAAATAGGAACGTTGATCATTGTTTTGCAATGATTGTGACAACCAATCATGGTTAAATACTTACAAAAGAACGTCCTATGCAAGACATGCACTGTGTCAGTATAAATAACATTTAAGTAGTTCTGTGAGGACTAATGTGTCACACATATCAATGTCTCTGGGACACGACCGTAGATGAATGACACAAATCCTACACAAGTATGACAATATTATTATATGGCACACAAACTGTAGTGCATCAATTTCTTGAATCATAGTGGAATAAGCATTAAAATTTCTCAAGTTTGCAACTAACTAATACATTTTACAGATATTATATGATTCAAATGTTATATACACATATCTTACACAAATATGACATTTATATTACCACATCACAGACACAATTAATTACATTCAAAGTCATTAAAATAAAATAAAGAAGCACAACTCAACTCAATAGTGAGAATACACAGCAGAGGGAGGAATATGTGACATGTTCCATCTGAATATTGTATATTTCAGCCTTGTCGTTGGTCATGTTGATGAATTATTTACACACTCCCTTAGTATGAACATAATGTTCAATGTGGTTAAGAATGACATAAGAGTGGACATTTGATGACATGTTCCAACTTTATTATGAGGTGCAATATCAGTACCATTAACAGTGGTTGTATGAGACATTGTTGTACTCAGTAGTTTATGTCATGACTCAAATAATGAATTATTATGACCTTGATTACCCATACTTTAGCATGACTCATGTATCCGGTTATTATGACCCCAAAGCACTAATGGTGTGCACTGTGTGTAAAAATGACATCCCAGTGGACAATCTATGACATGTTCGACCTAATTTACTTAGATAAGAATAAATTCCACCGAGTCAAACAAACCAATGTAAATGTTTAACCTTTTGCAGCATGTTTTAAGTTTCCAGCCCCTTCCTTCCCAATGGCAGAGGTTTCTACTTCCCCAATGACTGCATCTGTATAATAAAACAATGTTAATATTAATAGGTGACGTCATAAAACAACAATTGTGTAATAGAGATATCATATCAATCACAACAAGTTATGATTTGTGTTAAAAGTAAGTACCTTTTCTAGAAATGGAAATATCTTCACCT
>NC_062966.1:17973522-18223118 GCF_023119035.1 Salvia hispanica
ATATTATAGTGAAGGTGATACAGTGTTCACAACTTGAGAATGCAAGCTGGAACCCTAGTTGGTACCACATTTCAATTGGAGTTTCTGTATTTACCTTTACTGATAACAACTTCACACAATGGGGAATCAAAATAATAAAAAGAAAATATAAGGCAGAAAAAAAATACTATATCAGAAGAAATGGCATCTATGGTGTAATATGCCTATAAGAGATTTCAGAATCAGAGCTTTAAAATCCATCATATTCGAGCTCACCTAAAAAACACCATAACCCCTTAAATGGCACAAACTAGCACCTTTCACAACAACACTCTATGATTCTTTTCTTTTTCTTTTTGTGTTGCCAGGAAATGATAATTGCCTCTGAGAAGGATGAAGTTAAAGTAAGTATTGTAATGAATTGGTCTCAGTATTAACAATATTGTTTGGCTGTAGTTAAAGTTTTTTTCTGCCTGATCTTATAACCATTACACTGTTGGTTTTCATTTAGGGCTCAAAAGAAAAGAAATTCTTATATGACATTGTTGCTAATGGACGCAACGGAATTGATGTTGACAAGTACATTTCTTTCTCATTTCACTTCCTTCTTGAAACCTATGCTGTGATGAAATGTTATTTTGGCGGGACTCAGAAAGTAATTACCATTTGTCTGCAGATTTGATTACATTGTGCGTGACTCCAGGGCTTGTGGTTTGGGCTGCAACTTTGAGTATCAGAGGTATGCTTCAATATTAAAAAATTATTGAAATAGAGGAGACGTGTATTGTAGCCTCATGAAAGTTAGATCTTGCCTATTTCCAATTAAAAGCTTTCACTTGCAGAGTCCTGGAAACTATGAGAGTGATAGATGATGAGATATGCTATCGTGCTAAGGAGTGTAAGTATTTTTAGCTATAAGTTGATTTTCTTGTATTATCCCTTAAAATAATGTATGCCTTACGCCATATGTCAGATCTTACCATTCACAAGTTATTTGCTGCTCGAGCAGATTTGCACCGCACTGTCTATATGCATGCAAAAGTGAAGGTGCCTGATCCATACTTTCTTGTTATTTTGTGAGTTCCATCTGAAGCACATAATCTCATAATGAGTCTTTTCAGGCAGTAGAACTCATGCTAGTCGATGCCATGACAAAAGCAAACGATGTTCTTCAGATTTCATCCTACATTAATGAACCAGCTCAATATTGGAAGGTTACTTGATTTTCATTGATTAGTCATAGTACATAGTATTAATTACGGAGTAATATTTTTGGCTTAGAGTTCTATTGATAATGTCATTGCAGTTGGATGACACAATAGTAAAAACTATTGAAACTTCTACCTCCCAAGATCTGAAGGAGTCCAGAGATCTGATCCTCCGTATCCGGAGAAGGGATCTTTACCAGGTTCTTTTCTGTTTCAGTTCACTTTAAGGGACTCCATTCTCTTATAGTTTACATGTAAAATTATATTTCCTCGTTTTCAGTCGACCATGCAATATTTTGAAGATATATAACTTTTCTTGTTGCTTGAAAATGTTTCTACAGTACTGCAATGAGTATTCAGTTCCAAAGGAAAATCTTGAACACTTTAAAAGTGTTACTCCTCAAGATATAGTTTGCTCACAGGTCCACTCATGTCTCATACTCAATTTAATAAGTATATCATGCTGGTGAAAGATAAGAAATTACCGAGGATGTATAATGTGATGCAGAATTCTGCTGACGCGACTCTAAATGAGGAAGATATTGCAGTGAGCAATGTCCGAATTGATCTTACTCGTGGAAACAATAATCCGTTAAATAGGTATTTCAGACTATTCAATTATTTGTATGGACACTCTCATGTAAACTATAGTTTTCATCTAAATCTACTTTAACTTATCTTGTGGCCATGTACTCTCGGCATCAGGATCAGCTTTTTCGAGGTACTATAACTTTCTTTGAAGCTAAGAAACTTGTTTGCCTCCATTATCCTTAAATTATCTGTTCATGCTACAAACTTTCTGATTGTGTAATGTACTACGTCTCTTCGTTTCTTGTTTTAGCTAAGTAATAAATGACCAATTAGAGTGTTGAAACCTATAAATTTACATACTGCTTGCAATTGCTATACACTACTACATACAGTCATATAATTAATGTGCCTTATGATCAGTAATTGAAGACATGGCCTGCAATCAACCTAAGAAAGTGGTCTAGACAGTCAATATGGATTCGCTTGTTAGAATATTTATGTGGTGTGTTGGTATCTCCCAGGATTATGACAGCACCAGAAAAATCAGTATTTGTGATGGTGCAGTCAGTCATTTGCTCCCTGCATCTTATGAAGACATGATTGTCAGAGTTTACACCAAGAAGCCTGACCTGGTGAGAAGATTATATTTTCTTATGGAAGTTTTCTTGATAATTGTCTGTTAACTTTTTGTGAACTGAATTCTACCGAAAAACGTACAGGTGGAAGCTGTGTCTAAGGCCTTTGAAAACTTCCAGGTGAAGACATATGGGGTGAAAACTCAAGTCCATGAAACTCCCACGAAGACGATGAAGAAGCGGTTGAGGTATCACCACTAGGTGGGGTGTTTTAGCTTGCAGGCCACATTGGTCTAGACTGAATTTTGTGCATATGGTAGCCGGAACACGTACATGCAAATACAATCCCCCGAATATCAATATATACACAAGTAGTTCTGAAAAGTGATCTTTACATGTATCCTTGGTCGCTTACCTAAACAATGTGACCCATGGTAATATTTTTGCAGAAATGATGTAATTACACTTGTTAGACACTGCACATTGCTTTAGCATTAATGAAGAGTGCATCTTGGTATAATCTTCCTTTTATGTCATAGGGTGATTGATGTCTGCTCTTAAACCACCAAAATGTCTGTTAAAAAGGCACGAAAGCTACACATCTTTTCTGTAAATTCAAATACCACCAGAAATCGTAACCATGGTCTGTGATTTAACTTTTATGTTTACTCCATTTAATCACTATACTGTCGCATCAAAGAAGGTTTATATTCTCTGTCCACTTCCCATTTTAGTGAAGTGGATTCTTAAAACTGACAGCTGCCGATCTTTACATTGTAGTTGCCATCAATATACATTACAGTCTCCTGAAATACTGTGTTGGGTTGTTAACACCAACGCAATGGCTCTAAAATGTAGGTCAGAGTCTGGTCAAATGTGTTGATATTCACCATATGTTCACTTCATCCATCAATGTACACAGCAGGGGTCAGGAGTCCGATTTACATGGGTCGTCATTTGCCTTCTTAAACTCTAACGTTAGTAAACTGTGAATTCTCCTTCTCAGACTAGAAGCTTCCGCAGGTCTGAACCATTGCTTTCCGAACTGATAATGAATAAATGTGCAAAAGTTGTTAATACTGGTAGAATAAGTGTGATGAACAAGAACAAAAATAATGAAAATAGAGGGCTCCCATGCAACACATTGGGATGGAAAGAAGTACCATATGCAAGTCCTGCTTTTTCAGACGTTCAGGCGCTTCATCAATAAAACGTTCCATAAAGAAAAGAACAAAAAGGCCACAGTCATATTCGTTTTGTTGTTGAGGCACCTGTTTCACAAAAGAGAATGAGGCAGTTGTGTTAGTTAAATTAACAGGTCTATTGAGATAGTATGTTGTTACAGAATTGCATCCATTCAGTAAACTAAGTTACTTTTACTCTCTTATCAACATCTTTCAGGGGCAGAGCCACTATATAGCTAGCTGGGGCATTTGCCCCTCCTCACCCTTCTTTTAATATTACATTTCTATACACACATTTCCAATTATATAGATCAAATACACTAATTGCCCCTTCTCAAATGCATAAAATTTTCCTACATACTATATTTTTGCCCCTCCTTAAGCATAATCCTGGCTACGCCCCTGACATCTTTAGCTTAATAATTTTTTCACATAAGAATCAATATGGTTGAATTGTCTTATCCATAAAACACTCAGGTTTATAAAAAGGTATACAGATATAAAGATATTTAAAGAAAATTATCAAACAGCACGTTGCAGAAAATTTTAAACATGCTTTGCTGTTGGAAAGAAGCATATTGTGTATCCTGCAATGGTACAGGAGTAGAGATTCACCAGAGAAGACATACAAAATTTCTTTCTAAGGAAGAAGAACTATACCTCAATTACTTTCTGTTCAATTCTTCGAGAGAGCCTGTTCCAGATATTCTCTGCGATGGGGAGTTCAGGCAGCACTTCTTCTTTTTGTAAAAGCTTCCACTCTTCTACTAGAAAGCTGGCAGATAACAAATAATGTGACATTTCACTTCTGATAACAAATAAGTTTGCAAGAGAAATCAATTGAATTACTTGATGTTGATGACTTTGGCCAAAAGGTCAAGTTACATAAAGCAAGCCAACTAAACTAGCCGATCAAAGTGACAATTGAAAATTATTTGCTAGTACTCTGATGATAGACAACTCTACATAAACAGTAATGTTTTTGCAAAGGCATACAGCACATGCTGAATATTCAACTTATTATCTGGTAAAGCTTAAATATGCTCCTATGATTAAGGAAATATAGTACTTAGAGAGAACCAAATGAGATCAGAAAATTTTGATGAAAGAACCTTGTACAAGTTCTATCATTTAATGATTTAATAGAATATATTACTGTGCAACTATAATGAAGGCATAAAGTAAAATTGCATGTACATTGATGCGCAGTTGATACTTGCCATACAGCACAAATTTTTTCTCTCCTACCAATTTAGGTATCATGTACTCTTAAGAAAAAAATTCAGGGTACCTACAGAACAGTAGAGAGTCTGAAACACCAATCATATGAAATGATATAAAATATACTCCCTCTTTGCCAGCCTTGTGGTTAAAGAAGAGGGATAAATGTTCCTGGTGTTGCGCCAAACAGTACAACTTATAATTTTCTCCCAGTATGATATCAGAGTTAATACTCAATATAAATGTCCCATAAAAAATATCGTAAGTACTGTCATACACACTCTGACAGTATTTTAACAGACTATCAGTTTTTATGATCTAAAACCAGTTTCTGCGACCAGTATAATAGTGTGCCTCATGAGCCATGACATAACCAAAAGCAAAATCTACTGACCTCTTCACATTACTGAAAATTGACTTGCTAGAATGAAGTCTTAAAGAATCCAAATGCAGTATAATTGGTCCCGACCCGTCTTCTTTTTTTGGTATGGATATGATAACCAAGCTCCAATGATGACTGGCACAAAGAGATAATGCAAAATATGGTCACTGAGGTAGCCTTGGCCATACAATATGAGGTTAGAAAAGAAGATCCGATAAGTTTCAGTAAATACTTCACATAACATGCAGACTCACCAAATGTAATGCAAAGGACCACAATGGTAATGTATCTAAGTTTATGGGTCAAATGTAAATGTACACGACTCAGCAGTTCTGGGGTAGCATCTACTTCTTATAAGTGTAATTTTACAGCTCGCTCAATTTTAGTACAGTATGCAAGTAATCATCACCCCATTTCTGAATGGCAGAAGGTTGATTCCATTATTTCAGAAGATATTTACATCTTTTTTCTATATATTAGTTTAACTTTAGGTATTGATATTTCATTTGTGCTGTTGTCTTGCTCGTGGTTAAGAATTGAACTTTCTCTCGAAAAGGGGTCGGTGAGCCCAACACACAATGTAGGGTGGCTTGAAATCATAACTGTTCTTACTGCTTACTTTTCATGAATTGGGAGGAAGATGTATGCTTTCTCGAATATATTCACACCTTTCCACCATCTTCGGAACTTCAAAAATAAATCCTCTCTATCAGTCTGCATCAGGGAAAAATAATTAAGTACCAAAACATTATACTAGGAAATTTAGCTTTCCTAAAAGCACTCCAGTCTTGCAAATGATGTTAGGACTAAGAAATCATTAAACATTCTAAGGAAAACTCATTGCAATCAAGATGATTTTGAGTTGACAAGAACATGAAATTCTCATACAAAGAAATCTTTCCATGCCTGTCCTGTGCCTCCTGTCAGAGTAAATGACATTAACATCTTTCTTGTTTCATGAATATGAGAAGATTCTATGGACAAAACTACAATCAAATTGATCATACATAGAGATGAGTGCTCCAAGAGTTTCAGACACTACCTTTGTCAGAACATCCTGTTTCAACTTTTCATAGAAGTAAGTATTGAACATGTGATAATTGTATTTTCTTCTAGTACTTGGAGTTGGGGATGTTGGTTTCTGCAAATATCTTGACAAAATAAATCAGTTAGTGAACTATCTAATTACAAATTTACAGCATCTAACCTGCAGTCCCAAGTAATAACAGTTAGCATGCTATAGCAGTACCATTAGTAAAGAAGTTGGAGAATGATAGGACAACTACAAAATTTTCTTAATTTTTGCACAAGAATTTTATCAAGCAAGTCTCCCACTAGATAGGTACTTATTAGTAGTAGGATTTTTCCGTGGTTAGAACAGGATTAAATCATTAGTATAAATAATAATCAAGACCAACAATGACAAACACGAAGACAACTCGTGAAGGATGAAAGTCATAATGATAAATTAAACTATGGCATCGGTTAAGTGAACAACACAAGCACTTTAGCAACAGAATGATACCAAATTGCGCCACTAGTCTTTTTTTCATTTCTTTTTCCAATATGGTTTAGCATAATTCTCAGCATTGATAATTAATGGTCTTAGCTTAGGGTGGCAGGAAAGTATCCAGATTATACCCATGTAATAGCTGGAAGATTTAGTGTTAACCAAGCTTGGAGACAACTCAAACAATGCAGTAGAAGTGTAGAACAAATAAAACTAAAACTATGAGCTCAAGTTTCTTCATTTTATAAGGTAAATGTAATTTAAATTACAAAGTTTCTAGCAGCACATAAAGTGGACTGCCAACTGTCAAATGAGTTTCTATGAAACATCAAACATGCTAACATCAGAGATCTCAACCTTAACAGTACTATCAATTAAACAAAGTAAAAAGAGGAAAAGAAGATGAATAAGGTTGAGGTAGGAAATATATATATTCATCAACATTTACTGGAACCATAATTACTGCCAGTCATATAGTTACGGACTTACGGTCACAAGCATATTGACAAGAAGTAGTAGAATAACTAACAACATTGAGCTCACCGAATGTAAAAGTTCATGATTGGTGATGATAAATAAGACTCAGGAGCCAGACATTCCATGTCCAGGTAACAGATTTCAATGGCTTCAGGATCATCCCTATTTTAAGACGCAGTAGTATAGGATGCATAAGAACTAAGAAGGAACACTATTAAAGAAGAACAGAGCATTGTGTGATACATACTGCAGTAAGATGGTACCTTGATGGGTAGTATATGCGGGCCTCTTTACCGCTGAAACAAATTAAGAGGAAGGAATAAGTAAATGCTGATAACTACACATACCATGTCAAAGCTTTAAGAAAGCAGGCATCAAGGTTACAATATTGTTAGATTGTTGGAGGATCTATAGTACTATACCTTAGACCCACTTGGTCTGTTTCATCTACTACATCACCTTCAAGTTCCTCCTTCTCTTCATCTACTAGAACAAAACTTCTACGCTGAAAATTATACATTGGTTTATGACCTTCTTGTGTTGATTAATAATAACAGCTGATAAACATAATACACTGCACCACTCTAAACAAGCGGATACGAGCATAGAATAGAATTGATCAACAAAGGGGCATACAAATTAGATAGGAAACACAAAGAAGTGGACAGTTAATTGACACATAGCAAACGGATACAAATAGCACTAGCAATATTGGCTATAAAATATTAAGATAGATAGGACTTCGGATATACTCATCAATTTCTGAACATATTTTGCCAGCAGAGTTATCATGGATAACTTGACTAATGGCTCGATTCCAGCCATCATCCCAAGATTTGCATATTATAGTCCCCTTTTTAAATATCTATATTACTTCTAATTACAGGACTTCATGGCTGCCTTAGAAAATATCATCTCAAAGGTTTAGATGACACCAAATTTCAGCAACAAGCCAAGAAAGCAGTAGGTAGTTAGGTACGCCCAAGAAAGCTTGCAGATAAAAGTTATGTTAACAGATATTGAAGTGTGTGTGTGTGAGAGGGAGAGAGAGAGGAGAGAGAAAACAGTTGGGGAAATGGGTATTTTAATAATTCAACACAGGACAAAGTGAACTCACGGTGTTCCTTCTGGTGTAATGTAGATGTAGACTATGACCGCTACTTTCCCTACAAAACAACAAAAGGAATATGTCAAGATTATGCAGCGTCATTTATGATGTGTAACATGTGTTGCTTTTTTTTGTTAAGGAAACTATATTTCTCATATAGATTCTAAAGAGTCTTCAGAGAGACAAGTAAACAAATATCAGATTTTGGGCTCAGAGACATAATAGAGGAATCGGTCATTAGAGGGAGGAAATTTCCACAGCACAAGTAACACCAATGAATCTCCCTTAAAATAAATAAATAAATAAATAACCCGATGAATAATTATCTTCAACTGAAACCCAGGCCCAAATTCGACATGAGACAATAAGATCTTTGTTCATCAGAAACCAAACTTAACAGATCTGACCTTTTCCATTATCTCTTCCTTGTTTTTACCTCCAACACTTCCATTTCAACTAATACCTTAACCCAGAACCTGCTACTAGCATGAGATCCATATATATTCATAAAAAACGCTTGCATGCGTGTATGGAGAATGAGAAAAGGTGCACGGGCGACACAATCAAGCAGCAGAAAACTAGCAATGCACTGGAATGAGGGGACAAACAACAGGTGGCTAGCATATCTATCTATTCACAGCTATTGGTCAGATCATCAGTTAGAGGCTTACAGCTGGAAATTCACATTCACAAAAATGCTGATGTGTTGTGATGGGTAGATGTGTAGGGGGGATGACAGAGTAAAAGGTTATGATGGCTTTGAACCATTACTAGGGCCCACAATAGAACAAGCATTTCCACCACAATAGAACAAGCATTACTTACTTTTTTGTTGAACTGCAAGAAACATCTTTGTCAGACGGATGAGATGATGAATTAGAAGCATGGATTCCTCGTTTCTCGCCATTGGTTTGCTGCTGGTCACTAATGTTTGCTGAGAGATGATTTGGAGATTTAAAAGGTGTTTGTCTTGATGATAAATCTTGCTTTTGAGTTATCTGAGCTAAAAATGGTTTGCGCTCTCTGATTTTTTTGTGATCAGATTGCTCCAACGTAGATTCTGCTTCGGAACAGTCGTTTGCCCTCTGTTTGAGAAGGAAAATGAACAAATGAAGGGGATCTGATACCAGGTTATCTCATTGAGTAATCAGGACAATCAAGTAAGTCATGAGAAACACATACTTCAGTGTCCAACTTGCTGCAGAAAATCAAACCAAATTCTGAAGCAGGAGCTAGTGGATGTGATAAGTCATCCATGCCACCTACAAAGTACATTAGACTTTAACTTTTGGTCTTAAGATCAGGTAAGATACTTAATCATTCATTTGATTTTCAGAAAATGAATACCATCATTTACATACCAAAACTTAATCATACATCCCACCCCCTCCCTTTCATAAATTAAAGTTCAATTTACAACACTCTATTTTACTTGTTTCAAAACCCCAACAGGAAGCTTTTTCACTGCACCACATGATTCTTTCCCGAAAGCAAATTTAACTATTAATATGTGATCCTCGAAAAAGAAATAAGTTATCAAAATTATAGGTCATGTTATGCAAGTAAGAATGCATTCATACACATTTTCTGAGTATCTTTTGAACAGCTTCCGGCTAAATGTTAAAATAAAGATCCTTCGGGTTCGGGGACATCCAAGCAAAGAACACCATTTGTGTTAATAGAGAGATCTAGGGATCAATCCCCACCATTCCCCTCCCCCAACTAAAAAAATATATTAAAATGATTATATATTCAAACTGAGTTTTGAACCCAAGGTATTTTGACAAAACAAAAATCTATTCACCCTCTCTGTTGTATCATAAACTTTATTTGTGTGTGTGTGTGTGTGCATGCGTAGCTAAGAAGACTGCATTTGTATTTAGCTAACATTTTCATTGTCTATAGGTGAAAGATCACTATATTATGTTAGCCAAAGTTTTTGAGAGCAGTAGGCCTAAGAATTACACCCACAAGAAAGAACAACCAGAGAACAAGAACAACAGGAGGAATATAGAATTGGGCAAATAAAAAAACCAACAGCGACAATAACATCATGCACCTCACCATTGTCAATAGACTCATCGGCTGTTATTATCGACTTCCTGCCTTTTAGGTTATCCTGAAAAGAAAATATCATCACAAATAAATGACCAATCATATAGCGATAACAGGAATACCATCGATCGAGTCCCCATACCAATAGAGCAACTAAAAAATAAACATGACATTAATGTCGAGAAACCAGATTCAAGCATGAGTTTAGCGGCAATATAGGACACCAGATGAGGTAACAGAAATTCACTTGAACTAAGTTCTGATTCTTTTATCCAGACTTACAATGCCATCACCTATCCAAAAATCCATTTGATGAGATCACTTTGATAGAATGCCACAGCATAATGTTAAACAAAACCCAACTATCATCATCTCTGAAAAAAGCTATTCCTCTCCTATTTTATTAATTTATTGTTTCCTGCTCTATACTCCTACATACTTTTGATGAAACAAGGGCAACAATAAACATTTTCTTCCTGTCAATTCCTATTCAACAACAGGTATCATCAATCAGATATCAGCAATGTCGTATGACCAAAAATAGTTTCGGTTCTCACAGACAAGCACTGCGGCGAAAGCAAATAGATCGCAACTTATAAAAAGCCCAACCTTTTCAAGCTTTCTGCGCGCCAATTCCGCTTCCATCTTCTTAATGTTAGCTCTCAATTTCTCGCCGCCGTCGGGCAATCTATACATACTTCCGAAATTTACATCCCTCGTAATCTTCTCAATGAGTTCTTCCTCAGAGAGATGCCTGAAGCAGTTAATCGGCCCCGATTCCCCCTCCTCGTCGAGGTCTTTACCCACTTTTCTCTTTCTCTCTCCTTCCCTTGCCATGCATCTGTTCACAGCCGAGTTCCGGTGAGTGCACTCAGAAGTCAGCTGCTGCTCACCTCTGTTTTACCCAATTACTATGTTTGTAATTTTAATTTGTTTCATTTTTGGATTAGAATATACTTCCTCGTTCCGCCATTATAAGTCTCATTTATGGCCGGCCAGGATTTTAAGAAATGTTAAGAAAAATGGGTGATAAAAAAGATAGTGGAATAGAGGTACCACTTATATATATATTAGTTTTAAATAAAATGTGAGTGAAATGAGTTAGTGGAATGTGAGACCCTATTACCATTTACAGTAAAAGTGAATCGGGACTTCTATTCGCGGAACGGACTAAAATGGAAAAACGAGACTCTTATTCGAGAACGGAGGAAGTAGTATTTATTAGCTATATTTCATTTCGAGTAGCTTGAGAAAATTAGGAGTCTTTTAGTCTCTTATAAAAAAAAAATTCTAGTTATTTTATTAAAATTATATTTTTGATAAAGTTATAATTGTTTAATGAATTAACTTTAACAAAAGGCTCGTTGTATAATACACTGTATTTTCTGTCCCCGCCTAGAAATATAGTGAAATCACCTTTCCTATTCTTTCCTCCCTACCCTGCTACTAAGAAAGATGTTCACTTCTTAAAATATCTTATATATGTAGGAGGAAATAGGGGAAGGGGTCATATTTATCCCGACGGAAGCAAGAGTACAGTTTATAATGCTACAAGGGCGGGTATAGTAAGCAAAATCATACGAAAAGAAAAAGGGGGATATGAAATAATCATAACAGATCCATCGTATGGACGTCAAGTGGTTGATATTATCCCTCCAGGACCAGAAGCTCTTGTTTCAGAGGGTGAATCCATCAAATTGGATCAACCATTAACGAGTAATCCTAATGTGGATGGATTTGGTCAGGGGGATGCCGAAATAGTACTTCAAGATCCATTACGTGTCCAAGGCCTTTTGGTCTTCTTGGCATCTGTTATTTTGGCACAAATATTTTTAGTTCTTAAAAAGAAACCGTTCGAGAAGGTTCAATTGGCCAAAATGAATTTCTAGACTCGCGAATTTATAGACACCAGGTTTGTAAAAAGAACAAAATTTTAATTGTCAATTTTATATGATCAAAAAACAAATTCTTAAAAACCTTTTATTTATTTGCTCTTTTTCTACCAACTTCGAGGACTCCCTTGTAGCGCAATCTTAGTCATAACGCACGCTTATTTATAATAGGTAGATTTTTGTTTGAGGAAGACTATTTTATTTGACTTTATGGCTTTACCACCCTTTATCTTTGTTCAAATTGAATTGACAGGACTGTGTTACTATTGCCATATTTCAATGCCATAAAATTGGGATAGAGATTAGCATAAATAAGCGGGGAATCGGATGAACCAGAAGCGTGAGGAACAAAAAATTCTAGGAGGCATTATTTGTTTTGTCTTCCTAGTCTTCGACACAAGAAAAGGAATTTTCCAAACCCCCCTTCTTGTGTCGAAAGAGTAATCTATTTGTCAAAAACTCCTAGTCTTGTTTTCGTTTTTCCAGATGTATCGTAACTTTACTTTTTTTCGATTTATTACGTATAATAAAATATATAAAGTAGTGGACAAACCATTGAGATACTCAAATCTAAAAAATATAAGGATAATTAGGGTAAGAAAGAGTATCGAAAGTATTTGTGCGAGATCTTATCTACAGAAATAAAAAATATAGAATAATTCTATATATAAAATAGAATTAGAATCCAGGAAATTGAGTGATTCCCCATTTGTTCTAACTTGGAAAGTACCGATCACCAGTTACAGTACCTATTATCCAAAGAGGAATCCTTCCAGTGGTATCGACCATTTACTCCACTTCCCTCCAAATTTCATCAAGTGGTCGTGCTAGAGACATAAACAGTCAGGGATAATTATGAGATCCTTCCGAACGGGCTAAAAGAATGCCTAGAATTATTAGTTTTTTTCTTTCATTTGCCTAGTTGAAAAAATAATTGGAAAATAAAACAACAAGTACAAAAATGAGTAATAACCCCCAGTAGAGACTGGTACGATTCAATTCAACACTTTGTTCATTCGGGTTTGATTGTGTCATAGCTCTATAATTCGGGATTAGGTTTATCGTTGGATGAACTGCATTGCTGATATTGACCCCAAAAAAAAGACGGTAGGTACAGCCAGGCCATGAACAACCAACCATCGTACTGTAAAAATAGGATAGGTTCGGTCTATAGTCATTTGATTAGGGCCTCCTAAAATGATCTACTAAATTCATCGAGTTGTTCCAAAGAATCAAAACGGCCAGTTATTAATGGAATTTCTTGTCGACTCTGTGTGAAATACTCGTTTGGCCGAGGGCATCCAAATACATCGTAAGCTAAACCAGTACTGATAAATAACCAACCCGCAATGAATAGGGAAGGTATAGTAATGCTATGAATGACCCAATATCGAATACTGGTAATAATATCCGCAAAAGAACGCTCTCCTGCCACTCAGGAGCATACACGTCAGCAGTCAAATTTATAATCCAATATTTACCGCACAACAAAACCCAAATTAGGGCTTAGAAATCTAAGCAGTCTGTGAAAACTGAAAACCCCCTTCAATTGGAAAAGCGACAACTTCATCATTATCTACCAATGGCGGATCCAACGCCAGCGCCGGAAACAACCGCTGTCGCCACCGATCACAATTCCGCTCTCCATACATCCGAACCCGAACCTGAATCTCGATCCGCCCAATCTGATCCATCTCCCACATCGCTTCCCCAATTTCCAAACCCTAGTCCTAGCGGCCCTCCGCCTCCATCAGTTCTCGTTGCTCCTCCACCGGCGATGCAGCCCTCCTTCCGCCCGGCTGGGACGCTTGGCACCGCTACCCCACAATTCCAACATGTCCTCCCCTATCAGGCTCCAGGTGTTCCACCTCCAGGAGTGGTACCAGCTCCCGCGGTTGGGAACGGACCGTTGGCGTCGGTGCATCCGGTGATGGCGCCGCCTTACGCCATGCCCGGTCAGCCTATGAGATATGGGCCGCCTATGTCGAATGGCTACCCTGGTATGCCTCAGCCTCTTCACCAAGGTGCCATGCCCCCGGGTGGGTTTTCTCTCTATTACCGATTAAATTTGTCTCTAGATAGACTGGATGTATGAGTTGTGTGTGTGTGTGTGTCTCTTAATTTTGCATAGGGATGCACTTTCTTGTGGAGTTGGTGGTTTTAACTTTTAGTAGTAACATTTTGGATGATTTACCATAAATTTATGACGAAATTGGCCTATTAGCTGAATCATCTCTCATGATCATTACAAAGTACCATGCTTTAAGAAAACTGGTCCCTAATTGATTTGATTTTATGGGCATAAGTGTGCTGCTATGCTGTATTTTACAATGTGTTAACAGAAAGAGCATACGAGGCATAAGGGATAGGGAGGGGTACATGTTAGTCAGATTAGGGGTATCGATGACGAGATGTTTTCTCTACAGTGTCTCATGAATGTTTACGGTGGGAAAGGTTGGAAGGCTTCATTAAAGACTGAGTATCCCTCACACTTCAACTCCTTTTGTTGGTATGCACGAATTTATTATTTGCTTGATTTCATTGATTTCTACTGCATTTGTTCTAATGGAATATATCGTAATATTGGAAGTCCAATTCTTTAGAAAGAATAGAATAAGGAAAAAATGTGATTTTTCCATTCCAATCTGAAGCAGTTCTGGTTTGCTGTTTACTGAGTAGGCTATTACTGTAGTGATAATCACTTCTCGAATTAAACCTTCACCTATGGTGCCTCCAATTAGATAGTTTTGGCATGCCTTCTGTTTGCAAGTCAATGCTTAAGGTATGCCATGTTCATGCATTTCCTGTTTCATGAATCCCAATGCTATTTTCTTGATGTTCCTTCAGGTTATATGTTCAGTTGGTGAGTGTTGTCATGTCTGTGCTGCAATCTCTTATTGCTTTGATGTTTTTGGTTACAACAGTTGATTCATCTTGTTAGATCTATTTATGCTTGATTCAATCTATAGTAAGTTGATGTGTAATTTGATTAGCATGTTGTTGACAGTGTGCCTAGTTTTTGTGGCCTCTTCATGCAGGAGTACCTCGTTATCCTTCTCCTTATGCACCAATGCTTCAGCCAGCATTTTCCATGTGTCCATTGGTTGGTGTTATGCCACCATTGGCACGCCCTCCAGTTATTGGAATTCGTGGTCCAATTATTCCTCCAGTTGTTAGACCCATTACTCCAAGCGCGACATCAACAGAGGAGCCACAGACGACTGTATATGTTGGGAAGATATCATCAACTGTGGAAAATGATTTCATGTTGTCTCTCCTGCAGGTTTGATGTAGTATCTTGAAATATTGTTCTCTTCTATTCCATTCTCTTGTGGGATTCAATTTGTGCATGTATGGAGTTTTGTCTGAATAATATAGCTTGATTTTTATATCAACCAAGCCTGACTTATAACTCTTTCTGAAGCTTTGTGGGCCAATAAAGAATTGGAAACGTCCACAAGACCCCACTGGAACTTTGAGTCTGCTGAAGGAGTTCTTCGGGCATTGCGACTACTTAATAAGCTAAGAGTTGATGGTATGATTTACTGCCTTCTATTAGAGATATACGTAGTTCTTCAACTTTGATGTGTTAGCCTCACCATATTTATGCAAGATGCTGATGCCTCATGCTACAAATTTCTCTTACATTAGAAATCTTATACTCCCTCCATCCGCCATTAGGAGTCCCATTTCTTGGCGGCACGGGAGTTAAAAAATGTTAAAGAAAGTGGATGGAAAAAAGTTAATGGAATAGGGCCCCCACTTGTATATATTAGTTTTAAATTAAATGTGAGTGGAATGAGTTAGTGGAAGGTGGGACCCTATTACCATTTATGGTCAAAGTGAACCAAGACTCCTATTCGCAGACGGACTAAAATAGAAAAACGGGACTCCTATTTGCGGATGGAGGGAGTACTACAAGTTGTTGACTTTTTCTGACTTTTTGGTTCACATACTTAGTTACTCTTATGTGTATTTGTGTGCATCATAAATCCCTCCCAACTATGAAAGTTGAGAAGAACTTTTGTTCTTCTGCCGATTTAATATCAACCTTTTGATCTGCAGTTAAATGTTAATCAAACAACACGGAAATATCTTGAGCGCTATGTAAAGAAAAAGATAGAAGGTTCGGAATCCAAGGAATCTGCAACTGATGGTTCTGACAAAGAGGAAGCAAGAGACTCGAGCTCTGATACTGACAAAGATGTTAAGTTGACTGAAGAGTCTCTAAAGCCTTCATCAGATGAACAACAGACAAAGGATAACAGTGAGACGAATAAGGAAAATCCTGAGGCTGTCAGTTTTAGCCTTGTAACTGATGAAGACAGGGATGCTGACCGTGATGCTTGCGAGAAGCTCACAGGTATGTTAGAGGAACGGCTGAAGTACAAACCACTTCCACCCCCACCCCCACAAACACTTATTGATGGATCTGGAAACTCAAACTCAGAGCAACCTTCTGGTTCAAAGGGTAGAGAACCAGAAGGTGGGGTGAAGAACAGTATGTAATTCTTACAAACCTGATAATCTGTCCGGGACTTTTTGTTTCCATCCATAGTAGTTGTTCCAACACTGATGGAATGCTTACACTTCATTATGCAGATACAGAAGACAAAAATGAGGATAACAAGACTGCTGAGAGCAAACCCTCTAGTGAGCCTGATGGAGCAGGAACAGGTTCTCCTGATAGGAGTAGAAGGCATGATAAAAAACAGGGATCGAGACCGTGACCCAAGACAAGAAAGAGAAAGGGAACTTGAAAGATACAAGAGAGAGCGAGAGCATGAGCGAGCTAAGAGGGAGAAGGAGAGAGAAAATAGGAGTCGGGAAGATGAACGGAGGTATAAAGTGCATGAAAAAGAATGGGAATCCAGAGAAAGAGAGAGAGAACATTGGCGGAAGAGAGAGCGAGAACGAGAGAGAGAAAGGGCTCATGAAAGGAAGTGGGAAGTTGTGGACCAAGAACATGACGATGATGATGGGTATGGAAAGAAGAAGAAATATAAGATCAGTGATGAAGAGAGGAAAAGGAGACAGAGGGAGAAGGAAGAGGATCTGGCTGACAGAGTGAGAGAGGAGGAAGATATTGCTGAAGCTAAAATGCGAGCCGAAGAAGATCAAAAGAAACAGCTTGAGGTTCTGAAAACAGAAACTGTTCTGCCAGTTAATGGATTAGAGAATGCTATCTCGCCAAATGAAATCAATGCTATCTCGTCTAATTTTGCTCCGGACATTCAACAAAATAGCAATGTGCCAACTAAAAAGTTGGTCTTTGGGCTTTCAGGATTCGGAAAGCGAGCTGCTGTAACTTCAGTTTTTAATGAGGATGAGGATGAGGATGCACATAAGGAAAAGAAGATGAGACCTCTAGTTCCAATTGATTACTCAACTGAGGAACGGGAAGATATTCAATCTTCCATGGCTGAAGCCCCAACAGCTAATATGGTTGCTGCAGCAGATTTTGTGAAGCGTATCTCAACTGTTAATCCTAAAGAAATTGATGGAGAAAAAGAAAAAAGTAGACGCTCTCATGAGAGATCCGGCCAACGTGACCGTGATAGACATGAGGAAGAGAACAATAGCATCCGCGAGGAGAGCAGAAGAGATCATTCTGAAAGAGAAAGATCAAATAAAACAAAGACCCCAGAGAAAAGCAGAAGCTTTTGGATGCTAAGCAGTTAATTGACACTATCCCAAAGACCAAAGATGAGTTGTTCTCCTATGAGATCAACTGGGCTATCTATGATCAGGTGACTACCTCTATGCATCTTTGATGTCGTAAATTATTCCTTTTTGATTAATCATTTATTCATTTTGCTTTATTGTTCAAAAGGCTGTGATAAAATAAACTCATTAAGATCATGATATTGAAACGTGTATTGATCACGGCACCACACATATCTTGTATTAGAGATGGAATAATTTGCAACAGTTATAAATTTTGTAAGTTTCACTATATCACCTCTGGTGCAGTTTCTTAATAGGCGTGCTTATCTTATGCTCTTCGAAATCAAAATTGTGTGCAATCAGAAGGAAAACCATCGTTTTACCTTTTTTGCTTAAACAGGTTGCTTTGATTGAGGTTATCTACCTCAAAGGTTATTCTGCATGGGATTGTTTTGTACTTGTAGTATTAAATCTAAATTCATTCAAATATAAAAAAATTAGCCACAAAGAACTCAACAATAAAAATTTAAAAGAAAAAAGGCCATGCCTATACGGCTTTCCCATATGCTTATTTCATTACACCGTTGTGATGTTGTAATATCCCTATGTAAAATCAAATTTGTCAAATCTACCTTAATAACTATCCTCGGCATTTATAAAACCCACCAACAATTTCTTCGATATTTATGTTAGCATGTTCCTCCACCAGTAAACATGTATAGAATATTTGAATTGGGACCACTATCATGTAGCAATATGGGACAAAAATTGAGATTGAACACAGGCGATGTCGTACTTTCACAAGAAAACGGAACCACAATCACTTTTTTCAAAAACATTACGCATTAATCAAACATTGAACCACTATCACAGTCGAAAGCGAATTAAAATTCCAAAGAAATCCAGACTAATCTTCTCTGTATTCAATCTTGAACTTTTTCTCCTCTTGTGGGAAAATCCAGGTCTTAGTTTTGAAATATATTGTGTTTTTAAATTTCTTTATCATTTAACTGTCAACTTGTTTTTGAGAAATTCATAATCCAATTTAGACATGGACTAGTATACTTATTGGGACGAAAAATAGTAGGCCAACTTCTCCGTCAAAACCAGGCAAAAATTAGACCAAGACAATAAAACGGAAAACCAAAAATGGACTTTAGATGTTTTAAAACTCTGTGGACATTCCCATTTACATAGCTGATAGAAAGTGGAAGAAGCAGAATAAGAGGAATAACAGAAACATAATTATACTTGCAATCTCAGGAGGAAATATAATTGACATTTCTTTGAAACAATCATCGTTATGTAGTACTACATTATACAACATTTCTTTGACCTTTCACTGTTTCACATACATAAACAAAATCGAGGCTGAAAATTACAAAGACAAATACTTGAGTTTACAAGATAGGCTATATACATATAAACCTGTTTCCTGTGCCTCGAATAAAACTGTAGTTTTAATCAGCTCTGTAACTCCATCGATGTACACACACTAGCGAAAAAATGATAAGCAAGGGGGCAAAGCATATCTGCCTTCATCTTCTTCCACCGAAAGGTGTCCAAGGACTCCCCCCACGATTATAATGAAAAAACTTGTCCGGGGCACTGCCCAAAAAAATTGTAAATAAGCAGTTCGAGTTTATTGCGACATCAGATAAATACCAACTTGTTTCTTCCTGTCTCAGCTCAGATCCCTCCTCCGCTTGCTAGATCTACTCCTAGTTCTTGGATTCTCAGGAGAATCTGGCTCTGGCTCAGGTGTATTCTGCAGCGTTGGGCTGCTAGGATTTGCAGGATTCTTTGGAGTTGGACTTTCATGAACTTCCTTATCTATTGCACAACTTGGCTCTGAGACCTCCATTCCAGTGCCAGACAGGGGCTCCCCATAAGAGATGGCTGCATCTAGAGAGTAGATGCGCAAAGCAAGAGCTGAGAGAGTAGTGATTCTAGCCGCAGTTGAAGGCGATGACCAATACCACCAATCATTTTGCATGTACTCACTTTTAATTGTGTCCTCAAATACGATTGTAGCCTGTACCATCTGAAAGAAGAGAGAGTACAGAACAACAATGAGATGTGAAGCACATCAAGACCATAGAATTGTACCATGGATATAAGCCACAGTGATACTTATAGTCAGAACATTTGAAAGAACCAGATATGTAAGCTTCAGGATTTGGGGAAAAAAAATAGAGATGGCATCAGTAAACTCAAAAAAGAGACCTATTGAATATTACAAAAAGTATGGTCTGCACTCAAAAGCAGATTATTGATTAGCATGTAAATTTCACCTTGAGATTTGGGCATATAAAATGTTGAGAACCAAAAGGGTCAAAAAAACACAGAGAGCATAAATGAGAAAAATATCCATCATGATACAACTTACGTGACCTACATATCAAACTAAAACGCACAAATTGGAAAGACATCAAATAATAGAAAGGTGTGACTAACCTCATAGATTGATTTTGCAGATTTAACAAATGCACGCCATGCACATCTTCGATCTTGACCTGACCTTGATTTTCTAAGAGCATCTTCTGGTAGAGCAGCATCCATATCAAGTAGATTAATCTTAAGAAATCTCAAAATTTCAGAAGCTCTGCCTATTAATGGTCTTGATGAAGATTCACGAATTATAGTGCTTTTTGACAACCCAGACACTGATGAACCTTTGTCCTTTACTGAAGTAACTTGATCCTTCTCACTCATCAGTATGGATTTCAATCTGCCAGCAATAGATAGTTCATCAGATAGGCCATTTTCTACAGATCTTGATGACCTATGTGAATCTTTAAAGCCCCTGCTGTGCATCGCCGCACTGGGTGGAGTATTCTGTTGTCTACTTCTCAAATCAGTAGGCCTTGAACTGGCCTCATTTGTTACTGCAAGGCTCAATGCTAGTGCGGAATCACTTAGATAGGGAGACTGGCCTGCCAACAGGGACGGGACGCCACCGCTGCCAATAAGTCCTATGTCATTCACCCCATCCTTAACTGAGCTAGGAACAATGAACCTTGTCATAATCTCCTCAAATTTAAAGGGGCGATCAGCACGGTAGCCTTCCAGAGAAGTACGTCCACCAATTTGTTTCTCGTCTGTTGATCTTTTTTGAGGTACGCCAATACTAGTGAGGCGTTTTTCCTCAGAAGCCACATTTCTTGCCTTCTTGCGTTTGGTGGTATCTTCAGCTGTTTGGCTTCGCTTAGAGCCAGATATAGAAGCTTTACAGTTTTCTTTAGCATGTTGGCTTAGTTCCTCAGAGGTAGAAAAACTCTGATGACAAGAACTGCAATGGTCTTTAGAAGGCCACAACAGCTCTAGGCATTGACATCTATACATTCTGCCACTCTGACTTGCTCCCGTAACAAGATTCTGAGGAATAGCTGTTGCCTCAAACCTTTTGCAGGAACCATATTTTTTCTCCAAAGCATTTTTAGCCTTTGTAGCCAAAAAATCGGCAGATAAAGTTTTTCTTCCATCATAGCTTATTTCTCTTTTTTTAAGGATATGATCTTCTGTATACACAGCATCTTTCAGTTTGCTAGCTTGAAACTGTGAAATGGACTCCTTTAATTCTTTCTCCCTGACATTATTCTCTCCCAGCCATCCTACCAGTTTCTCAATTTCAGTATCAGATTCATAATACATCCACTTGTCAGAATCAGGAATACTGGCAAAATCTCTGGGAGGCCTCTCTTTGGATGCTGTATCGCCACAAGCTATTATCCATGGCCGAGCATTAGGATAGTAAAAGGCCCAGTATACTCTGCCATTACAATCTCTGCCCAGGAAATCCCGCCGAAGAGATAACTCGACAAGTTTCAGCTCTATGTTAGCAATTGACTCCAGCAAATGAGTAACTTCATTCTTAGCAGTGGAAACCTTGGGGCTGTTGCCTTGTGGAGAAACCATATCAACTTGGTTGGGACATTGATGGCCCCCAGATTCATGAATTGAACTCACAGGTGCAGGTGTCACAAGTTCTGTCTCACGATCAGAGGTGGAGCTGGAGAAATTATTACCAGGTAGCACCTGAGTGGTAGAGAGGGAACCCTGTGCGTCATTCAGAACAATGGTATGCCCTTGGTCGCTTTGCTGCTGCTGAGTGAAAATGGGTATCTCATTTTGCAAGTTAGGTCCTTCTGATGGTTGGGCTTCGACAAAGATCTTCTCATGTTGACTTTGCTCCACTGCAAGCTGCTGACATTGTGTTTGATTCAATAAATCATCGCAACATATAATTTAACTGCTTCTTGAAGGAGGCACATAAGACTGTAAAGCAATCAAAACTTGAGAGGAACCAGAGAAGAGCGAAAAAGAAGACTGACCTTTTCAGATGGATTTCCTCTTGAGATATTTTCGTTAGCGTGCTGGGAAGACGATGCATCTGATTTGAGATCTCCACGTATGTTGAATAAACTAGAATTTGTTTTCTCAACGCTTAAACCAAGCATATCTTCCTTAGCATTGAGAGTTTTCAGTTCAGAAGTGAGAGAACGTAGTTTATTCTGCAAATCAGCAGATTGAGAGGCACAGTGATCCATATGATCCCGGACAGTAGCAGAGTTCAGTGCTCCATCAAACAAGAACTTCAGGAAGAATATTCTCTGCCAAAAAGAAGAAAAAAAAAACATTGCTCATCAGAAAGGCTAAAGGACTATTGAAAATCATTAAGTACTGAATATATCACAGAGTAGGAAAAAAATGTTCATCAACAAAAAGGAAAATGGTAAAGAAACAAATATGAACAGCAAGGGTTTTTCCAGATGATTCGACTGGATATCTGGTTTTCTCAAACAAATTGAACTCAGAAAAATCTTGAGAACATACCTCCTCAACCGTGAATTCCCAATGTTCTTTCACCTCCATCACTTTTGCTAATGTGGACAGTTCTCCCAGAAATTTGCATGAGAATTCTCCAAGATTTCTTTTTTTGCTGTGCTGATTTGATATTGACCCATAGGTTCGAATGCAAGAAAGAGATTGGCCACTAACGCAGGAGGGGCAATACCAGTTTCCTTCTGGAATTCTTAAAAGTGGAGGATCCAAGCAATATCTGTGATACTCAGAATCACATTTATCACACAAAAGGACATTGTCATCATCCTTGTCCCTGCCGCATACTTTACACAGTCCCTCATCCCAAGGAGCTCTAGGGAGTGCATTATTACACACCTGAACAAGAAGGTCATCTCTTTCCTTCAGAGCATCAGCAGTTGAATCTTTAACATTGGAAATTTTAGCCATTTTATGGAGAAGGTTCAGAACCTGTAAGATACATCAAGCATAAAAAGTTCAGGAAGAAGAACAACAAATCCAAAATGAACACCATAGTCTGGGCGAACTCAAATGCGCGTCACTCTTTGACTGGACAACTACACACACCATTAGCTTAAGATTCGGCAATCATTTCTAAATATAAAAGTGGGAAGTTGTTGGACACATGCTCACAAGTTGCCAAAACCTATTAAAGTTCTTGAACTGACCGGAAAGGGAAACTCGTCTCAAATGGAAGCAAACCCTAATTTCCAGACACTAGTAGTACAAGATACCAAATACCACCTAAAATTATTAAGAAACAAACATGCACTAAGAGAATAGCAGATCAACCTCTTTCTCATACAAATCTTCAAACTTATTCCACAAGCTTTGAGCCACATCAATCAGTTCAGATCGATCACCATATGCAGTATGTATGTTGCGCCAAACCTATAGATAAAAAGGAGCAAAAAATAAGGCATTTCAAACTCCAAGGCATTATGCCACAGAGGGTGGGAAGTCTTATATTTTAAAATTTAAAATTATTGAATTTCTACACACCAAACAAGACAATGACAAGAACTGTGGCTACCTCTAAACGAATCATAATTATCTTTGAATCCAATCACTGACTGAAAATATAAAAAAAAATGCAAACAATGGATTGCTAGGAGCTCTGTCATTTAGTTAATATTTAGAAAACAGAGGGCAGCTAGAAATAAAATGAAATGGCATGAACTTTGAACTTCCTATCTTGTCCTAAATCTTTAATCTCACATAAAAAAATGGTAGACGCTAAGTAGAAAATTTATGCAAGCATTTGCTAATCAGGCCTAGCACTTTCCTGACCAATAATTTCTGGGAGCATTTGATTTTTTAAATGAGCGAACAATTGCAAATACACAAGAAAATTTACTTCATGATAAGAGTAGGTATGCATGTTGAGAAATAAAAGGAATTTCAGGCTTCCATATCAAGAAGGGTCCACATCAAATGCAATAGAAACTGGGAAGCACAAAAGTGCAAACACACAGAAGGATCTAAAGAAGCCTAGGCAAACTGTATATCAAGTGCATGAACTATGGGGGCAAGCAATTATAAAAGGGACAATTGCCTGTACACAAACAGTGGTCAGGACAAAGGAAAAAGTAAAGTCATAAGTAAATCACAAACCTCCCGAACATCTTCGGCAAACGCTTCATGAGATCCACCATAAGCACCAGCAGCCAACCTGAGATCAATAGTTCTAAAGTCTAAAGGACGAGACACCATTGCAGGATAGCCAAGAAGCCCTTCATCATCATTATCATTTGGGTTCAAAATAATTCTTCCTAACAGGTTGCAGAAGACTTTGTCTTCATCGGAAGCGGCAGCACAACGAAGCACCATACGGCATTGTTTAGTAATGATATCAGACATGTTGGTCTTAATCTTAACATTTTCTTTTTTAGCAGGCTTCTGCTGTGGATTCTCACTAGTAACTCTTGCGAGGACTGAAATAACAGCTCTCTGTAGTCAAGCAGCAGCAATAAATTAATTTACCATATACAGCTCAAAAGACCTGCCATATATTGTTTCAAAATGAAAGCATCTAATCATTTTCAACTAGAATAAAGACATCACCTTGGTTGGTCCTGATGCATTTCCTTTGTATACTTCCTTGCTTATGGCATGTTCCAGTTCCTGTTTAGCCCATTCTGGGGGATTTTTGTTCAAAGCATCGTGGATACAATTTCGGATTCTGGCTCCGACATTTGTGGGTAATTTTCTCACACGTTCAAGCGCGTGAGCCCACTCAGGGACAACACCATCATTCACCTCAATTGTTTGAGCACCATTGGCATCAGACTCTGACAAACATAAACTTATTATGTCATTTTTAGTCTTTAATGAACCAAATATTTCCTTCATAGCATCTGCAAGAACCTGCAATAAGATACAATGCAACATTACTAATCAAAACATTTTTCATGTTTTACAATTAGAGAGTGTGAAGAATTTTTGGAAAACAGCAAATTGGCAGGACGATCACATTCAACCATCACAATTTTATTACATACTAGTACATAATTAGGGAACATTAGCAAGCCTTTGGAGATTGTATTCTGATCAAAACTCAGAAAGCTCTACATTTACACCATATACGCAATCAGTTCAAATCAATAATACAGGCTTGCCAACCAATCAGTCACTGATTTCCTTTTCATGTTCATTTGTGTTTTTTCTGCTTGCATTCTTCATTAGTACTTACTTATGCTGCCTGATACCGATCATTTACCTGCAGATTGTGCAGATATTGATGTAGGTTTATTGTCCAACCCAAAAGAAGACAAGGATCTTGATGCCCATAACCATTCACATACTTACTTTCTTTTGGGGTTAGTCATCAATTTCCTATTTTTAACTAGTGGTGATCATAGAACTAAAAACATACAGAAGTGGTGAGAATGAACGAAATGCATAAGCATAAAAACTCAAGATTCTAGAGTTTTATCTACATGGAAAAATTAGTTATAACGATCAAATGATAAAAAGTAAATGATAATGCCTACCATTGCATCTCCCTCCATTGCAGCTATGCCAGTTAGAGATCCACAAAGAACCCCACCATCACCTTGTAAGCAATGGAAAACTCTCCCACTTTCACGGCTAGCAATCTCTGCAGAATCAAGATTACCATCCATGGACAGCACAGCTAAAATGTATCGACGAGCAATTTCATGCCATGTAAGTTCATTAACAGGAAGCATATCAAGTTTGGTTTTCCTTAACTCAGCTAGCCAGTCCAAATCCTTTTTCTTGCCTCTCTTGGATTTAGATTCGCCAGCATCAAGATTAGGGCGCACATATACTGCTGCTTTTGACAACAGCTCAGTTACGAGCAATTTCAGCAGCGAGCCAAGAATCTTAGCCAAAAGAAGACCAGTACATCTGCCAACGGAGGCTGATCCACTTTGAGAAGCCTTGTCACAACTGGAGGAGGCACCGACTCCAGACTCGCAAGTTTCATGCCTTGAATCCAAAGGGTAGCTATCTAACCAAGGATTTACAAGCTCAGACTCAAGTTCCTGAAAAGTGAAAGGCTGCCCAAGCTGTAGCACCTCTAAGAAACGCCAACCTAGCTCCCAGACCTGAAAAAAGATACAGACAAGTATAAGCATGCAGAATGTAGATCTTATACCACATAAGAGAACTGGGTTTCACCTGCAGAGCATCTCCCATCAGATATGATGGTAGCCTTCTGTTAAGTTGCTTGCCTAGAGGGCAGGGGTCCCTTTTTATAGTATCTTCAGTCCCACCCAGTTTTAGCAGAAATCTCTTAGAAGTTTCAGAGGCATTGTTGGCTTTCTGCTCAACCTGCAGAAACCCACTTTCAACTGTTTGTAGGTCTGAAATCTGCTTTCTTTCTTTCAGTTTTTTATATTCTGAACAAGCAGTGACTTGAGGAAGCTGTTCTAGAATCTCTTGAACAAAATCTTCATTCAGACCAAACCTGTCTTGCTTCAACCACGATGAAAGCATTTCACAGGCCTTGTTAAGCTCATTCTCACTCTGAACCAATGGAGGGATGCTAGCAGGTCCTTCAAAATAACAATACCTTGATAAAGAATCAGCACCATCAAGGATTTCATTATTCCTTTTGAACGCATCATGACTGCAGAAGAACTTGAGTGCACCCTTTTGCTTGTACATCTCACGGCAAGCATACAAGAAAGCTTGAGAAACGTTTTCCCACACAGATGATATTGACCTGCCCTCAACTTGAAATTCCCCAATCATATCATTTAGTCCTACAGCTTTGTTCACCTGATTGCCAGCTCCCTGAGGTGTAACTTCTAAATTTGAATTTGAAGAATTATCTTTGCGGGGATTATGGGCCTCTTCTCTCTTTGAAGTAGAGAGACATTTTTCTAGACATGGGGCGGTTTCTTCATTTAGCAGTGTGATTGTTGATATACTATCATCATCAACCATCTTGAATGCGGCTAAATCATCTAAACCCTCAATGTCATCACCTTTGCTGAAAGTTGATTTCTTCTTAACAAGGATAGTTGAGCCAACTGGTATTGACTGCATGGTGCATGGGTATCTCTTAACTTTGAAAATTGGGCCACTATCACCACCATCTGAAACCTCACACATAAAAAGAGACCCAGTAATCCTATCATGCCAGCTACATCTGTATCCCACAGGCCAGATTTGGTTTCCATTGTGGTATGACGGTCGTGGATCAATATTGCCAGCTGAAATAAGATAGAAGTCATGGTACTGAACTGGGAAGTCCTCCTGGGAAATAGAGAAAATATATGTCAAGAGATGTACATCAAGTTCACAGTTACTAAAACATCAAGTTAATTAATAAAATTGCTGTTGCCCAAGCTGCCATATTCAGATATCAAAACATTTCCAAGAGCAACTTTTAAAAGCCGCATATATCCTATTCTGCCAGCACACTGACTAGCTCCAGAAGTAGTAGAAAGCAAAGTTGACAAATAACTGATCATTTAAGGATGGATACCAAGGCTCTGTTTTTAGCTTCTAAGTCGATTACTGAATGTATGTGCACAGAGTGCTTCACTTCACTTGGCACTCATGACATTTGAAATGATTTTTTATCATAAATGGTGAAGATATCAGTTACACATGCAATTAAGATTAAGCATAAAAACAGCAGTTCTTGTATTAAGTTTCTATTGTAGATTGAGAATACACTTACATGGATACTATCATGAAGACCACCATGTTCTGAGGAGCCCAATTCTCCTACACTCTTGTTATAAGTAGTTCCAGGAGAACTTTTGACCCCTAAGCTGGACAAAAAACCCTGGTTCTTGCTGGCCCTTGATATCTTCTGCTTTTGTCTGCAATTTTGTGCAGTCATAATCGCAGGGGATTCCGTCTTCGTTGAGTCAATCTTCATCCCACTCCGAACGGAGGCAGATTCTGCACTTTCATTACCATTCTCCAAATAGTGGTAGCGTGAAGACAGCCCAAAGTGGAAAGCAACTTCTTCCATAGATCTGAACCTACTTCCATCAGGTGCAATATAAACAGCAGAGGTTTTACATAGTTTGTCACAAAATTCAAATTCAACACGCCAACCTTCTCCCAAAGTACCCGATCTTGCGGCAATGTATTCTCTAAGGGTTTGTAGATACAACACATTTGGACTTGCAGGAGGAAACTCCAGTGGAGTATGACTAGCCCGGAGCCATGCAGCGAATGTAGATTCTTCGTGAATTGTACCTAACCTTCCATCAGAATGCACTTTTTGCAGCAATGCATCGCGAAATCTAGAATGTGCAGAATCTACTGCAACGGTAGATGTGTTTGGGAGACCATGCACCATACCATCCAGCATAGGATTTATTTTTCTTGTATTCACATGATGGCTATAGAAAGAAGGGTGGACATAAGCCTGTACTCTGCAGGATAGAATTACATAAAAATCGATAAAAGTTCAACACAAGAGGCACTGTGGAGGGATGAAACAGGAGGAGAAACAGCAATAAAAATTATTCATGTGGAGATAGAGTTTTTATAAGCAATAAGCGTTTATAATTCCTTTAATCATGTATATATACCAAAACAAGAACCAATCAGCAAAATAAGAACAGATCAACTATTCACTAAATAGAGAGAGAGATTTTTTTAGGAGTAAGCAAATAAAAAGGGAGAAGAACATAAAAGTTTTTAGACTACAAATGCTACTCTATGGAATCATGAGCTCGGTATGGCTATTCTCTTGCAGTCATTTCAAGGCAATGATTGTGCTTTATATGTTAACAAGTTTCAGAAACAAATTTGTTTCCATAAGGAAACATATATCACTAGACTTTCTGAGCACAATCGTCTTTTATTGGCCTCAATGAACATATTTAACAAACATTGATAAGAAAAGGAAGAAAAAACTATGAATCTTTTTTTTTAATGCTTGCATAATCCCACACCGTGTCTCTGCTCAGGGATACGTGTAGAAAAGAATTATGTAATCCATGTCCATGACAAGTGCAAATAAGTGAACAAACATAGAAAGATCTTACTTTTGTTACCTCAGATGTAGCAACTAAATCAAGAAGAAATCAAGACTGAAATAATGCAAACAAGGATACGGGAGAAGTAAGGAAAAAGAATCATATGTTAATAGTAGGGAGATTTCATGGCATAAATAGAACATATTCACATGGAAAATATGCATGTTTACATCAACAAATGCCTATAGCCTTTTAGGAAATAAGAAAGTGATTCAAACAAACTAGTCCTTGGTTAGGTGTGAGCATCTAGATCCATTTTTAATATTTTAAGAAGGCATTTTTGAGACATTCATGTATCAGAAACAACAAAAAGTTGTCCATTGAAGAAAAAAGTTCACCCCCGAGAAGGCATGGCATGTCTAATTGACAAATAGTTGTAGCCTAGCACCGTAACTCACAGAACACAAAATATTTGGTAAGTTATAGGTCTCTCAAAAGAAGATTCACCAACATGAACAAAAGATGGAAGGACAATTATGTCAATCATGTGTACCATGGACTAAAACAACTAAAAATTCCAAAGAATCTAGCAATCAGGTCATACATGTCATTCAATGATGAAACATTTACTAAGGGAAAGCTTCAATTAGTCCAAAAGCAATGTTATTAAATAGCGGCTATGGCAATGCCATGGCGCTATATTGTGGTGGGTTTTCCAAAAAAAACATCACCATGAGGTTGTGGAGCAGAAAAATGATGGCGATCACCATGGCGTGTATGTTGGCGTTTTTGAGTTGCTGAGCCCTAAACTCGCCCCAATTGCCTGAATGACCCAGCCCATTTGCCCATTAACCCTAAACCTTGCCCAATTGCCCAAATGACACCTAGCAGTCCAATACCTGACCCGTTTCCCATTTGATATTGGGTGCTATGTTTTCAGATTTGAGATTCCCTCCACATTTACACACAAAAAAAAAACTACTAGTACTTTACTCTCTATCCCCCAACCGCCTTCCTTCAGCCTCGCGGACTCGCTGCCTAGCATCACCGCTTGTTCAGTGCCCCACCATCCTAGCTGCACTGCCGGATGTTCAGCTGCCCAAATGACTTTACATTTTATTGTTTATCTAAGACTTTAAATATTAGACATATTATATAGTAATTGTTACTTTATGCTTCAATTGCTTTTCTAAGATTTGAGATAGTATATTTTTATTATTTTCTAAATTTATTTCGTACTTATTTTATTTTATATATTAGCAATACCGACATATCCCGCCATGCCGACCACCATAACCTTGTGGCGGTTTTTTGGTCGACTGCCATAAGCCACCATTTAATAACTGAAAAATACTTTTATATCCAAAAATGGCATGTTGATATAAACAAATGGGGAATACAAGTATACTAGGTAATCCAAAATTAAAACGTTACTCCAGAGGAAATAATTAATGTATAACTATATAACCATATTATAAAAAATTTCCTCATGTGAGATTTATTAGATTAAATAAGAAAATACAGGGTACACATGCAGCAGAGGAACTTCAGCAGCTGACTGATGCATTGTATAAAATTAGAAGATAAAGGGTAAGAAACAATGAGAAAATTGCATGAAAATGTGTTTTGTTTACCATATTGTTATACTTTACGTATAAGATTGGAACTATGCACCAACAATGATTAGGTTCATAGAATCACTTTTTTTATATGCACCCAACTTCGGTGTATTGAAGACAATTTAAAGGGTGGGGGTGGTGAGTCTTCAATGCTGCCAATATCATTATCATTAGTAGATGGCAGTAAAGTAAAAGTGGAGGATTGTTCCTATGTATATATTATCATGATCTTTATTATTTCCACGAATAAGAAACTTTTGCAATTCCTTGTAAGAACTAAGAAGTACTCCCGTCCGCCATTAGGAGTCTCATTCCTAGGCAGCACGGGTTTTAAGAAATATTAAGAAAAAATGGGTGAAAAAAAGTTAGTGGAATAGAGGTCCCACTTGTGTATATTAGTTTTAAATGAAATGTGAGTGGAGTGAGTTAGTGGAAGGTGGGACCCTATTATCATTAATAGTAAAAGTGAACCGGGACTCCTATTCGCGGACGGACTAAAATGGAAAAACGGGACTCATATTCGCGGACAGAGGGAGTACAATATAACTGTCCCTAAGAATTGGAGAAATGATCATTAGAAAAAATTGTATTGAACCGATAGCCAAGGCTTCCCTTATAGGAAAGAGAGATTACCTAAAAAAAGAAAAGAGTTATATATTCATATTCTTATTTTTCATTTCAATCCTATTCAATCTATTTACTATGGCAAAGGTACAATATGTTTATTTTGCAAACATCTTATCAAGAATAAACGGACCAACCGCCTTCAATTTCGTATCAAATGGTGTGGTAAACGTGGACTGTTGGAGGGCAAACATCAACAAATCGGAGAAGGTGGCCAAGATTATCCATAACATGAAGGCTTGGCTTCGTACATACAAAGAAGAGTCCGAAATAATTGCGACCAAGTACGTTGGTTGGTGGGCTGAAAGGGATATTAGGATGAATGTCATTATGAAGGAGCTACGGGCTTTTCGCCTTCAATTTCGTATCGAACGGTGTGGTAAACGTGGACAGTTGGAGGGCAAACATCAACAAATCGGACAAGGCGGTCAAGATTATCCATAACATGAAGGCTCCAGCTTAGTACATACAAAAAAGAGTCCAAAATAATTGGGACTGAGTACGTTGGTTGGTGGGCTGAAAGGGATATTACGATGAATGTCATTATGAAGGAGCTACGGGCTTTTCGCTTGGATAAGGTGAGTGAGTCGGACGTCAACGTTAAAGAGATGGTCAGGTGTAAGAGGGTTTAGCGGCTAATGTTGATGAGCAGAGTGTTGCCAAATATGTTCAACCTAAGACAAAGGACATTAAATATGCTTCATAGGCAGGAGATCAAGTTGACCACAAGAAAATATCTAATATTGTGCCCACACCTAACCCACCTTTTCGGTAGACAACGGCACTACAACTCCCAACAATAATTGAAGATCAAAGGAACTAAACCATCTTCATGGCTGATCCAGAAGATAATCGAACTTGTTGGTTGGTACTGAAGACTACACAGACTACACAGGATATGAAGTTGTCACTAGCGCATTTGCCAACTCTCCTAGGTTCAAGGTGCAACATCTGATCTTTCATGTTCTTAGTCGTCTTCAATTTTGCTCGTTTACTCAGTCCGTAAACTTGAGTATTATCCACCACCAAAGCATGCGAAGTGTTTTGGTTTCAAACCCAGCCTCCTCCTCATCCCGGTGTGAGGACAAGGCTAAAAATGCAACTAAAAGGATGGGGGTGAGTCTTCATGAGATTTAGGAGATGTTTTTTAATGTTGAGTGGAGAGAGAATATATGTTTTTATACATTAATATGAGAGATAACTTTTTCCAAGAAAAAATGTGACATCTTTTGGAGTAATGATCATTAGAAAAATATTGCATTGAACAGAAATTGTTAGTCTAGGCTTTCCTTATAGGAATGAGGGCTTTACTTGAAAAAGGAAAGAGCTATATATTTATACTACATAGGACATGAAGTTGTCAATGACGCATTTGCCAACCCTCCTTGGTTCAAGGTGCAACATTTGATCTTTCATGTTCTTAGTCATCTTCAATTTGCTTGTTTACTCCGTCCGTAAACTTGAGTATGATCCACCACCAAAGCATGTAAAGTGTTATAGCTTCAAGCCCAGCCTACAGGTCTGAGGACAATGCTGTTTCCGAGGGGCCGTGAATTGAAACACACCCAGCTTTGGTGCACTGAAGAAGCAACTAAAAGAGCAGGGTGAGTCTTCAATGCAGCCACTATCATTAGTAGATATGGCAGTTAAGCAATGTGGAATATTATTTCCTTGTAAAAAATACTACTATATAATTGACCCTAGAAGTTGAAGTAATGATCATTAGAAAAAATTGTATTGAACGGAAATTGCTAGTCAAGGACTTCCTTATAGGAAAGAGGGCTTTACTTGAAAAAGGAAAGAGATATATATGTTTTGTACTACATATGACATGAAGTTGTCATTGACGGATTTGACACCCCCCCTGCCACTTCTTTCTCCCATTTCCATTTGTACAACTTCAACGAAGATCTGGATTGATGATCAGAAAAGTGAGCTATTCTGCCTCCTTTTCCATAGATGAGAGGTATGCTCTTTTAGATTCTTCGTCTTCAACTATCATGGTTTAATTGAACTGGAATAAATCATACTTATGAATCACAGTGGTATCTCTTTTTGGATCAATTTCTGAAATGTGCGTAGTTAATTTCAGAACTATACATCATAGTCAAAAAACTTGATGAGAAAGAAGCTTCATATGTAAGTTGCTTGGCCTTGGAGCCAGAGGTAACTCAATATTAGCCAAAAAATCTGAGATTTTGCAGACTTTGACCCTTACTATTGAAAAAAATCAAAAACTTTATGGGAGGAGAAAACTACTCAGCCTGAACATTATAACATTGTGATTAAAAATATCAACCTGATGGGGGTTCCACTTTAAACTTAAGAGCAAGGAAGTTTTAAAAGGCAAAATAGATCGAGATTTGAAGAGAATGCACTTTAGATTTTATAACATACTGTTACAAAGACTCAATACAAGTTCTTTATGAGATTGGAGAATGCCGAGCACCAATCCTACTCACATACATGTCAAATTTGTGTCCTCCATAACATAGGATGTACATCTACTCCAGCACCTGATCTTTGGGATATGGTAATACTTTACTCCAGTATCTGATTTTTGGGATATATGATCAATCTCCACTGCCTAACATCTCAGCTATGCTTATTACTTTAAAGAGTGTAGATTTTACAAAATTTGTGATATTTGACAAAGGTTTCAAAAATTATTCTACCGTATGCACATGCAGTATGGGTATAACACAAGCATTTAACAAACTTAAACACAATAAATTAATTAATATAGAAAAAAAAAGGAGGGAACTGTTATATAGAAAGATGAGAACTAATCAAAAGAACAAAAACTAGTAAGATAAGCATAAGCATAACACAAACGAACCAAGGGAAAAAAAAAAAAAAAGGATTCACAAAGTCCTGGCACATAGAACGGTGAAATACACCATAAACATTCAACAGCATTGTATAAACAGCAGGAACTACAATAATTATCTTGAAAAAATCGTAAAGAAAAGGAAGGGGGTGGACCAAAAAGTAACATTCATACCTCCCCCGACCGATCCCTGGCCGGCCGGCCGCAGCCCTTACGATTTCTCTGTCATCTGCCTCGCGTGGAGGCGGTGCATTGATGTCAAGCCGCCTCGCCTCGCCTCCAGCAGCGGCGGTGTCATTCCTGAGCAAGCACTGGAAGCACTTCTTCTCCAGGCGCAGGTCTCCCGTGACTTTGTCGGGAACATTCCCAACCGGAACCCCTTTCCGGCACACCACACAGACGGAAGAAGGCGGAGCGGCGTCGTCGGGTGCCTCCCGGGGTGACGAAATTGGCATCTCGTTCAGATCGATTTGGAACGACATTTTAGCGCGGTATTGGTTTCAGCTTCAATTACTCGGTTTCTGCTTCGATTACTCAAATGATGTTGAGCTCCTAATGCAGCACCGAGTAATTAAGATGTGGATATGAAGAGAGAAGCGGGAGTTTGGTGGAAAACGACGAGAATTGAGTGAGGTGAATGAAGGGAGGGGTTAAGGAGCGACGCAATCAATTTGGTGAAAGCGGACAGGGAGAGCGACGAGTGATGACGAATTTGTTTGGTGGAAAACGCAATTCACTCGCTTGTAACGTATGCAAGAGGTTGAGTTGTGAGAATGAGGCGAAAGCCGCTACTTTTTTGGTTATAGCAATTCAGAAATTGAGGAGAGAGGGGAGGAGAAGGGGGGAACTTCGCGGCGGGGATTCTTGAAATCGGTGTGTAGTGATTCGGAGAAGAGCGGGGGAGGGGCGAGGTGGGGTAAGGTAGGGTAGGGGTATGCCACTCTTCGAATTACCAAATTACCCCCTTTTTTTGTTGAACACCGCAACGAATTCACGATTTTACCCCTTCCATGACGGGTTTTTGTTCTCTGTACGATGTAAGCATCTTTTGACTTTTGTTCTCATTTAATGTCATTTGCCATTTTCATATCTGGATTTGCAATTTCAAAAAAAAATGGGGTGGTAAAATAAATGAATTTTTACACCTCATTCGAATTTAAGTGAATACCATTAAATGTCTCTTGCCATTTTTAATTGTGTATATTAAAAAATGTCCTTTATTTAATTGTGTATATTAAAAAATGTCCTTTAAATAAATTAATATATTGTCGTTCTGAGCTGTTTAAATATAGAGTGCAAATAGACAAAGTTTAGATAATGAGACTTTAAAATACTCGAGCTGTCCATCATTAAGTGATTCATTTAAAATAGACACAAAATTAATGAAATGTGAAATAATATGACTGGAATACAATAGCAAAATATAAGTTTTATTACTATACTAAAAAGTGTCAATCAAATAAAGAATACAATGTCAATATGAGCTGTTCAAAAAATATAAAGTGCAAATAGACAAAGTTTAGATAACCGACTCACGTTGTCCATCATTAAGTGATTCGTTTGATATAGACACAAAATTAATGAAATGTGAAATAATATGACTGGAATACAATAGCAAAATATAAGTTTTATTACTATACTAAAAAGTGTCAATCAAATAAAGAATACAATGTCAATATGAGCTGTTCAAAAAATATAAAGTGCAAATAGACAAAGTTTAGATAACCGACTCACGTTGTCCATCATTAAGTGATTCGTTTGATATAGACACAAAATTAATGAAATGCGAAAGAATGTGACTGGAATACAGTAGTAAAATATAAGTTTTATTACTATACTAAAAAGTCTCCATCGAATAAAGAATATACTGTCAATATGAGCTGTTCAAAAAATATAAAGTGCAAATAGACAAAGTTTAGATAACTGACTCACGTTGTCCATCATTAAGTGATTCGTTTGAGACAGACACGAAATTAATGAAATGCGAAAGAATGTGACTGAAATGCAGTAGTAAAATATAAGTTTTATTACTATACTAAAAAGTCTCCATCGAATAAAGAATATGTTGTCAATATGAGCTGTTCAAAAAATATAAAGTGCAAATAGACAAAGTTTAGATAACTGACTCACGTTGTCCATCATTAAGTGATTCGTTGAGATAGACACGAATTTAATGAAATGTGAAAAAATGTGGTTGGGAAAATGTTGGTAAAATATTAATTTTTAAAGTAATTAAATTTGAATAAAATAAATTAATAAAATATTGAGACCTATTTACTAAATTAAAAAATAAAATAAAGCATGTAATTATTAATACCGAAGAGTGGCAAAATGTAATATTTAATGGGTGACAAATATAGAGTATTAAAAATGATTTTAGAAAATGAGACATTATAAGAAAAATAGAAAGGGTGTCTTCTAAGTATGATGAGGAGTACGATACAACGACTCTGTTGAAGAATAATTTAGAATTGTAATAATGGCACATTTCAAATATTTGTGAAATGAAAATTGGTGAATTTTAAACATTATATATTGCGGAATATTAATTAGACGAACTGTTCATTTTTATTGTGATTTTACCTTTTATTTCAAACAAATTTCATTAACAAGTTCACTATTTTACCCCCGATACAGATTTCTGCCGATGTAAGAATCTTTTGACCTTTTAATTATTAAATGTCATTCACCATTTTTATATTTGGATTTGCAATTTTTATAGTTGGGATGGGGAAATAAGTGAATTTTTCCACTTATTCAAATTTAAGTTAACAACACTAAATAGCTTTTTCTATGTTAATTTTATTACTAGTAGTATTAAATAATAGTCCTAAATATAAAATTAATATATGGTCAATTATGAGCTGTTCAAAAAATATCAAGTGTAAATAGACAAAGTTTAGATAACAGAACTTTTAAATAGACATATTGTCCACCATTAAGTTTTTCGTCTGAGATAGACACGGAGCTAATGAAATGTGAAAGAATATGAATAAAAAAGGTAATTACCATTTTTATAATTAAATTTGAATAAAAAAATCAATGAAATATTGTTATTTCACTTAACAAATATATTATAAATTAAATAACACATATAATTATGGATGTTTAAAAATGGTAAAATGTGATATTTAATGGATAACAAATAGAGTATTATAGAAATAATTTTAAAAAGTAAGATCCTATAAGAAAAATGAAAAGGATGTCTTTGAAATAAATAAATATATAAAGTACAAATAAACAAAATTTAGATAACAGAACTTTTAAATATTCACGTTGTCCATCATTAAGTGTTGCGTTTAAGATAGATATAGATTTAATGAAATGTGAATAAAGGTTATCACTGATGAGTATTAAGGAAATATTTGAATAGAATACACCTATTAAGGAATTATTTTTAAAAATGATACCCTATAAAGAAAAATGAAAAGGATGTCTTCTAATTAGGAATGATACATTACAACCAACGACTCTCATGGAGTCTAATTTAGAATTGTAATAATGCCGCCACATTTCAAATTTCATTAACCTTACAATTTTGGTTATTTATTAACTTTTGGTAATTACAATAGTACAGTATCAAATTTGAAAATCACACATCCGTGGACTTCCATGGAGACTGATTTAGAATTGTAATAATGCCGCCACATTTCAAATTTCATTAACCTTCCAATTATGGTTATTTAATTGTTTTTTGGTAATTACAATAGTATTAAATTTGAAAATCATACCTCAATGGACTAAAACCTAAGACATTTGGATAATTGGACTCAAGTAATTTGTGCTGCGATTGAGTAAGAAGTACGAATACACGAAAAATAATTTGAAGGAAATTTATTTGACGTTGACTTGTGTATGGTATTTTGCATTTTCAATTAAACGGAATAAAATTCTTCCAAATGTAGAAAAGTCCACAAGTTAACGAGCAGATGGTGTGGCAATCTTGTTGTTACATTTCACCGATGTATTTCTAAAATTGGATAACAGTACTTTCATTCTGATTTGATATGATTAAAATAAAAATATTTTATGTTACATATTTATAAGAAACTGTTATGCATTTTAGTTTAGCGTATAAATTCATTCACGTCGCAAATTCATTTAAATGGAGGTATAGAGATTGATTGAAATGCTATTAATTAAAATGGAAGTATAGAGTTAGGTTAAAATAAAAATATTTTATTTTATATATTTATATAAAGAAAAATGATATGATGCATTTAGCGTATAAATTCATTGCATTCACTATTAATTTAAATGCATTAAAAAAAGATGATGCTAAATGGTCATAGTGTGGCCGGCCACACACTTAAAAAATTAATAAAATATGGTGTAGTTATTGCTAATTAATCAAAATAAGTTTACCTCAAAAACATCAAATATATTAGGACTATTGTACCCTTTTACTTGAAATACAACATTTGTGTTGTTGTGATGTTTAAATATTTTTTATAACTTTTAATTATTATGCAGTAGTTTATCTACATCAGTTTCATTTCCTTTTATTATTAATTTATACGTATACTATTTATTAAACATATTATAGATTGATTCCATGTTGATTTACAAATATGATATGACACATTGTTCAATAAACCGTCTCGGCTAAGATGACACATTGCTTAGCCGGCACGGGATTTTAGGAGTTATTGGTTAAAGTGTTTAATTGGAGAGAGAGAAGGTGGGGGTGAGTATTAAAGTAGAGAGATAAAGAAAGATGTATATTTTAATAGGAATGAGAAAAAGTGGTTGGGTGTATTAATTGAAGAGAGAAAGTTACCAAAAAAGGAAATGTTTCATCTTAATTAAGACAAACTAAAAAGGAAAACGTGTCATCTTAAGCGGGACGGAGGGAGTACTTAATTTTTTATTATTGAACCATAACATAATTTATTAATATTTAATAATAAGCATTATCTTGAAATCTATTAATCATATACTAATGCATTTATTCTATTTTTTATTATTTGAATGATTATAAATTCAAACTTATCTTAAATTCAGTTGAAGGTTCAATTGCTCTTTGACTCAATTTATTAATTAAAAAATTTAAATTGATCTTTATATTTAATGAAATAATTTAGTGTTTTAGTTAGGCCTGGAGATTCGGTCGGTTCGGTTCCGACCGAACCGATTTGTCGATTAACCGACTCTTATTTTTTCTAAAATCTAGAACCGAAACCGAACCCTTAGTCGGTTCGGTTCCTCAAAGAACCGATCGGTTCGGACCTACAGGTTCTTCGGTTCCACCGAAGGAACCGAAATCAGTTACGGTTAGAGAAGCGGAGCAGCAATAGCGGCAGTCGGCGCAGTACGTAGGAGCATCGGAACAGCAGCAGCAGAGAAGAGTGGCTAGGAGAGAGAAACGGCGGTCAGAGAAGCAGCGGTGGTCGGTGCAGCAACCGCGTCGGAACAACAACTATCGAAAACAGTGGCAAGGAGAAGAGAGCAGTGGCAGTAGGTGCAGCAGCCGCATTAGATATCAACGACAAAGAAGAGTGACGAGGAGGAGAGAGCAATGGCGGTCGGCGTAGCAGCCGCGTCGGAACAGCAACAACAAAGAAGAAGGAAGAAGAGAAGATAACAAAGGCTCTTTTTTAGAAAGAGCAGCAAGTCAACAACTGTTCTTCTTAGTTAATGTCTTTTACAATTTTTATTTAGTTTGATTGATGATTGAATATGGTGAAAAATTAAAATTCAATCAACTATTATGGTTCTTCGGTTATAACCTTTTGATTCTCGGTTAACCGAGAACCGCCTAAATCCAAAACTCACTAACCGGAACTGAACCTTAACCTTATTTTTTCTGTTCTCGGTTACCGATAACCGAAAAAATAAGGTTCGGTCCCCGATTAATCGAGAACCGGGAACCGTTTCCCCACCCCTAGTTTTAGTCGTTCTTAGGTTCATTATATCTTCATTTAGTTGAATAATTAAAATTTCAATTGATACTATATTCAATTTGAATTACTGAAATATTTATCAATTGAATTGCATTTATTTAAAATTACAACTACAATAACTTCGTGATAAAAAGTAATGCACTTTGTATGTAGGCAAAGTAGCAACTACCATCACCCATGTATGCCCAAGATGAGAGGTATTTCAAAATACGGAAAGAAGTCCCTTCAAATAAAATTCCATGTTGATATTATGTTTTTTACATTATTTTGAACAAATAATGGTGTGGTAACTAAATAGTTTATCAATTTAATTTAATTTGAATTTTTTTTGTAAGATTATAATTTTTATTTGTAATAATATAATTAAAAAATAGAAGAAAACATTAAAGAATACTATAAGTATTCATTTTGATAGAAATAAATTTTTTTAATTAATTTAATACAAGTACTATAATTTAGTAATCATTTATAAAATTAATCTTAATTATCATAGTTTTAGAAGTAATTCCATCATCGATCATCAGCTAGCTCATTTTGAATGTAGATGATTAATTTATACTATCATCATTACTATTTTTAACATCTGACTACGTACAAAGTAAAATAATAAGTAAAAATACTAAGCTAAAATAACGGTAATGGTAATGGTACTGTAATGGTAATGGACTAACAGTATCACGGTGTAGCACATATTATAATCTATATTAACAATAATAATATTAATTACTATTATTATTAGATTATATCACAACTTGGAATTGGAAGATATATTAATATATAAACTATTATGATATGATTACTTATTTTCAAAATATAATAGTAGTATATTATAGGCTCATAGATTTAATATACTAATGTTGGGAAGGATTTTGATATTTGTAAGGGAGTGGGAGATGGTAGAGACTTACATGGAATTGAAAATTTTATGTTTTAAAAAAATATTGTCCATTTAAGATTTAATGAATTTTTAAAACAAAATTAAGTTAGAACCTAACATAGTGTGTTTAAATTAAAGAGAAAAAGATGATTATGTAAACACAGCTACTATATACCATAGTATATAAAACAATAATTAGTATATTGATTTATGAAGTTATATTTTATGCACACTATGTTTATAGTATAATTGATACTTTTAAAATATACTCCACATGATAAAAATATTATAGGATATATGATCGTGTCACAACTTATAAGCTATTATTGATTTCAATTTTAGTGTGGTATAATAGATAAATATTTAAAAAAAGATAAAACTTAAGCTTAAAATAAAAAATAGTTTAAAAATAAATCACTGAAAAATAGAAAATTAAAAAATAAATGAATCTAAAAAAGAAACGAAAGAACCGATTAGAGAAATGAAATCAATAAAAACAAATACAATTAAATAGAAAGGGTAATAGTGTAAAGTTATTAGAGCATTAAATGAGGTGTTTAAATCATTAATAGCAATAACATAAAAAATTTACTAGAATGCCATTTTATGACTAGCCATAATGTGGCCATATAGTATTACCCTAAAAAAAATATTGGTTCGGAGATCAAACCCGGGAAATGTTTTTTCTATGTACAATACAACTCATTTTCACCGCTAATGCAATTTATTTGTGCCTGAAATACAAATAGTATTTACATGTTATCATATTATCATGGTTTCATTTTAACCAATCACTATACGTACATATCTATGTGTGTGATAATTGGATTTTTCTCGTAAATGAGTATAATGAAGAATACATAAAAAATAATGAACAAAAAGTAAATGAATAAATATAATTTTTTCCCTCTTCAAAATTTGTACCTAGATCCGGGCAATAATATTTTACAAGATACGAAAATCCGACACGAACACGCAAAAGTTGATGGATTTTGGTGAAGTTTTATTAAGTTTGGGTCCTTGCCAGATCGACCAAGTAAGAATTTGATGATTTCGGATTGTGTTTGGATAAGTTCATTTAGAAATAATATTATTATTTTAAATATTTTTAAAATATTATACATAAATTTTATTATTCAAGTTTGAGTTATGATAAAGTTTTTACATCTGATTTAATTGCGTAATATCAAGTTTTAATCGTGCAATATCAAGTTTGGGTCATTATTGTGCCGTGTCAACTCAAATTGTATCACATCTTTAACAGTAGGGCTGGAAAGTTTTGATACAACACGAAAATCTGACACAAACATGCACTAAGTTAATGGGTTTGAGTCAAGTCTTATTGAATTTTAGTTCTTATTGGATCAATATTGAATTTATCAAATAACAACTCAATCTGCATGATACCAGCCTAACCTAGATGTTATATTTACTCCCTCCTAACCTCAATGGTAAAAAGACCCCACATTCCACTAACTCATTCCACTCACATATCATTTAAAACTAATGCTATATACGAGTGAGACTCTTATTTCACTAACTTTCTTCCACCCACTTTTCTTAACATTTCTTAAAACCCGCGCCATTTATAAGAAATGAGACTCTTAATCGTGGACGGATGGAATATTTAGTAATAAATGCATTCACTATAAATCTTATAAATATTTGTGATCCGGAATGATCTCATTTTTCATTCTCACTTTGACCTATAAATACGAGCAATTCCCAGTGTGAGAATTAGGATAGGAATACATATTACTCATTTTATTCGACTTAACGTGATTAGACGAAGGATCAAATGAAGTCTAATCCGTGAATAATGTAAAAAATTAGTTCCTTTATCTACTAAATCAATAATTATTCATCTTGTTATTTTTGTTCAGTGAGACATAGTAACCGTTACCATAAATATATACACACTTATTTTATTTGACTTAACAATGTTAAAGGAAGGATCGAATGAAGCCTAATCCATGAATAGTGAAAATAATAGTTTCTTTAGCTACTAAATAATGTTTCATTTTATTATTTCGGTTCAGTGAGAACTAGAATTGGAACTGATACCATGCATATATACTTATTTTATTTCACTTAACTAGATTAATAAAAAGAATATTTCCTCCGTTCATGATTTAAAGATTCGATTTGGTTCAGAGCGAATATTAAAAAATTGATTGATTATGTGAACGAAAATGAGATTAAAAGTGATATAATACGAATTACACTTTTATAATTATATAAGTGTGCAAAATTTAAATAGTATGAGATCCACATACAAAATGTGGGAAAACAAGTACTAGCAATACATGTTTAAAAATAGTGCATTCCATAAATGGCACAATAAGTCATTATTTTATAGATCGATGAAATATATAAAAAAGAGATTTATTTTACTAATCTATTCAATCAATTCACCTTAATATCAACCGGACCAAAACGAGACTTTAAATTATGAACGGAGGAAATATTATTCGTACACTTTTCAAAATAAAGTAGTCCAAACAATCTGCGGAAAGCAGTGCCTAGATCGGCATTAATAAAAAAATAAACACAACAAAAAATATGAGAGAAAGGAAGTGTGTTTGAAACTAAAAAGATTAGAAACGCTTTATCAAAAAAAAAAAAAAAAGATTAGAAACTGAAGTAAGAGTGGAAGGAAAGCATAGGACATGACATAATTTTGTTGAGGTATGAAATGCATGCCTCCACTTCACTTTTTACCAAACCACAAACACTCATACTATTCCTACTGGCGTTGTGTAATCCACACTATTCATTCACAATTCTCCCGTGACACCTCTACCCGTTTTGATTCCATTTTTGTGTCAGCATCTATAAATTCACTTTCATTTATTTACTGTATTTTTTTAAATTTTAATAATCTAGTAAGTACCACAAATTTAGGACTAGCAGTGGTGGGCCAGTGCCCACAATGAAGAATATTATGACCCAATACTTGAACAGCCCACAATTCAAAGACTAACATGTTATACACTTCAGAAAATTATGACCCACTAGAACAGCCCACAGTCGACTAAAATGTTCTCTCTACTACAAACAAAACTGAAAACACATTAAGATATCCACTTGAAAACTCGGAGACGTTGTCTCGATAGGAATGTTACCATAGGTGAGATGAGATCCAATTGAAAATCTGTGATATTATCAATTCATGTTGTAAAGGGTAGTGATATCTACATTTTTTTCAGATTGGTAAACATAATATTGGTGAGTTGATAGATATTCACTGATGTGAAGAGTTAGTCATAAGTGATAGTAGTAACTAAACTAATTAACTCACTATGTAACTCAACCGAATTTATTAATTTCACATAGTTAGTTAATTAATTAAAATGAGAAACAACACTAAAAGTAAATACTGATTATAAGTTATCATAATTAAAGATAAAATTAAATAAGTTTGAAATCAAATCAACATGGAAAAATATACCTAGGGATTAACATTCAGCTTTTGGTTCATTTTTTTTACTCAAATCGAACCGAACCGCACCGAACTGAATTATAAAAAATTCAAAATCCAAACTATGAAAATTGATCTGAACTGGAAAACTGAAATTGCATAATTATATCCAATGAAATTCGAAAACCAAAATCCAAACTACAAAAACCATCCAGAAACTACAAATCTTTAGAAATACGATGAAAAAAATACATTTTCCGATCCAATGTGAATTTCACCACCTTTTTCTTATAGCAGCTGCACACTTCTATGATCTCATAATAACAAATAAGCATTACTACTAGCGTCAACAACGTGAATTTTCTTTCACCTAACCTTCATTTCCCCACTTAATTTTATATTTAAAAGAAAATTTATACAAGAGATTATTCTTGATATGATTTCTGTTATCATGATAAAAGAAAATAATAAACTCTAGACTATTAGTATTTTATATTAATAATAATAATAATAATAAATGTATGAAGCTTTGTTATTAAGTACTCACCCCGTTCCATCATAAGCTAGACACTTCTTTTTCACGCTCATTTTGAGAAAATGATAATACTCCTATAAAATAGTCAAAGTAGAGAGAATAATGTAGATAAGAGTTTTCCTTACATTATTCTCTCTTAATTTACGTTATCTTTACTTAAACTATTTTATTATTATTATTTTTTAAACTAGTGCAAAATTGAAGCGTCTCGCTTATAATGGAACGAGGGAGTACAATTTTAGTTTTTATGCACAAAGGTAATTTATAAACTGTTCAACAATTTGTTACTATTACATCTAGAAGTTTATCGACAATTTTTAGAAAAGAGTTTTATGCCTTTAATTCACATTAAAGAGGAAGATTAAATTATTTTTAATCATATATATAGATACGTTACTAATTTTAAAATCTAATTAAAAAATTATCATCATTCAACATTAATGTGGAAACTGCCAATTTTGGCCAAAATTCAAAGCATGCGTCTCTTGGCAGCATTTTGACACAATTTATTTGTAAATATCTTCGTACCATTTTAAGTGCAACATTTTTTATTCGGTACGAGATTTTCTGTAATTTTTGTTGTTGAGTTGATTCTAAAGTAAATAATGTAGATAAGAGAATAATAAAAAACAATATTTTTATGTACTATTTTAATAAACATGTCAATAAGATTGAAACATCCAAAAAAGAATGTGCCTGCCAAGTAGACAGAAGTAGTACAACTTTTCACCTAGGTATTAAAAATAGGAGTACTACATGAATTTAAAAAGAAAACAACTTCTTAATGACATTTTAAAAAATAACTCCAAACCTACCCCTTTACCATTAGTAGATATAGATAGATTTTGACCTCCCAATTTTTTTCTTTAGTCCATGTTGTTAATGGATTTACTCGCGCCTTTGGACTCTGGTCAGGCGATTTCATGGAACTTTGAAAAGGAATGATTCCCAGCCAAGGTTTATCAGATTTAATTTGTCTGAACTTTATTTTTGCGAGAAAAAGAGTTTGAGGGGATAATGAGAATTTTGTGCTCTTATCACAATGTTCTTTCCGAGGTAAATGCTTCAATGCACCCCCACCCGATTCCTTTACCCAGAAAATGACCCTTTTTCATGCGGGCTTCGGCAGGCTGATGCTCAAACACAGGCCACCAACATAGTCCCTACGACCCTACCAAACACAGTTGATGTCCTAAATAACATTGCTGACTGGGAGTTATCAGCACTGCCTCTAAGAGTAGGTAACTAAGAATTGAATGACTAGAGGTCTAAAGATACATGGCTCGTGATCACTAATCATTAACCGTAACAACAGCAGGCAAATCACAGAGTGTCTAGAAATCTGGGTAAGGCAAGAAAGCACAGATACTAGCAACAACCCATCAACTGATATTTGAAATGGAATTCGAGTGATATTGCAGCATGTTCTTAATTACACAACACTTCCCGTGTGAAGGCTAGGAACATTTTAAAAAACAGCATGAAGCATCAGAATAATTACAAATAAAGCACATAATTGTTATACAAACTTGACTATTTGTAGAAGCCAGGATTAAGAGAGAACTGGCTCTTACCAAAGTAGGGCGAGGCCGGGGCTAGGAGTTGGAGGCACCCAGACCACTCCAGATAAGCCGGTCACTCATAAGACCCAAAACCAGGATAGGATAGAGCCAATTGCCAGACCAACAATCAAGTACAACACCAGCACGATCCCTGCTGTCTCAGCATGCTGTAACCGGACAGTTTTGGGTGCCAAAATCATCAGGACGCAGGTAAAGTAGCCATTTGTGAGACCAAGAAGACAGGTGAGGATCATGACTGGAATTTCTGATCTCAAAATATCAGGGCCGTGCAAGCAACCATAGAAGAGAGGCAGAAACAATAGCCTTGCGAAAGTGCCACCAATAGCAGCTTTGGCATTATCCATGAGATACAGAGGAGTCAGAGTTTTACCAACCAGATCAAAGACGTTGTAACAAGCAATAAGAACAATTGGGAACCAGTCCTTCAGAATGTCAGAATGTACATCTTCTGTAATAGAACCGGGGAAAATACACAATGTCACAACATATATGACCATGATTCCATACCCATACCATTTCACGGTCCCAACAATCTCCCACAATGTCGACCTCCATAGCTTTCCAGTAAGTTCCCCTTTCTGTTCCTTCTCCTCATTTGCTGCAACCTTTTTCAGATCGTTGTAATATTTTATGACTGGAAGCTTATGTGCTACATTATAGAAAATTATGTTTAATATCATCACAACAATGCTGAAGATGAAGTAAAGGTTGGCGCTTTTTCTCAGTCCACTGGCATCTTGAGGATATATAGCCTTGGTTAAAACCCTTAATAATGACACGAGGACTCCTGCATTTGACAAATTCAATATTAACAAGGTAGCAAGAACACATTTTTAGTAACACACCTAAAATAGTGGAACCAACACCTAGGGGTGAAATTGAGCAAGGAAGTAAGTATATTAGTAGCATCTAATTTCTGAAGCTTATTCATCAAGTTGTATCCCGTTATGCAAGTGAGCAAATGTACAACCTCTTTATCTAAAGAAAAATATGTTAAATCTTTTTTTTTCTTCAGCACATAACACGGTATTCAAACAGTTGAACTTGAAAGACATGTAATCGAACTGCAAATATCATGCACCAACAATGCATTCAAACAGTTGCAAGCATTTGCAAAACAGTGTAAATCTTTGCAATAAATACCCGAGATAATGTAATTTTGGCATTACATTATAAGCAAAATAGTAAAGACAAATCATCATTGATGGAGTAATTCCGAAAGATCTCTCATCGCCTAGATAAATGAAAGAGCTTTGCCATTGATGCCTAACTATGACACAGCTGAACTAAACATGGTTGAATTTCAAAATGTGTTGAGCTAAAACAGAAGGTGAATCACATGCTTAGATTGAGTTGCAAATATAGAAACATAAACCCGAATCCACTAACCCCCAACTCAAACCAGAAACACCAGCAGATGCATCTTTGAACTAACACACAAAAAGTCAACATCACGGTTTCAATCTTGAAATTGCTAGCAATCAACTCATAAGGATGAAAACTAAAATTGGGGAACAATATGAGATCCCTAAATCCCTTGTTTACACAGAGTTGACCAAAATCCAATGCAAGTCAAAATCATCAAACAGCCAAAAGCATTTTCAATCAAAAAGGTTATTATTCACCAGAAGCTGCAGTTCCAGCCACCACAGCCTGCATATATCTCTCCGGCAGCTCCCCGGCATTCCCCACGACACCCCCCTGCACAAGGCCGTCCGCCACTCCACACAGTCCCACCACTCCCACAGTCACATAGTATGCGCCGTAAACGCCGACGCGCCCCTCGACATACCACACGTCCATCAGCGGCACCACCACCAGCGAAAGCAGGAACAGCGCGTAGCCCGCATTGATCCTCACGAAGGCGTTCGATTTGTGGGCGAAAGCGATGGCGATCAGCACCGAAGCCAGCCCCAACAGCATGTAAACCACGGCGAAGACGCGATCCACGGACGCGTCCGGGTACAGGAAGGAGAAGTAATCGACGGCGGTGATGAATGCATTCCACGGCAGGAGATAGCCTGCGCCGAGCGTGAAGTAGATAATGTATGCTAGGTGGAACGTGTCCCTGGGGATCTTCACTTGGTTGGGGCTCAGGAGCAGGGCGGCGGACTCCGAGTCTCCGTTCACCGCGGCGATGGCGGTAGTTGTACCCATCGGCGGTTTGTTAATGAATTTGGGTGATTTTTTTTAGTTGAGACGATGAGTTTGTTGCGATTGGACGAATCCTCAATTTTGGGGATTTGAGATAGTTTGTTTGGATATGGGCTATGGGGCGAATGTGAAATTTGTGGAATATGTACACGATTACTCAAGAGTCAAGTCTAAACCATGTATATATTCTACTAATCGGAGGAAACTGCATTAGAATAACAGGAGAGAAGAGATACTGTACGATTTGAGTAATCTTTTGCGTGGATGAGTTAAATCTGACGTTTCAAATGCTTATGGATTTAATTATGTCCAATTAATTTAATCATGCCCACCGCTTCGCTTCACTTTTAATGGAGGATACTGTAGTAGCACTGTAGCACATAATAATTGCCACGGGAATTGTTTATGCTACCAATTACTACCAACTAACAGTGATTGTGTCCACATTGACGAATCCAAAGAACAAAACTCGAAGAATCAGGGATAAATACAAAATAAATAATAACTAAAATATTTATAATTATTATTTAAAAAAAAGATGCAAAATATTACTCTTTCTATATATATGAACGTGAGAAAAGTTCAAGTTAAAAGCATCAATATAAAAATGTAGAAAAGTGTTAGAAAATTAAAGTGCATTATGCTATTAACAATATTGGATATCAAACTTTGGTCTTATTTATAAAAAAATAATTATTGAAAGATCAGTTATTTATTTTTAATCTAGAGTCTGGACTAAGAATTATGGCGCAACAGCACAATTGTGTTTGCAGATAAAAATATGCTACACCTATGGGCTTTAAACCTTCTTTAAAAATAGAAGCCCAATAACATTTACACTTTCATATTTTAGGCCCAACATCAAGCCTCCAACTCAATAGTAATAGCACTTCATCTCCTTCACAGATTAGAGCACTCCCACTGGGTTCCCTTAAAACTCCCTTATTTCTCCCTTATTTCTGCTACATCAGCGCCACATCAGCACCATAATTTATCCCCAGTTTTTAGCCAACTTTTAGCCAACTGCTCCAATGGTTTCTCCCTTATTTAAGCCCTTATTTCTCCCTAACTCAACATTTCATTTTTACATCATCATTTTTAATATTATTTAATTTTCCCTACAAATGTGTTTAATAAATAGATTTATAATGAACAATTCATCGTTGTATTAATCATTGGAAAATATAATACAACGAGAAAAAAAAAATTACAAATAAAAACCGCAAATAAACAAAGATTTAAAAAAAAAAAAACTAAGACGGAGGGGCCGGAGGGGCGTCGGGCTCGAGGCCCATCCTAATCTGCAGGCCTTGGATGCATTTCCAGAGGGCCGCCTTTTCTTCAGGGGTCCCGCCGCCGGTGAAGTACAGCGTGTACATCTGCGTCAGATTGGCGACATTGCTCGAATAAGTGACTTTTTCTAAGTCGATGTGGGATTCCGAACCGACTTCCGACGTTGTGCCCTTCGCCTTCTTCGCTCCCTCCGGGCGCTCGTGCGGACCATCCCCACTCAAGTCGATGTGGGCCACGCTCCCCTCGCTCTCCGAAACGCTAAGGCGCGAGCGCACCGATTTCCCGTGCAGCGCGGCGTGCATTCCCGTCCGGAATTTTGGGAGATCCTTCAGCTTATCGTAGATGTTCCAATACTTGAACCCCTTCGACAAGTACTTGCCACAATACCTCTGCATGGCCTCATCTCGGACCATATGCTCGTTCTGGCCACTGGGCATGTCCGCCAACAAGTTAGAATAAATACCGTTGAAGTGGCCGCAGTCCCTCATGAGGCGCTCCCAATGCCGACGGATCGCCTCGCTGCCATGGTCCTTCATTGAGGCGGTCTTGTGGCTCCTGTACTTCGCGGCAACCCGCTCCCGAATATGATCTCGGTCGGTAGTTCTTTGCGCTCCGCGTTCGTGACGTGTCCGCCCAGCGGTGTGGCTATCGGCTCGGACTCTTGAAGTGTGTAAGTAGTCCTTACCCGCTTCGGCCTCTCATCGGAACCCGTATCAGTCGCAGGCGGCTCGGTGGGCGTTTCTTCCACCTCGAAGTCCTCCGCGCTCGGTGTCGCGGCCTGAGATTCTTGGTCGCCTGGGGTTGATCCGGGAGTGTCGAACTGGGGCCGATACACATCGTCGGCTGGAGAGGGCATTCTGCCGGCATAGTTGAAGTACGGAGAAAGTCTCCGCGCCGGAGGAGTCTGCAAAGGAGACGGACCCACGTATGGAAGTTGGCCGGGAGGAGAACCCATCGCCAACAACGAGTGCATCCACTGCTCGTTTGCTTCATCCATGTTGGGAATTTGTGAACTCGACTCTTTCCCCTTACCCTTACCCTTACCCGAGCGGGAATTTTTCTTCCAAAAGCTCATAATTTGATGAAGATTGAAGATTGGGAGAAGAGATTGAAAATGGAGATAATGAAGATTGTGGGTGATGAATGGAGGAAGTGGAGGAAATATTTATAGGGGTGGGATTTAAAAATAGCCGTTGGCCGAAAAAAAAAAAAAATTTAAAAATCGCCGGATTATCGCCGAGCGTCGCCCACAATGGCCGGCGATCGCTCGGCGATAATCCGGCGATAAAACGAATAAACTATGCAAATTTATATCTAAAGATTGAATGTTCATATGATGCTAAAAATTTCAGTTTGAGCTAAATTAAAATTCTCAATAAAATATCAATCATAAAAATCGTCTCAAAGTTACGCTTAGAGTAACAAAATAGTTCGATGATATATAATGAAGTAATATTTTAAATGCCAGTGCTTTCAAGAAAATAATTATTGTATAATTTAATTAAATGTGAAATATTTTCTATTCTGTGTGCTATTGATTCTGATTTTATTGTATAAATAACTTCTCTTTTCTATATTTTTTTTGTTTTTCAATAAATTTTCTACATGATATAACTAGTTTATTGTTACCACTAACTAGAAATAGAGAGATATAAGAATTTTTTTTTACAAATATTGACAAAACTTTAATCACGTATAAAGTACCAGAATTTATTAGGAAATCATATAAGAAGAAATATGACATAATTCATATATCCGCGAATTCGCCAAAAATACTTTTCCAAGCTATTTGGGCATTTTCGTCCGAAAAGTGGCTAAAAAAACTTCATTTGTGATTGTACGTTAGGGCCTTTCGGCGGTTTTTTTTTTTTTTTGTTAGGGATCTATGGTGTCACAACCCAAAAAATTAGGATCTTTTGTGGCAGTTCACTCCATTCCACATTTCACTTACCTTTTCAATCTACTTTCCATTACATTTATTAAATTACGTGCTTAATCAAAATATGACAAAATTTATAAAACGGAGGGAGTACGACACTATTTTCCGTGCTCTCATATATGCTTATACATAAAATAACGCTGTGAGCGGTTGAATAAGTAACATCAATATTACAGATTACTACTCCTTTTATCCAAAATTAATAAACATGTTTTTCTATTTTGATAAGACCATAAAATTATTCTTTTTTCGTGCTACGTACTACAGTACTATACTTTGTTAATAAGTTTATTTTTTAACTCATTACTAATTATTTTTTTTATTTTTGTTACTATTTTTTACTCTCAACTCATTATTCTTGACTCTTTCTTTTGTGATCTTTCATCTATATAAGCTAAATTTGGTGCATAAAATTGATTACATGATGAGCGAGGTGACAAAAGAATAAGATAAACTAAACTAAAGAATGCATATCAAAATGATAGCCGTTCCATATAAGAAAAGAAAGAAGATGGAATATTAGGCAAAGTGACATCGTTTTGCTGTGCTATCCAAACCCATTATACAGATGGAGATCGAATAATGAAACAACTATTGATGTATTAGCAAATAACAATATGCAAATAAACTTAATCATATCTTCATTCATATGTAATCATAGACAACACACATTTTCTTTCACCAGAATACGTAGACGACTTAGATTTGCAATACAACTGATGACTGATGATGTTTATTCCTTACTGGTATACAAATGTCGAGCATTCAAGCTAAGACAAATTTCAAAGTCTATAGTCATCAAATCAAATTCATAGAGTTGCAACATTAACTTATGAATCTATGATTCAGAGAGCTCACAGCCATGCTGGGTTCTTGATAGGGGTAACAACTGCTTTCACTTGCAAGTAATTCTTGAGACCATATTCTCCCTTTTCCCGTCCGATTCCACTCATCTTGTATCCGCCAAACGGAATCGTAGCATCAAAGGTGTCGAAGCAGTTAATCCACACTGTCCCGACTTTCAATGCTCTCATCAAGGTATTTGCAGTGTCAAGGTTATGAGTGAACACTCCTGCAGCAAGACCGTATATGCTATTGTTAGCCCTCTGGATCACTTCATCGAGGTCCCTGAAATTCGCAAGAATAAATAACTAAGTCGGTTCTTCAGTTTCGTAATATTTTGCATAAAATTCTTTGAACGTACTTAAACTTCAGAATTGTTTGCACAGGTCCGAAGATCTCCTCCCTTGCAATCGGCATATCATCCTAGAACAGTTGCTAAATTAGTAACGGATGATCAATAAACTATCAAGTACCGAGTTTGTACATTTCACGCTTGACATAGCTGATTACCTTAACATTGGAGAAAACAGTTGGCTGAATGTAATATCCCTGTGTACCGTGTCTATCACCTCCAGTTTCAAGGGATGCCCCAGCATCCTGTCCAATTCTGATATACTTGAGGATCTTCTCAAATTGTTCCCCATCGATCTGAAGTTCAAGACATTGTTGTATCAGTATTGCGGACAGGATGACAAGAGACGTCCTCAACATGTAATAATGCTAGAAAATGCACCCAGGGATAAGGAAGTACGGGCAGGTTTACCTGAGGGCCTTGCTCTATGCCTGCCTTGAATGGATCCCCAACAGTACGCTTCAGGGCCCGTGCTTTTGCTTTCTCTACAAACTCATCATAAACCTTTTCATGCACGTAAGTCCTAGATCCAGCACAGCAGCATTGTCCCTGAAGAAATTTCACATGGTAGAGAATATATTGCGTAAATTTAAGCAAAAAATCAGCAGTAAAACAATGACGGGTAAGAGCAGGAGATACCTGGTTGAAAAATAGAGCAGCGTGTGCTAGCTCAACAGCTTGATCTACATCAGCATCCTCGCAAACAATAAAAGGAGATTTACCTCCAAGTTCCAGAGTAACTGGCTTAAGATTGCTTTTGGCAGCCAACTCAAGAACAATTCTTCCCGTATCTGTTGAACCAGTGAAAGCAATCTGCAAATACCAAAAGTGGGTCAAGCAAACATCAGGATATGCAGAGATATGTATTTTCTAGAGAATCTGATATTTTAAGAGCATATAGATAACGCATGATTTAGGCCATCATTATTGTTGATTTAGGCAATATAATTGGCAGTAGAATAAGTTTTCTGATCTGCTTGAACAATATAGAGGAAATGAGGCTTATTAGAATACAGAAGCTAACACTATACTTAATCTAGCAGTAGTTATAGATCGATCAAAAAGTGACAAGGATCGTATTTCTGATATTAGGAAAGAAAATAAAAGAGAGAAACTGTAGTATTGACTCTAAATCACGGCGAACAACCCTCATATGAAAAGCCATTGGCAGTGACTACATTCATGACTCGGGCAAGAACTTTATAAACCAGAAGTACCTTGTCCACATCCATGTGGCTGCAAAGAGCAGCACCAGCTGTAGGACCAAATCCAGAAACAATATTCAGAACTCCATCAGGAAGACCAGCCTGTACGAAAACAATACGAGTATCAACTACTAATTCGTCATATATATAAAGTCAACAACATTTTTTTCGACTGGGTTATGTTTGTGAATGAACAGAGGTTGACACAAAGTTGATACTTTGGTCAGTTCAAAGTTCTATATGAGCCAAAACAACTACAAATGGTAATAACAAAAATGCTTAAAAAGAATATAAAGCTAGTCTGCGGTGAAGCAAAATCAGCATACCTCATGCAATAGCTTGGACACAAGTAATGCAGACAATGGTGTCTGCTCTGCTGTTTTTAGAACAACAGTGTTGCCACAGGCCAGTGCAGGTCCAACTTTCCAAGCAAACATCAGGAGAGGGAAGTTCCACGGGATAATCTGGCCAGCAACACCAATTGGTTCGTGCAAAGTTTGAACATGATGAGGTCCATCCGCTGGAACTGTGAGGCCGTGAATCTTATCTGTCCAGCCTGTAGAAGAAACAAAATGGAAATTCACTACTAGAGTAGAAGACCAAACTAGGAGAATCCTTTAACTCGTATCTTCTCATGCATCTGAATACTCACCAGCATAATACCGAAATAATCTGGCAAACATTGGTACTTCTGTTTGAGCAGACTGTTCGAATGGCTTCCCATTATCCCAGGTCTCAAGTGCTGCGATTTCATCATTATGCTTTTCGACCAAATCAGCAAAACGTAACAATATCTTCTGTCTCCCCTGCAGCATTTGAACATGGAGAAATTAAGCACTACATGAGTTGAAATTCAGAAACCAAAGGCAGAAATGAATTGAGATAAGAAGTGTTACATAAGCCGTCATCCTTGGCCATGGCCCTTCATCAAAAGCCTTGCGTGCAGCAGATACTGCTCGATTTACATCTTCCGCGTCACCTTCTGCAACATGTGCAATCACCTCCCCAGTCCTCGGGTCCAAAGTCGGGAAAGTTTTCCCTGATTCAAACAGTGCAAAAGGTTAGCTCAAGCAGCCTCAAACACGAGTGCTTTCCTCCATAAATTCAACATCAGAAAGCTCACCTGATGCCGCATCAACAAATTTTCCATCAATGAGAAGCTGATCATATTGAACACTAACAGGAGGCTTGATTGGATTCTCATGAGCTGCAGCAGTACTGTACCGGTACACTCCTCTACCTCCATTAATTTGCTTTCCTAAAGCGAGAAACATAAGAACGTGATATCGATAAGTTAGAATGCTACATTGTTCCAGCAGGGAATCCAAATTTCAGAAATGGTCCAATTATTTGATCGTAAAGCAATTATACTTGTTTTCAGATGCTAATTGCAGATGATATCCGATTGATCAACATACATAAGTGTCAAAACAGAAATTCAAAATCAGTCATTCTCAATTTCCTGACTCTAATATAAAATTCATCAGCCAGCAATAAGATGAGTCGAGATGACGGCCTCCAAGCCCTACGTAGCTCGACGCGGATTACTTATAATTAAATGAATAGCGTAATTACCTCCGCGAAGCAAAGGAAGGGAGCGTGAAACAAGAGATGAGATTCTCCGAGCTGCCGCCATCGCCAAGCCAAATGATCACGGATCGTGAGTTATAACTGGTAATGGCGATGCTAAAATTGAGATTCGGTAAGCCAGCCGTAGTTAGGAAGAGCAGTGCCCATACAGAGATATATATACACACGTAAAGAGAGTAGGTGCGCCTATTCTTTCTCATTGATTTGGCATGTGTCACGAGCTCATGGCCCACCAAGATTTGTCACTAGGACTATTATTTAATTATTCGAATTTCCGCAATAGTACTCGTATTCAACTTTAAATTTCTTTATCTCCAAATAAATAGTAGGGAGTATTTTATAATACCACGCCATTCCTATTGACCGTTGAAAATAAATAAATACGTATTTCGGCTGCGTTGCGGGAAAGGTTGGTGGCCGCATTTTAAATGCTGTCGGCGTGCAATCCGGTCATGGGTTTTCATTTTACTAATTTTATGCACTACTACTAGTTTTTTATTTTTAACTATGTTAGCATTTTTAATTCATTTTTTATATTCTTAGTTGTTTAGGGGTGCGTTAAAATGACAACACCTCTTAAAATAACACCACACCACAATTCCTAGTCAATTATTTGTACACGTGGACGAATAATAAGCTGTCATGTGGCAATAAAAAAATGCTCAAGTCTAAAAATCTCGGCCAACAATATACTGTACAACATTGTATACAACAATTTTTTCTCGGCCAACAATATCCAACACGCTATACAACAATCTATAGATTGTTGTGTAGCGTTTATAATATTACTGTGTAGCATTTATAATATTGTTGGATATGTGGTGTCACGGTGTCACTTTAAGAGGTGTTGTCATTTTAACACAAACCTAATTGTTTATTTATATTTTATAAATAATGAAAATAAAATACTATAAAATTATTAAAAGATGATGAAATAAATAAAAAATGATTGTGACTTGATTTGGGGTGGAGAATAATGTTGGAGTTGCGGCTAGATTGGGTTTAGGCAAAATGCAAACGCGACAATTGAAAAAAAAAAAGAGTTGTTACTTGATTTGAGATTCGAAATGAAAAATAGAAATATCTGGTGGACATAAAAAAAGAGAGATGTATTTTTGTAACGGAAGAATTATCTATAGTAAGTAATGGGAATTTGGAAAGTCTAAATCCAGCCTCGACAATGTCGATGATCCTAATTTGAAGCATCTTAAAATTCTTCGCTTATTGCCTTATTGGCAAAAGTTAAAGAATAATTTCTTATCGATTAAAATCACATTGAATTTAATTGTTGTCTATAATAATCAGAAATTCTTAAATACTCTATAACTTTATATCATAGTGCGAACTGCGAAGTGCTTATCATATTAGGTAATTTACAAAACATTCAACGAATAAATAGAAATAAATGGATAAGAACCAAAGAAAGCAAAATCACACAACGCACAGCTTTATTTCTATAATAAGTTAAAACATATCGGCCAGGAGGAAAAGAAAGAACGACAAAGTTTGCATCGAATATTGAAAATATTTGTTATCAATAATTCCAAATCTCAACATAATAATGATAATATACTAGATTTTTATTTATTTTTTGTCGTGGACGTGGTTGTATAGCATATATTCCTTACATATACTGGATGAATTTCAAAATGTAGAATAAAATGGTTCTAACAGTAACTTTTTTATAAAAAACTGCTATCGATATAGTTGGAAAATTACACCGTATAACTCTCATTTTGATGAATATAAATTATAAGGTGTATATTTAGCAGGAGTATCTTAGTAAATGAGGTAAAAGAACACAAATAATATAAAAGAGATGGTCTTGTATAGTTGTATATACATTTCCATTTCCTACATATTTTCAAATGGAGACACAATCTTAGAATATCTTATTTTTTTAAAGAGTTTTTTTTTTAATAAAAAAAAGTGTTTTAGTAATCTCTTTATTAATTAAGTTGACTCGTATTTTTTTAGTAATGTTTCAATTAAATTGAGTTATTTCACTCTTTTTTTCTCAAAAATAAAATATTTAATCACTCTTATTTTATTCTTTTTTTTTGCTTTACTGTCTCTTATCTCTCTTACTGATTCACTTGAATTTTACATGATTTTAGAGGGTAATTTTACTTGGTTTTAATCATATATTGTGTACTTTGAGACATGGTTATAACTACTTCTCTATTATGTTGGTATTTTGACCATTTTGTGAAGAATGTGTAGAAAAATATACAAAATATGTGGAGGTGCAGCTGCTCAATGTTCGAGACAGATTTTCTAGAGATTTTGAAGTCCGATTCGCATGTAATGAGTACCATTCTCTTCGTCTTCGAAAGAGCTTCGTGTGGATATCTTAAACGTCTCAATCGAAATTCGGTAGAAGAAGTTATGGCCGTTTTACCAAGACTGCGCAGAGCAGTGACATAGCTGGCGACCCGCCAGGTTCGCATGCAAACGAACCTGGCGACCCGCCAGCAAAAGACGAGAAAAATGTCGTAAGCAGGCGACTCGCCAGCTTTCGACGCACACCCAACCTGTCAACCCTAGTTATATATATGCCTAGGAAACGCCTCCAAACATAACTTACACGCCTCATATCCCAAAAATACCACTTGTTCATCTAGAAAGAAGAGAAGAACGAGCAGAGGGCGAGTATTCATTGCAAGATTGATGACGAGGCATCCAACCCGCCCAATCTAATTCTAGGAGTTTCCACTTTTAGTTTTATTCCTGTTCAAACAATGTTTTTGAATATTTCTTTGAATATTTCTTTGACTTTTGTGATGAACATGCGTAGCTAAATCCCTCGTAGAGTTCTACGGGGAAGATACAATGATTCTTATGTTTAATTGATTTCCTTTTTCTATGCCTTGGCGACTCGCCAGCTTCGACGCACACCCAACCTGTCAACCCTAGTTATATATATGCCTAGGAAACGCCTTCAAACATAACTTACACGCCTCATATCCCAAAAATACCACTTGTTCATCTAGAAAGAAGAGAAGAACGAGCAGAGGGCGAGTATTCATTGCAAGATTGATGACGAGGCATCCAATCCGCCCAATCTAATTCTAGGAGTTTCCACTTTTAGTTTTATTCCTGTTCAAACAATGTTTCTGAATATTTCTTTGACTTTTGTGATGAACATGCGTAGCTAAATCCCTCGTAGAGTTCTACGGGGAAGATACAATGATTCTTATGTTTAATTGATTTCCTTTTTCTATGCCTTGGCGACTCGCCAGCTTCGACGCACACCCAACCTGTCAACCCTAGTTATATATATGCCTAGGAAACGCCTCCAAACATAACTTACATGCCTCATATCCCAAAAATACCACTTGTTCATCTAGAAAGAAGAGAAGAACGAGCAGAGGGCGAGTATTCATTGCAAGATTGATGACGAGGCATCCAATCCGCCCAATCTAATTCTAGGAGTTTCCACTTTTAGTTTTATTCCTGTTCAAACAATGTTTTTGAATATTTCTTTGAATATTTCTTTGACTTTTGTGATGAACATGCGTAGCTAAATCCCTCGTAGAGTTCTACGGGGAAGATACAATGATACTTATGTTTAATTGATTTCCTTTTTCTATGCCATGGCTCATGTGGTTATTTTGATTTCTTATGTGCTTATACATTTATTTGCCTGATCACCTTATAAATGCATGTGGATTTTACTACAAGAACTGAGAAGTGAGTAGTTTAATTTGAAAGAGAAGAAATTGACGTCTTTGCCAATATAATCGTGAGATTTGAGCCTTTGAATGGCGCTAAGTATCTTATGAGCTATTAGGAGTTGTTGCCTTAGTTCTAGGAAGGAGACTTCGGTTCTAGGTAGCAATCAACAAATTATATGCTTTGAGAAAAGATATAGTTTTACCTTAGTGATAGCTTAATAACCCTTGAGACCCTTTGTTGGCATAGTTAGGAAGTTAATTGAGCATATGATAGTTGTTATCGATCCCGTAGAATTCTACCCTTCTCATCTTTGATCTACATCCTTTTTCTCTTATTTGCTTTTAGTTCTCTATTCGTTTTTAACTGTTTTTACCTTGCTTTTAAGTAGATTTAGAAAACCCAAACTTTCCGATTTATCTAGATAGTAGTTGAGGTTGGTTCGTGGTAATTAGGTTGACACTTATTGTCTCTGTGGATACGATACTTTTTGCTTACTATTTGCTACATTAGCCTCGTACACTTGCGGGTATACTTGTGTTAAAAATAAGTTGAGTCACTTACATCATTCTCTCTTATCTCACATATTTTATTATCTCTCATATTTTATTTTATTTTCATTCAACTTATTTAACACAATTTCTTAATTTTCATATTCAAAATAAATGTCTGAGCTTTAAGTGTCCTACGGTGACAACAAACAAGTGTCACTCCCTCACACAAAAGCTGATCAGTTGCCCGCTGTATTATTTAGTACTGTATTCTCTTCGTCCTTTATTAAAAGTATCATATTTTTTTTGAGACATTTCAAGGTAAGTGAATACTTTTTTTTGCATTTTATCTTTTATTTTCTCTCTCTATTTTGTTCTCTCCATTAAATTAATAAAGTCTTATTTTCTTAAATTCCGTGTTAAAATAAACATTTCTCTTAGCAAGGGACGGAGGTAGTAGCTAGTATTGATAATCTATGTAAGTATGTGTTGATATCATAGTACTTCCTCCACTCAAAAGAAGATGATCCATTTTTTGGTGTTATGAAATTTTATGTAACTTTATTTAATTTGTTAAGTGAAAAAAATAAAATAAAAAATTAAGTAAAATAGAGATAAATGTGTTTTAGTTGATCATCTTGAATTAAAGTGAATTGTGGAATGGAGAGAGTAATTATGTAGTTGTATAGGCTCGGAAAGTTCGGTTAATTTTTGTGTTGGACAACCACATCTTTTTTTACTTTCAATTTTTCTTTAATTTTTTTTATTTTCGATTTAATAATAGAGAGTATTTAAATTTTGGTATGTCCCAATATAGAACACGTGCAGGACAAAATATCTTGCTAACATGTGGCCCGAAGAAAATGATTAGTTCGATTATAAACAGACGTGCAAAAATGGGTATTCGCTGTTTTTGCTTCTTTTCTAGTATTATCATTTTGTGTTTTAAAATAGTATTTATTTTCTTTTCTTTTCTTTTCTTTTCTTTTTGTACTTAAAATAAATTTTACATGGTGAGTTTAATTTAAATTTAATTGTTTTAAATTTTTCATAAATTAAATTAACTTACAAGCATATACAAGTAGTTAATATAATTTTTTAAAATAAAAATAAAATTACACAAAAAAGATTAACATGTTAAAATAAGACTCTTTTGACTCAATGAAAGAGGATTTGTATCCTATCCAGTATCCACCATGTGGGAAAAAAATAATGAAAGAGGATTTGTATTCTCTCCTCGAATGTGGAAAAAAGATATCGCATTTAAATTCCATTCGATAATGAGTGGACCAACTGGGGATTGAAAATGAAATCTTTTGTTCCAACTCTGAAACTATTAAATAAAGTACTATTGCTAATTGCTCAAATAAGATCACGCATTCACACCTGGAAATGTCCTACTCACTTTGTCGCTATCTACTTTATGTTGACGCAAATAAAAATTAGCTAATTTCTTGTATTTATAAACATTATACCACAATGTATTAGCGAGATATATTAATTTATTTACCGCTTATAAAACTATATTAACAATTTCATTTGTTGAAACTTGAAATCAATTATCCACTCTAATACACAAGTAACCAATTTCTATTACCCATGCTAGTATGCTACAGCCATATTAAGACTTATTTTTGGAGACGGGGTGATTCAAATCTTAAAATTCTAAACTCATTTTTTAGAATGGTCCAGCAAAAATATAATTTAATCCAATACTTACAAAAGAAGTTCATGATATTCAACAAGTTCGCCACAAATTATAATCAACCGCCTTCATAAATAAAATAATTTTTAAATTCTAAAATTCAATGTCCACATTATAAAACTCTACAAATCATACATAACTCCTTCTATGAAGTTCATTTCGGTTTATTGAAAAGTATTCGTAATAAAAAAAATTCGACATTCTAGGCTATTTAGTTACTATAACAACATCTTATCCTTCCATTTGGCTTAACATAAAATTCTTTAGAGCATTAAAAAATTTCCTCACCCAATTAATTCTTGATTAGTGAAAAATATGGATGGGGACAACGTGTGATGCTTAGACAACATAGTCGTCCTAGAAATTGTTATCTGCTTATCTTAGTTAAACTCTAGAGATTGTAATTGGATGTGTGACACTTTTTTTAAACAAAACAATGTCATTATAATGTTAATTTAACGATTCTTGTATAACCAAACGGTGTAGTTTTTTGCGTTGTTATAGTATGATATTTGAGTTTGTTATATTAGATTCGGTTTTGATCATCATAGGGCAATTCAGAATAATTGAAAAGGTTAAATTTTCTATTTCAGTTTTATTGATAAGAAGTCAATAAAAATTAGTAGTACCTTATTCTTTAAAAATAAAATTTTGGTTTGTCCCATAAAATAAATTTTTTTTTTTGCTTATAATAAACTTTTTTCCCTAATGAAATGGTACTAATTTTCCACTAATAATACTTTAATCAATTTTTTTTCTATCTACTTTACTGATTGTGCATTAAAACTCATACCATTTTTAAAGTTTCTATTTAAAAAAAAAAAAAAAAAGATAATGAAGGAGTATGATTTGATTTCAATGACAATTATCCTATTCCAAACAAAATTTGTTCTCTTAAAACCAGCATTTTAAAAATTGAACCGGATCGATCAATTCATCTGATTTGATCATAAGACCGTTGAACCGTTTTCTGGAGGCCATTGATCCCTGCAAGGCACTGGAGGTACCTAGAAGCATTGTGGTAGAAGAGCATATACAAATAATTACTATTTCCATTTTTCAAACTGAAAGCAAATTTTAGAAGCAAGATCTTCATCCGTACACAGAAATCAAAATATGAAACTGAAACAAAAACAAAATGTGGTCAAATTTAGCAATTTCACAAAATAATTTCCTCGTATAATTAACATAGCAGGTGTAGTTAAAGCGACTGAGTAGAATCCGCAAACAGAATAAGTTACTACAAAAGTTGCATGCAGCTAGTTACACCAGAATAAAGCCGAATCTAACGATAATGCCCCCGGGGGTGGAGTAGCAGACTAAGTGTCTTCTATGTTCTCTTGATCTTCGAAAAAGTTCCAGTCTCTGAAAAATAAGTACTCTGAGTTCCTCCAAACTGGTTCGCCTGAGGATTTGAAAGCTCGATTCCCTGAAAAGCATGTCAAATCTTCACTCAGTAAACCAAAGTACAAGCAAGTTAGCAAATGTAAGTAATAAATTAAGCTTGGGTAGGGTCCATTTGCTAGGGTACATAACTCCTCTATCATCTTGGAGTTATTTGAACTAAAATTTGTGTTCTTATCATGTTCTGTAGCATTATCTATCTTCTCTATCAAACTCCCCCTAATCGTGGAACTCAGCTGTGCCCCTTTTTGAGGCTAGTGTTTCAATGCAAAATAACCGAAACCAATGCCACAGGGAAGCATCAAACCTGGACGGGTGTGAAAGCCAGACTTGATGTCAGTCCAGAAGTTGCGCCACTGGTTCCATAACTCCTGTCCTTAAACCTGAAAAGAATAAATTGCATAAATGGATAGTGATTGTCACTCATCAGCTATGAAAGCAGTAAATGTGAAGCAGAACTTCAGAGCAACTCAACTATTAAGCTTATAAGTTTGGAAATCGAACGAATCCAATACAGCATCAATAAAAAAAACTGCTATACTTCAACAGAAATGCAAGGAAATCATACTTCTTGGCTACTTTAGCAGCAAGTTTGCTCTGTCCAACAGATACACGAAGCTTTCCGCTACCAGCCTGACCGAGCATTCCATAACCTTCGCCAAGTCCATCACCTTCAAGAAATCATGAAGTCTTAGGATGAGCATATATTAGTAGCCTAACACCTTCAAAATAAAAATGTACCAATCCTACTTTACATAACAAACAACACAGTTAGTATAATGGTACCTAGTGAACTCTCCTCTGGTATCCCGAACTGCATCCTGTTAGCCAGCTTCCGCATGTCTGTAATAGCATATCTGATGGAAATTGCAAGAACATTAGGATTTTGACTTGGACGTTGGAAAATATTAATTTCAACTAAAAATGAAAAAATATAATTTAATGAAGAAATAATCAATAAGGAAATTCAAGCACCTTTCTTTCATCTTCCTTAAACGCCGACCTCCTCTCTTCTTTCTGGGCTCTGAATCAGGAACCGGAAGTGGTTTAGGCTGCTTAGCAGGAGGCGGTTCTTGCCACTTCTCTATCTTTTTGTGAATCTCTGCGCGCAAAGTTCTCCCAGTTTTTCCAACTGGGTCTCCCCTAGTAGAGTCTACACGTGCAGCAAGAGTGGATTTTGAAGCCAAAAGTCGACAAGCACGCATTCTTAAGGAAGGCGGAGTACTCTGGAAAATCTCAGTTTGCTCCAAATAGCCAACACGAAATTGGGATGTTGCTGTTGAAAACCCTGCTAAATTCTTCTTTTTGGCACCAAGAAGCTGAACGTTGCATGCAGGCATTTTTGCTAATGCCGAAAGACCACCAGCTGTACCAATTATTTTTGCCGCGACAGCACTTCCAACTATGGCTGAGAGATTGGGGGCAATATACCCCATTCGACTCTCCACAAAATCAAGAACCTTTTTCTTTGCAGAATCTAGAGCAAGTGCGCGATCACATGCATCAATTGTCTTTTGCAAGACATCCTCCGGAAGAGGCTTTCCACTAGTAGTTGATGCTGTGACAGAAACCACCATAATAATAGCAGACGGTAAAAATCCTTCAAGATCAACAAGCGTCAGATCCATTTCATTAGCAATCTTTTTAACAACCCGGGCATAATCAATTGGGTGGTGAACAAGAGATTCAAGTTCTGGAAATTTCAAGCGATACTTGTCACGGATGAAATTGTGAATTATCACAATCTCATTTTCAATATCGACAGACAAGGCATTACAATCAACTATCAACTGATACTCTGGATCATCTTCCAAAACAATTCCATGAGTGGAGTTCTCAGACCCATTTTCCAATGCATCTTCAACTTTCTGCAATAAAAATCAAATGTTACCAACTATTACATTAATAATGAGAAAGAAGGGGCGAATCATTCACTCTAAATACAGACCTATACAAGGAAATCAGTTGCGGAATAAGACAAGGGAAATGCAACAACAAAACCACCCTAAAGAAAAAGCAAGCAGCATCAGATAGATTAACTAATCAAAAGACGCATAGCATAACATAGTGGATATTGGATACATAGCTAGTAGTCTAAACTAAACCAACCTGCATGATGTCAGTAAATCGCTGAGTTTTTTGTAGCTTCGACACACTATCAAGATCATCATAGTTAAGTGCTTCTATATCAGCTAAATCACCATCTACGTCTTCTTCCATGTGCTCAGCATCGTCGTTATCTGCTTCCTGAATCAAAAGTACTATCAAACTAGGTCCACAGCCAAGAAAATAGCAAAAAGCGGAAACGTTAGGTGCTAAGTGGAGATGAACATCATGAACGGAGGACCCAGTCATTACATGCAATATCGTATTCACATGCTAATAAAACTCGCATATACTTACCAGAAGATCATCTTCATTATCAGACAATTCATCAAGATCAGCCAGAAAAGAGTCATTCAGAGTTGCCTGAAACAAAATAATGTCCTGTTAAATTTAAAACTTCAAGAGATGGTCTTCACTGAGTACATAAATCTACTCTTGACGAGGCGTGCAGCAATTCAATTGGCAAATACCACGGACTATATGGCTTTAGGACAAAACCATCGAGTACCATATATTATGGACTATTAAAATGTATGAAGACTCACAAGCAAAACATTAGAAGACGTGTCTCAATAATCAGAGAGAAAATGGTTGGCTCTAGGTGATCTCAATAAACACGACCAGGAGATCGAGCATGACAGATACGCAACCACAAAGACAACACACTTCACTGTAGCCAGAGGCCTACAGCATTATGCAGGAAAGCATGGGATTAGGGAAAGTGGAATTGATTCTTTTACTAAATGATTAGATAAGCCAGATGATCTTTACTAATCTAAAGTGACAGTTTGATGAAAAGACGGATTTATCCTTTTTGGCGGGAAAATATGAGGCTATTTCTTTTACCCTTTTCGTCATTTCAACCATTGGACAAAAATTGGTCCAATAAAATGCAAGCTTCTCAAAACACAGTACACAGATATATACACAAATCATACTGAATCTGCATTTGTGGACTAATTTTCTTAAATTGTAATTGCAGACTGCTTGGACCGCGAAGGACGACATCTCCGGCGAAGGCAGCAGTGGGGGGTGAGGAGGCGAGACAAAGAGAATCAGAGAAGGCCATTGAATCAGCTAAAACAAAAACCAAACTTACCAGTCAGGACGAGCCCGACTCGCCCAACTGTGCAGAACCACCTATATCCTTCGCAAAACCCCCTATTTCCCCGTCAAATCCCTCCTCCGTTTCCTATCCGCCTCCAGATTCATCCAAAGATCCATCTTTAGCCGCCGGAGAAGAAGAAAGGGGAAAGAGAAAGAGAGAGAACGAGGCGGGTGTGGAACTATGGAAGGCGAGGCGGCGAGAGGGGAGAAAGAGAGAAGCGCCGGCGTCGGGAAATGAGGGCGCTAGCGGGTGAGGCGGCGGTGGGCTGGCGAGCACAGCAGAGGGGATGCGGAGTGTCGATTTAGTGAATTAGGGTATTTGTTGTATTTAGGTTTTTAGTTTGGGCTTTTAATTGTTTCATTCATTTACATAATAATCAATTTTTTCAATCTACAATTTGACCAATTTTAATACTCCTCCGTAATATTTATACAAGTGAAATAATAATCTACATGAGTGTGATTTCTGGTATTTGTGTGCGTGGTTTTTTAGTGTTGGTGGATAGTTTTTGGAATTTTTATTTTGGTCGTCGGATTTTTTTGTGTTTGGCTGGAATTGTCATATCTGCATTTTTTAGTGAAATGTGATATGTTTTTTAATTTTATTCATTCAAATAATTCAAAATGTAAAAAAAAGATTGGTTATTGGATGAATTGTTGATTGATTTGCAATTAATGAGATTAATAAGTGCCAATTTATTCTTAATTGATTGGATTGACAATATTAATGAATCATTTATTATTGTACTATAAATAAATATATTTTGAATTTTCCACATCCCATATATAGAGGCAGTGAATCCATAGATATAATTATTTAAAATATACAAAAAATTCCCCAAAATTATGGATAAATATATAAACCGGAATAGAACATGGATTAGTTACCATAGTTTATCACCATAATAATACAGAATTTTAATTTGGATTACTACTGTGTAAATAGTACACATTTTTTTAAAATTACATTTTTATTTAAAATATATTATATTAAGTAAATATCTTGAACTTACTTATTAATATAGATTCATATTCAAAATATATAACTGATAAATATATTTATATTTAAATTACTAAAAGTATTATACATGGTTATAATTGAATTGATTTTGATTTATTCTAACTAGGTAAGATATTGTTATTTGTGACTTTGAGTTCTATTTTTTAGTTTATGCTTCTCAAAATATTATGCCATACATATTATCATATAATGAATTTAATTATGGTAAAAGTGAATTTATTAGTTGTGAAAAAAAAAACTATTTTTGCATTCGTCTGCTCATGACGCTTAATTCTAAAAAACATGTTTTTGGTCCTGAACAATTGTGTTGCAATTTCAAGAGTAAGTCCACGAAGGATTAAAAGAAAATATTTAAAAAGTTTGATAAAAAAACATATCTTAAACTTATCATTGTTGCTCACGACTCTCATTGTTGCATTATCGGAAAAAAATGTATTTAAAAAGTTTGATAAATTGCTTAAACTTATTAAAAGAAAAACTTATTAACTATCACCCAAATCGTTCATTATTTTCAATTTAAATTATAAAACAACTGCTACTATATGCATTTCGTCAATATAATCACATTTATAATACGATTCTAAATTCTTTCAAAGATCAAACTCTACAACCATTCGATAAGACGCAAAGCATTCCCTAAAATTTATGAAATGTAGCATCTTCAGATTCCTTCTAATAAGTAGCCGACAACTAGACTTCATATCTCCATTTTATTTTTTTATTATTCTTTATTTTGAATTAGCTCTAAAATATTATTGGTAGTAAAGCGCTACCAAATATGACGGTGAAGTGTATGACTGATGAAAGAGGCTTCTTTTTGGGCTTCTGCATATCCTGTCAGATTGTTATTTGTGAATTTGTTGATAAATGTTGAGAAAAGTTTGTGCGATTTCCAAAGCATATCGTATCCAAAATCTGAATATTTTGAAACATGTGATAATAGATTGATTAGCGATGAGTTGTGTTATGATCGTGAAGCTCTAGGAAGAGAACATTTGGATTTTGTTTCCAAGTTCACTAATGAACAGCTTCATGTTCATGATACTATAATGTCATTTGTCTGTTCAAATGCTGGATGAATGTTTTTTGTCTATGACTATGGATGTACTGGTAAAACTTTCATATGGAGGTCTTTGTCAGCAGGAATTCGTTCGAGGGTAATATTGTTTTAAATGTGGCGTCGAGTGGAATAACTTCTCTATTGTTGCCTAGAAGAAGAACAACTCATTCTCGCTTTAAAATTTCCATCAGTGTGAATGAAGATTCTGTGTGCAATATAAAATGAGGTTGTGCACTTGCTAAACTGATTGCAAGAGTTAAGCTTATAATATGGGATAGAGCTCCGATGATTTATAAACATTGCGTAGAAGTCGTGGATAGGACTTTCAAAGATATTATGAGTGTATGTAATGAGTTCAGTATTTGGTGGAAAAACTGTAGTTTTTTGTTAATGTTGATGATGATGATCATAAGGGTGATTCAATTGTCAATGTTGTTTGTAAAGAAGTTTTTCAAAAATATGAACTGTTGTTTTTCTACCGTTGCCAGTACCCTGAAAAATGAAGACACTTTCTTCTTTTGACATTGTCACATAATTACTTATTTTCATTACATGTGAAGATCTTTTTCTAAAAATATTTGGGCAGTGCATCGCACGTGTATATAATGAGATCAGATGAGTATATTTTTCTTTTTCTGATTGTTTTTAATGTTATTAATTGTTTCTAATGTTATCAATACTTATTGTAATTTACACATAGCACGGGTGATAAGGTCTGAAGATTTCAGTATGTAACGATGATGATGATGATGATGATAGGAGCGGTTATTCCACTGTTAATGTCGTTTACAAAGAAGTTTTTCAAGCTTTGTAAAATAGCTTTCCTGTAGCTTCGTGAAATCCAATTTGGCTAGAAACTTGAAAAATGAAGGCACTTCTTCTTTTGACATTGTTTGTTTAGAAAATTTCTTCGCTTCATTACATGTGAAGTTCTTTTTTGGCTAAAAGAAATTTATAGGCTGCAACATAAGATCATTTATTTGATCCTCATTTAGTATATGGTTCATTTATTTGATTTTATCTCACTTCACTTAGATCTTAAATTAAAGTTGTAGGCATCGTCATATATTTTCCTTTATTTGTATATCTTATTCTAACTAACCAAGTATTTCTTTTTCCTTATGCACACATCTCCCCTTTTATCATTGTTTTGTTTTATTCCACTCATATCATAAATTAAAGCGGTTTGAAATTGCTTGCTGAATATGAATTGTATTATTTAGATTTGTTGGAAGGTGTTCATTTATGTTTTTATTATTGTTTATAATGGTTTAAATGTTTATAGTGTTGTGAATAGATATTTTAATTTATACATATTATTAACCATAAATATAATTATATTCTTATTATCCTATATTTTTTAATCTACTTACCTATAATATATTTTTCATTATTTGAAAATGTTATGTCCCGTGCTGATCTAATTACCTATAATATATTTTTCATTATTTGAAAACGTTATGACCCGTGCATAGCACGGGTGTTAATACTAGTTAAAAAAATTTGAAAACCATAATAACCGTCAATGTTCCCTAATTTACTTTATTAATATCGATGATAATCTTTGAATAGATTGAGAATAAAAGTGAGGGGACACTTTATATCTAGTTCCGATGAGTTTTCAATTGTATGTTTGTTGGAATATAAAAATGTTTCAAAAGAACTTTTAGATTATATAAAGTACTCTCACTGTTCTGCCTTAATAGGGGCATTTTATTTTCTTCACTCATTTTGGAAATATAATAATATAAATACTCTTCTCTACATTATTATTTCTCTTACTTTATTTTTTCTCCATTCTAACTATTTATTTTTAATTTTTCAAAATGAGTGCGTATATGGCTATTATTATTTAACTATTTACTTTTTTTTTTCTCCACTTTAACTATTTGAAACGCCTCTATTAATATGGAACGGAGGAAGTATAAGAGATGGTATATGGCTAATACTAATAATAACGGGTATTATCGGGACTAACGGATATACCCGCGCGGGTAAGGGTATACCCGCTACCCGCAAAACTCTTAAACACACTACCCGATCCCGCCCCATTTCCCGTTATCATCGGGTAATAGGTACCCGATACCTGGCGGATAGAGGGTCAAGATGGGAATTACCCATTACCCGCTACCCATTTTGCAACCCCTAGTAGTTATAATCATAAAATAGCACATCTTACGTTTGAATAGTTAACTTATGAATATCATCTCATATGGAGCTTGAAAGATCATAATTAACTTCTAAGCATCATTATATGAATTACTCCTATGAAAGATCAATTTCGAACTTCTATATATTCATGCATGGGATAAAGCTTGACACCAACATTTGAACATAGTATCATACAGTAAATAACTTCAGAAATCATAAGGAATTTCTGAGCAATTAATCTTTTGTCTGTAGCTTGGAAGACCATAGCTAACTTATAAGCATCGTTCATCTTTGTAGTTTGATATAACATCTATAATGTACATGCAGCAACTAGTATAGAGCTCTGTAGCTCAATTTTAAAGCATCAACTTAATCGTTTTTGCACGTGGTGAACTTGCGGGCATTCCTCTTGGACGAGGACTATTCATTGCGTGACAAAATGCGACATAGGTCTTGTTCCATTGTGATGTAGCTTTTGACATTATAAGATCTTCATATCTCATAGTTGTTCGTTAAAAATTCGAAAGTTAACCCCCGTCTTGCTATAGTTAGTTTTCATGACAAGAGAGTAAGATTTCAAAAATATATATTTAAGCAGATTGAATTTTTTAGATAGCAAGACCCAAGGCACCACGACAGGGGTGAGATATACGAAGAACAAAACAAAAATAAAGGAGACTACATTCGCGACAAAAGAATATTCCAAATAAGTTATTCCATAATCGTATCAAACAAGAGGTCTCAAGTATGGAATTTACGCATAGATGTTAATTAAACTAGTTCAACAAACATCAAGGAGAACAATAGAAAATATAAAGGAAATCGACAACTTGTATGAGGGCATTTTCCTTCGAGAGTCTGCACAATTTTAGAAAAATATACATAGTTGATTACGAGGTACTAAGTGGAAGTGGACACATGACAAAACTGTATATGGAAAATCAATTCCACATTTGACAGTTCAATCTAAGTTATCTTCAATAAGTGTCATATTTGATCCGCTAGTGCCGACCTGCTGGGAAAGGTACCCATATTTCATGGACACTCAACCGACCAACTCTCTCGATGATTAATAACTATAGTGTACATTAGTCTAAGAAGGGACGCTTCTTTATTTGGACTAGAATTTGATTTACTTAAAATCGACATAACCTTTCTCAAAACGGCATATTGGCGAAACAAATATTCTTAAAAGTATTTCATGAATTTAAATCATATACTCCATGACATACTTGAAACTCATTTGAAGTTAGTTATATGCATGGTAAAAACCCATATGATAATTGATAAGCTTCCAAAAACCTCAGTATAAGCTGACCGCCTTTGGATCGAGCTCCTCTAACTTTCGGCCTAGTGACGATAAAGGGATATAAGTTTTTCAGCTAAAATAAACTTTAATCGAAATGTCACGTAAAGGTTTCTGCTAACTATTACATTAATTAAATCTGACGGTTTAACGATTTCGAAATAATTATGTAGTGATGTGATTTCAAGTTTGATTAACTTTATGATTAAACAGTAGTAGATTAATTATGTTGGGTCTCAATAATTATATCCAAACCATTTAATTAAGGAGTCCATACTAATTTAATTCCAAACCCACAACCGTTGTAGTACATCCAATCTGAATTAATTAGTTCAAACCCAAAGTACCATTTAAATATCCAGCCCAAGAGAAATCCTCGGCCCAAATTTGTGCAAGACTCAGTTTCATAAAATAGGGAGCCCCAAATTTTCATCCCAAAAGGGACAAAAGGAAATTAAATCCCGCAAAATGTCACTTAATTAAGAGCTCGAAGCCTGTATCACTTATCTTATAGTACTAGTATATATAATAAATAATAATTTTTGAGCTAAAGAAACTACAAATTTATTTCTGATACTATGTATATTAATTTGAAAATATTATTCTCATTTTCTAACGAATACAATTAATAATTTAATAGTAACGTAGTAGTAGCAGCAGTAGTAGCAACAACATATATGATGTTTCGCTTAGTATAAAGATATAATGTGTAACAATCACTGCAAACACAATAAATTAAGAGGTTCAAATCTTCCCAACTTTGCTAAAGGAACTTTGTTTACCACTATATCACACATATTTTAATAATACTAAAAATCTTACTGTCGTATTATGTAAACTTAAATAATAATAATATTACTCCATTAAACTAGTTTCAAGCTCAAAAGTCTATTAGAAAAGGTAGAACTTCATTCAAAAGATATTTTTTTGATCTTGCAAAAGATAGTTGTGATTTACTACCTAAATTGCCCTATCAAATAAGAGAATTTATTCTAAAAGATAAAAGCGGAAAAGAGCAGACGACATCCTATCTATTAAGGCATGCTTTAGCCAATCAAAATTTTAAGTGCGTCAATAATTTAATATCATGTAGCCACTTATACTCTTTGTTGACATGCATTATTATAAAGGACTAAAGGTAGTCGTGGAATTGGATTCGTAATTACCTAAATTTACGAGCAGCATCTTTTAATTTAACGACATCCATCATTTGGGATAATCAATTATCAATTATGAATTAATTAGAGTTTAAAATCTTCACGTGTACTTTATTATGACCTGATGTGAAAACTGATAAAGATTATGATCAAACAGTATAAAGATTTCCAAAAAGAACCTTGCTTTTTGTATTTTATGTTGTTCTCCAACACTTTAATCTAATAAAGATAAACATTTTTAGCAAAAAAATAAAATAAATGATAATGGCTCTATAGAATCCTCAAAGGTCATTCAAAGATGTAATTTGTTAAAGTACTTTAAAAACACACACATGCACACGCTTGTTTGAGCTTTCAGTAATCTCCACTAAAACAATCATTACAATCTATTATTGTTTTGTTGTTGTTATTATTTCGTAATTCAAGTTGATGCCATATCAAAATTGAAAATTAGGCATCTCGATGGCAATTAGTATGATTTCTCGTGCAATATTTATCATTTGATTAAATGACAAACACAAATATGTGCGTAATTATATGTTTATTTTTGAGATCTCATTTACTTTTGAAATCTTATTTTATTTTAACTAAAAATCTAATTTACATAATTAACAAATTCATTCTTTGTGGGCATGTTCGTATTTTTCTTAGCACATAAACTTTCAATCCTATATCCCTAATATTTCCGTACCAATTACACTATTCTATTAGACACGCTTTTGTTTTAATGATAGGTCTAATATGTCATATTTGCTTTTTCAAGAGACGAGTCAACTTTATTTTGAATAAAAATTAGAAAAACCAATGTTCATGTTTATAGATTAAAAAAAATAAAAATTATAAAAAATAATAAAAATCATAAGCAAAATATCCAATTCTATTGACAATTGTGTTGTTATATATATGGTCGGTCGAATATCTCGCATGACATACTGATACATGTACTTACGATAAACACGTTAGCTTTAATTAGGATCAAATTTCATTGCAGCGACAATACAAAAAAAGTTCAGAAGTGATGCACTATTAAGTTAACGGGAGATTTTATGTTTGGTCGAATATATATACATTCTTCAATGACACGAGATTTTAGGTGGAGTTCTGAATATTTTTTATTCATTATTTAAAAAATTATTTTGTCATTTTGGATTGTTCATGATTTATAGAATTATTTATTTTATTTCACTTTTAGTATGCAGACCCTATTTTCCACTAACTTTTTACACTCACAATCCAACATAAAACCAATATTATTCCTCCCGTGTCAAGAGAATATACACTTTGAGTTTGGTACGGGTTTTAATGCAAAATTAGTAAAGGAGAAGTAGAGAGAACAAGTAGCTAAAGTATTGTTAGTTACTTTATTTAGTTCCAACTCGTTAGAGATAAAAGAATTTTCAAAACTAGAAAAATGTATATTCTTGTAGGACGGAGAGATTAATAATTTAAATGAGTATCACATCCCACTCACTTTCTCCCTTTAATTTTCTTCAAAAAGTCAAATAATTTTTTAAAACTTGTGTTGGGTCAAAATGGCTCTTTAAATGGTGGACGAGAGAGTATAATAAAGGAGAGTGAAAAAGATGATTGTTTCCAGCTATAGAAAGTGGACATCTTGTGTGAGACAAGCTAAAAAGAAAAATGTGAACATCTTGAGTGAGACTAAGGGAGTGCTACTCTCTTCGTTCCGCTGTAGTGGAAACGTTTCTTTTCGACATGTGATTTAAGTAAAATTTTGTTAAGTGAATTAAATAAAGGAGATAAAAACAAGAAATGAAAAAGATAGAAAGATGGGTAGAGTATTATTGATCTATGCCTCTTGGTATGAAACAACTTTAAATCATTGAGTCAGTTGTCATATATATTGAGATGCCTACAAATCAGTACGGGAAATAGTTATTGGGCTCATCGATAAATACCCTTGCTAATTAAAAAAATAAAAAAAAATATGAATGCTAAAAAAAATGATTCTATTACTAAAAAAAATGGCAAAATGAGTAACTATAGAGTTGTGTTTATTACTGCAGAGATTATGGGGATACCAAAAAATGGTTACGCAACAAACAAACAATAAGAGCATCCGCAATGGTAAATAGGCCAGCCATTCTCTCCCCTGCCACGTCAGCAACACTCAAAAAACCCCCTCTAACAAAAGCATATAGACGAAACATATACATTCGGGATGGACCCACTCAACAAAATTACATTATTGACCCTCTGCGAAACCCTAAATGAAAAGCCGCAATCATGGGATTTGGGTTATCTTTCTCTCTCTCAATCCCAGGAAAGGCTAATCGATAAACTCAATGAAATATTCGAAATTTGCGTCTGACAATAATAATAAGACAATCATTATATTTCTCACCTTGAATTCATTTTTTAATTTTTAATAAATTAAGATAAGTTACTTCATAATGAACCTTCCACTATGGAAATTGCTTTGTATTTATGCACAATATTTGCAGATTTCCTTACCATATACACTCTCCATCGATGAAACAAAAAGATTAAGTCATATGAATAATTAGGTTGCTCTATATTGAATGACTCATTTATTTTAATTTTGCTTGTCACAGTATAAAATTGTAAATTAAGTAAGAAAACAAAAAAAATGAATAGAAAGATTTGATCAGAGATTTGAGTCCAAAATAGGACAATATTCACTGTCATTAACAAAACCCAACATGATCAATTTAATTTATTAAATAAGAAAACATCTTTATACGAAATGGAAACACAGACCACCTTTATCGAGGGGGGTGGGAGAGATATTTATGCTTTTATAAATAAAAAAATAAAAAATAAAAAATAAAAAATAAAAAAACAGAGGAAAGGTAATTATATTAGGTCACTAAGCAGAAAGCAGCGGCGCCTATAGCCTTAAACAGATTCTCTCCAATCAATTCTCACACACTAGCACATTCTACTGCGTGAGCATATAGCTATACTATATAACCACTCGTGCTGAGCGTATGGCAGAGGCGGCGGCTCAATCTGTAGGTGAATTACCGGTGAAGAGACCTCGCGCTGAGGAGGAGGAAAACGGCGGCGTTTCGGTTGAGATGGAAGTTAATAACGGTGCCGTTACGGAGCTTCCCGAGTGCATGTCGTCCGTTATCCCCGGGTGGTTCTCGGAGATGAGCCCAATGTGGCCAGGTGATTTCTTATTCACTCATTGCGTATTTTCATCGATTTCCTTCTTTGCTACTGTATTTTTATGTTTTGATTTTCGGAACGCATGTATTGTATTGCATTTTCATCTCAATTTGGTTCAAAATCTGCTCTGTGCATAAGCTTTTGTTCAATTGTGTTCTACAAGTTGGAGTTTTGATGGTTGGCTGTTTTGTCTAAAGATTTTTATTCAAGCCGAATATGCTTATGATTTGATTTGATCCGCTGCCTATGAGTGGGAATTGAATATATACTCTTAGATGCAATTTTAGCTAAATTCTCTGTGACGCTTGTTTTGTGAATATTGTCTTATAGTATAATATTATTGCGACTTGTACGGCATGTTTTTCCCTTTAATAATGCCTGTGCCTGATCATAATCAGGAGAATAAGTCCCTCTAGTACACCCCACCCATATTCTGTTAAATGATTGCCGTACCAACTCACCGTTTTCTTTGTTACGTTGTTCTAATTTAATAACTACTCTGTAGTCATGGAAAATGAGAAAAGGAAAATAAAAAGGTACAGCTTTCTGTTTATGGTCAAATATTTCACTCAGTGAAGACCTACTTAGTCCTTTATTAATGTTAGAGACAGCAACAGCTTTTAGATTACTACTGCTAAAATGTTAGTATATGCTGATGATGATGTGTACTTGTAATTTTTCTGCTTAAGTTGTTTTTTCTTTATGTATTACAGCAGAGAAATGCTAAGTGCATATAATTTCCATTCATCTGTGTTTTTTATTTGCAGCTATGAGTTGTGCTTTTGCTTTCCTAAGCTGATAAAGCAACAGTTCATCATCTATGTTAACAAAATACAATCCACTCGGCCGGTTGCTTTCTTTTTTAAATGCATTGTTTTGTGGCTTTCCTTGATTCTTTTTTATTTGGATTAATATTTGAAACCTAAAGTTTGAATCATGCTGTCGAGATTGCATAAATAATCTGTTAATAATTAGTACTTGTTTGTCTTGGTGTATCTGAACTCTGTAATATGTAGTAACATGATCCTCACTGCTATTTTGCTGGAACACATACAGGAGAAGCGCACTCACTGAAGGTTGAAAAGATATTGTTTCAGGGAAAATCTGATTATCAGAATGTCATTGTTTTCCAGGTACCTGCCGCTTTGATGACTACATGATCGTTTTTAGCATTAGTTTTCTGTTGTGCCAATTAAGTGCTATATTTTGTCTTATTGCATGCTAATGCCCTTGTCAAATGTTCTACTGCAGTCATCAACATATGGGAAGGTTCTTGTCTTGGATGGTGTAATTCAACTTACTGAGAGGGATGAATGTGCTTACCAAGAAATGATAACTCACCTCCCACTCAGCTCAATCCCAAACCCAAAAAAGGTATTTTCACTCGTGGGAAGCCTTTAACATATGCCATAAGTTGGTAACTTAAAATAGGGGCATTTCTTTGCAATGACTATTAGCATATGCTGTACTTTGTGAATTAATTGTTGTTTGGCTATCTTAGTATTATTGGTGGGCAAACACTAAAAGCATCAAATATATCTAACTGTTCTTTCTTCATTGACCACTTTCAGCTGATTTTTGGAAGGCCATTTGTTTATTAATAAAAATTACTTAATACATTTAGTTCATCATTCTTAGGTCTGAGAGTAAGTTTCTTTCAGGTTTTGGTGATTGGAGGAGGGGATGGTGGTGTCCTGCGTGAAGTATCGCGTTATGCCTCTGTTGAGAAGATTGACATATGTGAGATCGATAAGATGGTTGTTGATGTGAGTTATTCTAAATGTATTTTGGTTCATTGTCATGATCCTGTAGTTGATGTGCTGGAGCGTTGTTCCTGAAATATATGATAGAACTAATATGGTCCTTCCTCACAGGTTTCTAAGCAATTTTTCCCGAATGTAGCTGTGGGATATGAAGATCCCCGAGTCACACTGCACATTGGAGATGGTACTTTCAGTCCCCTGCTGCTTCAAAACCCCCACCAAAAATAAAAACATGTGCATGTTTTATGCTTATGTTTAGTTGAATTTGTGATTTTTTTCTTGAATTCTTTGCAGGGGTTGCATTCCTAAAGGCCGTGCCAGAGGGAACTTATGATGCAGTTATAGTGGATTCTTCGGATCCAATAGGTAAAGTATTCCTCTTAGTAGCACTTCCTAAAAAATCTCGTTCAATTGTTAAGTTGTATGTTTCACGTCTCAGGCCCTGCCCAAGAGTTGTTTGAAAAACCCTTTTTTGCGTCAGTAGCTAAGGCTCTCCGACCAGGAGGCGTCGTGTGTACTCAGGCTGAAAGCATATGGCTTCACATGCACATTATTGAAGATATTGTTGCGAATTGCCGCCAGATCTTCAAAGGCTCTGTCAATTATGCCTGGACCACTGTCCCCACATACCCAAGGTATTTCCGGTCACACAATGTGGTGCAGTTCTCCTAAATGTTTCGCTTTTCCACGATTTCCCATATACGTATTCCTTTACCAAATAACCCACCATACGATTAACAAGGTGAAGGCCATATCTGTGATGATGCTAATGAATCTGTTTTTCAGTGGTGTGATTGGTTTCATGCTTTGTTCCACGGAAGGCCCCCCAGTTGACTTTAAGAATCCAATCAACCCGATAGATGCTGATGATGATCATGCCAAAACAAATGGACCATTGAGGTTCTACAACTCCGAGGTACTACACTTAGCATTGTCTGCAAAACTACCTCACATTCTTCCTTTAGCCATTGACGATTTGTGTCTTTTGATCTCATCTCCAGATCCACTCGGCTGCATTCTGCTTGCCCTCGTTTGCCAAAAAGGTGATCGAAGCAAAAGCTGCGGCTAACTGAAGAAATTCTTGAGGCCGGGGAGAGCAAACGTAGGAATTAGGCTGTTGTTTGGTTCCTAATTTATGTCTATTTAATGCATTTGACTTAATACTAGCAATCTAGAAATGTACCAGGGAGTTTGGACATCATGTTTTGTTTTTGATCATTCATCACAACTTATGATATTTTGCCATATTATATGTTATCTTTGTTGCATTCAAGTTTCGGATGACACAGTGAGGTCAGAGAAGTTGAACAATGATTAACAAAGATGATCTAAACACCCACGTACCGTTTACTTCGTAAGACCTAGGATCACGTAGTACTCCATTATTTTAGTTGGTGAGGTGTCAAAAAAGGATTGTTTCCAAAATCATAAATTTTGGAAAAAAATGATGTTTCTCCAACTCGACCGATTAGTTCACTTACATAATCTGACTTGCCACATCGAATTCAAATTAGGAAAAAAAATTGAATTCGTGGGAAATACACTATAAGACATAAATTTGTGATATTAACAACCAAATTTTAAGTTAGTGGTAATTATCATATTTTGGCCAGACTTTATTACCATTACACCTATAATTTTTCTTGTCATAAGGGCCAAAATATTGTTGCTTTGTAGGATAGACTATCATTTAGTATTTTTTAACTTTAGTAATCTCTTCGTAAATAGAGGATTAGAGATGTGCTTAAAAATAACTAATTTAAGTTTCAACATACATCCAATCTCGTGCTGCCATGTGGCACGAAAAATGAAATATTGTAAACATCAAAATGCAATATACATTTGTAGAAGCTATGATGGATTTCGACTGATTGCATTTTTGTTATATGCATATTGCATTTTATATTGTTAAGTTTTGCATTGTAGACATAGACAGTTAAATTTGCATTTTATATATTTTATTTTTATTTATGTTAAAATGCAAAACTCAACAATATATAATGCAATTTGATGCAATCTACTTCCGCTATAACTAAAGTGCAATCTGCGAAAATTCATCTACACCTTCACAAATATATACTATTACATTTTAGTGTTTACAATATTGCATATTTGGTGGATGTATGTTGACTCTCATCAAGGCATAGAGGATTATGTTTACTTTTAATACTAAAAGCAATATAGTGGGAAAGAGTGAACAAAATTGGGGTTGCTTCGCCTTGCATTGCTCTGGTGAATGGTTGTATATAATATTGTACTCCTCCTTATCCAAGGTCAGATTAGATTATTGTTGTCTGGTCTCTTGGCAAATTTATAATTTCAGAGAGAAGTGAAGAGCCATACTAACTAGCCTAGCCCAATAATACATCAATTATTGTTCTATTCAGAAAAAAACATAAACTTGTTGTCGTCGGAAAGTTATTCAGCTCCGATGGTACTTTTTACACATTCTAAAAATAGAAAGTTACCACTGTCACTCTAAAGTCCAACTCTTTTCTTTGCCCATGAACGATTTGGATTATAGTAGTACTAGTAATATAGTATTTTTCTTGAAATTGGCGTGAAATTTGATTGGTGGTTCGCGGAATCCTTTTTTGAGGAGTAAATTGCCCATTTCTTGATAGGAGTGAAGGCCGCGAGGAAGCAAATGGATGGTGATGGTGATTGGATTGAAGAGAGCAGCGTAAGGTTGCTGGGAAGCAGCGGCGGCGGGGAGTCGCGGCGTTGGGTGGACGGGAGTGAGGTGGACTCGGAGTCGCCGCCGTGGTCGTTGGCTGGCGATGGGGAAGGGAGAGAAGGATATGGGACTGTCAGAAGAAGGCTGATTAAGAAGCCCAGGAGAGTTGATTCCTTTGATGTTGAAGCCATGGAGATTGCCGGCGCTCATGGTCACCATCACAAGGTTTCCAATTTTATTATCAAGAAATAAAAATTACTATATTTTTGAAAAATTTCTGTTGAATGCTCTTTTCCCTCTCTTAGTTGCTGTAACTCAAGACAGCATTGCTTGTGTGTGTGTGGTTTTTGTAAGAAAGGTTTATCTTCTCTATGTTACTTGGGGGTTATAAGCATTTTTAGTACTAAATGCAGCTAGAAATTGGTTGATGTTTTATTCTATGATATGTATATTTGCTATTATTGTGAGATACTAATTTGCTAGTGAAATGTAGTTATATGCTTCAAACACTCATGATACTGATGCATTTCATCTTTAGCAGAATATACTGGATACATGTTGAACTTGCGGTATTTTGGTGATCTGATTCACTGTAATATGTATTCCACTGACCACAAACATGTTCTTGATTATCACGTGACATATCTAGGAGTATTATGCTTTAAGTTAGTCTAGGTTAGAATATCACATCTTGCAGTTTACAACTGGACTTTACTAATGCAGGATGATTCTCTTTGGAGAACTTTGGCGTTGGCATTTCAAACACTCGGTGTTGTATATGGTGATATGGGAACAAGCCCTCTCTACGTCTTCTCTGATGTATTCAGCAAGGTGCCTATCACTTCAGATGTGGATGTCTTGGGGACTTTGTCGCTAGTAATCTACACAATTGCTCTCATTCCATTAGCAAAATATGTCTTCGTCGTGCTCAAGGCAAATGACAGTGGGGAAGGTGCAAGATCTTTTTTGGAAAACTGGAGCCTCCATTTACAATTTGCTATTGATACCTCATATTGATCCAATGACAGGTGGAACATTTGCATTATACTCATTGATTTGCAGGTATGCAAATGTTAATCTTCTTCCAAATCGTCAGCCAGCCGATGAACGCATTTCCAGTTTCAAGCTCAAGTTACCCACTCCTGAACTGGAGAGAGCTTTGACCATAAAGGAGGCCTTGGAGCGTAAGGCTTTCTTGAAGAAGTTTCTCTTACTACTTGTTCTTATGGGGACTTCTATGATTATAGGGGATGGTATTCTTACGCCAGCTATTTCAGGTATACCCGGTCCCTTAGTTTTGTGTTGGTGATAGTCAAAAGGTTACATTAACTAAATGCTACTTCCATTATTAGTTCATATTCACTGCTGATTTTGGTGCAGCTGTTCCCTTTAGCGGGTAACTCTGATAGACAAGTTGTAGTCACTTAACTATCTTTTGCGTTGAATCGAATGTTAGATGTTGCTTCACGTCCTGTATGCAAACGAACTCCGGGTCATTTAAGTATTGTGAATCTCAAGCATATATGCATGCTAAGACTGCTATTATGGGTTTAGTTATTTATTAATCAGATGCACTGCAAAGCAAGCACAATTCCCATATTTTGAAGGCCGGAGGGTCGTGTTTGCACTTATTGTTGGTTGATTTTGCATTATTTTGAAGTCCATAATCTACTTACACAATTCTCGTTCACAGTTATGTCTGCTGTGAGCGGTCTGCAGGGTCGGATACCAGGATTTGGCACAGGTCAGTGAACATGAGTTACCTCCATCCATTTCTTACTACTTCTCTAATGATACCCTTTGTAGCAGAACAGACAAAACAAACACATAATTACTTTTAACCAAGTTGAATTTATAAATTGTCTTTCTTCTTGTCTAGTTCATGAAATGGCTCAAAAGGGGACTGCTACAATACCCTTTGACAGAAAATGGCTCAAAAAGGGACTGCTACAATATTGATTAAACTGTCCTTGTTTTTTTGCAGATGCTCTTGTTGTTACATCAATTATTATTCTTGTGGGGCTGTTTAGCATACAAAGGTTTGGAACGAGTAAAGTAGGCTTGACATTCGCTCCTGCACTTGCACTGTGGTTCTTCAGCCTGGGAGCAATTGGACTCTACAACATGCTCAAATACGATGTAACTGTTATAAAGGCCGTGAATCCTGCCTATATATATCTTTTCTTTAAGAAGAATAGCAGTGAGGCATGGTCAGCACTTGGTGGTTGTGTTTTATGTATCACAGGTGAGTTGTTTTCTGCTATCTCTTGTTCTGTGATACTATCACAGGTGAGTTGTTATACTCCTCATGATTGAATATGTATGTATTATGTTTGGTTTATGAGTTTGAATCTCACAATTTAATCTTAGATGTATAATCATATGATAACGAGTCATAGCCATCCCCTCCAACTAAAATAATCTCACAACTTAATTCTAGATGGGTAATCATATGATAATGAGTCATAGCAACCGAACAACACCTACATAATATCAATCTTGTCGCTCTTCTTCAGTTTGAAAAAGTCACTCCCAAATCGAAACAATAAAACTGAAATCATAAGGAAATACTGTGTTGTTTGAAAAATATGATCAGAGTGGTTACAGTTGATAGAACTTTGCTGTTAACTCAAGACAATTCACATCTCAACTTAAAAACTATGATCCATTTGTGCATTTGATGCATATACTAAATCACCATATAGGCTTAGCTTCTTACTAATCTTAATAACAGCCAACAATGAGTTCTAGTATTCATCAAACTACTAGTCACTTTGTAAAGGGATAGAAAGACAATGCTACTGAATCCATTGAGATTAAAATGGCTGCAGAAATCCACATTCTATGTTTATGCAATAAACGAACTTCTTGATCAATAACATGTTATATAAATGACATTTTCAGGTGCAGAAGCAATGTTTGCTGATTTAGGCCATTTTTCAGTGCCATCCATACAGGTTCTTATTTTGATTTTTCTGAAACCTGCAATTATTCTCATGCATCCTAATTTTGTGTTCAACGAATGCTGCAGATTGCTTTCACCGCCGTTGTCTTCCCGTGCCTTCTCTTAGCTTACATGGGTCAAGCTGCATACCTTATGAAAAACCCTCATGACACCAGCAGGATATTCTATGATTCTGTCCCAGGTAACGATTTCTCGTATATATAAGAAATCCGACATCTTTCGCTCCCAAAATTTCCTGACCTTGGATTAGCCTTTGACAATGTACTGGTAAATGTTGCAGAGAGTTTGTTCTGGCCTGTGTTTGTCATAGCAACAGTTGCAGCTATAATTGCTAGCCAGGCTATGATCTCCGCCTCGTTTTCATGTGTTAAACAAGCCATGTCCCTCGGGTGCTTCCCTAGGCTGAAGATCATCCACACTTCAAGAAAACTCATGGGCCAGATCTACATCCCTGTGATCAACTACTTCTTGATGGTCATGTGCATCATTGTGGTTGCCGTTTTCAGAAGCACAACAGAGATAGCGAACGCATATGGTTAGCCTTCATCCTATATTCCTGTTTTTGTACAAGTTCAAGGAAAGGAGCTAAATCAATCTGTTCTTGCAGGCATTGCTGAGGTTGGTGTTATGATAGTCAGCACTGCATTGGTGACGCTGGTTATGCTTCTCATATGGCAGACCAACTTGTTCGTCGCGCTCTGCTTCCCCCTCGTGTTTGGAACTATTGAGCTGATATACTTATCCGCTGTTCTGTCCAAGCTATTAGAAGGCGGGTGGCTCCCTTTAGCATTCGCGTCCTTCTTCCTCTGCGTGATGTACACATGGAACTACGGGAGTGTGTTGAAGTACCAAAGCGAAGTACAAGGGAAGATCTCGATGGACTTTATGCTTGACCTTGGGTCCTCCCTCGGGACAGTAAGAACACCAGGGATCGGGCTGGTGTACAACGAGCTGGTTCAAGGTATCCCCTCTGTTTTAGGGCAGTTCCTACTCGACCTCCCGGCTATCCACTCGACCATAATCTTTGTCTGCATCAAGAATGTCCCTGTGCCGGTTGTGCCTCAGGAGGAGAGGTTCCTGTTCAGGAGGGTCTGTCCCAAAGACTACCATATGTTCCGTTGCATTGCTCGTTACGGATACAAGGACATACGGAAGGAAGATCACCGTGCGTTCGAGCAGCTTCTGCTCGAGAGTCTTGAGAAGTTCCTAAGGAAGGAAGCTCAAGAAGTTGCTCTTGAGAGCAGCATTGGGGAGCAGGATCTTGACAGCATCTCTATGTGGTCAAGAGACGATGAGGTCCAAGATTTAGACGAGACAAGGGTCCCCTTGATGCGCGAAGCAGCACAGACCTCGACATCTAGGGAATCAAATGCAGGGGAGGATCTGCCAGCCAGTGTGATGTGTGCAGATGAGGATCCTAGCCTGGAATACGAGCTGGCCGCGCTGAGGGAGGCGTCTGAGTCGGGGTTCACGTACCTGCTGGCGCACGGCGACGTGCGGGCGAGGAAGAAGTCTGTGTTCTTGAAGAAGCTGGTGGTGAACTACTTCTATGCATTCTTGAGGAATAACTGCAGGGGTGGTGTTGCAACTATGAAGGTGCCTCACATGAACATATTGCAAGTTGGTATGACTTATATGGTTTGATATTTTGTACTATATCAAACTTGTGTTTTATTGAATATTCCTCGTGTTTGTAAGCATCTTGTAATAATATGTTATATTGGATTTTTATGCCGCTTTCTTTCATTTCTAGAGATGTAACTACCTATAATCTATATGAATTTGCAACAATAAAAGTAGAATAGGTAACTTCCTAGGCTAAATAGTTGATTTTGTACTATCTATTGTATCTAAACAAAAATGTCTCAATTGCCGAAAAAATACTTAACGCTTTATATTTGGAGACGTTGAAAATACTCTAATACCTACATATTTTTAAGCTAGAAATGAAACGTTGAGTTCTCTTTTTCAATTTGATATTTTCATATAAAACGTAAAGTGATAAGACAAAATCAAATATTTACTTTTTATATTAGTTATCTGTGTTTGTTTTTAGGTGTTTGTAATTTAGGTCCTCTAAGAAAACATGTTTTGGGACACTGGCCCATAAATGATTCCTTCCATGGAGTAGTATTTTAGATTATACACGAGTCATTTTAAAAGCCTGCATCTTTTTTTGTCGGCTTAATAATGAATTACGAATTTAACACATGATGCACGGCTATTGGGGTGGGGGGGGGGGGGGGGCTACGTTGTAATCAATTTAATTATCATGATAAAAAATCACACGTCTCCTCTTTTTTTGGAGTCAAAAAATTTGTGTGGACGAGAAAACAGAATAATTTATTTTGAATGTTGATTAGTAGTCCGCATAGTTGGGAGTCGCCCGTTCAAATTTAGCTACCAAATATTTCACTATAGTAATAAAAAACAAGACGTCGAAATCACGGGTCAACTTGAATATTCGTTTTCACAAAATTGTTGAATTGATGAATTCGATTTGGGATGTTTTAAAATCCTATGATATACCCAGTAAAATCTTGTAGCTAGACATTAAGTGTTTGAAATGTATAGACGTCATTTTTACACGGCTCAATTTATTGGTTCAGACTAATTTCGAATGATAAGATAGAAAACACCAGCAAAAATCCCTCATTTCCTACTTCTTGAGTTGGAGGCAAAGACTTACAAAACAACATTATAAACGATAGATTCTTGTAAGAGTTGAGTAACATTGATTTGAGACAATTAAAGAATAAAAATAATTCAACTAAAATCTTAAATCATCCAAAGCCAAGCTACAAGTTCCATACAACAACAAAACTTTTGAATCTAACAATCATTCCCCATTAAATAACTAAACTAGACAAGATAGCTTACAAATCTGAGCTAGAGAGAATGTCTTAGTTTTCACTCAAATCGGCCGATCCTGAAAGAAAATTAAGTCCTTATTTCCATAGCGGTCGGTCGCACCCTCACACCCGACTTGGATCCGATAGATGCCAATGATATAGGTCATACTATAATTTAGACACTTGGTAATTAAAACAACATTTCCACATGCTACTGAAAAAAAATGCTGGAATCCCATTTGAGGTGACATGTTCCAAGAATTGCAAACAAGAGTAGAGAACTAGAGGGCCTAGCCCATTTCTGAAAAATAGGGACACAATAATCTTTCCAAATTATGAAATTTGGACTAATTTCCCACGCTCAAACAATTATCCACGTGTGATGAAATTGCATAAAAAAGGTTGTTTATGGGTTAAGCTAGCCTTCCATAGTGGTGTCATTTTCTTGCTTCGTTAATGTTGTTGAGTGCTCAATTAGATGAGGAGTGGCTGTGCACTAAATTAAATTAGGTCATGGAATAAAAAGAAGGAAAATTAGGTATCAATTAATTTTGTTTCCCAATTGAAGCTTTCAAGGGACCCAGTTGGAAAAGGATGTTGGTGTGCTGATTCAAAGATAAAGTAAATAATCTAAAAGCATTTGTTTGTGATTGGAGCAGGTAACATAAAGTTTGTGAGAGATGATGCAAATATTAGAGGTCGGTAATTATTTTTAAATCGTTCAATAAATAGGAGGTTAAATTTGAAGATTACGTTGTCATTTCGAAATGGGAATCCACATCTTGGCCTATTTTTGTGCTGTCATCAAGGTCCACATGTTTTGATTTTATATATACCAAGTCTGTAGCTAATCTAATTACTTAATATTTTGTAGGATAATAGATTTTGTTTTTATAAGTGAACTACTGTATTAGATTATTTGGATACAAATATATTTTTTACAAAAAATAAGTACTAAGAAATTTATGGTGTGACAAAGAAACTCACAAAATTGTTACTTATTTTTGTTTTTATACAAAACTTGGGTAATAATTGTTTTTTATAATTTCGTTTATTGAAATCTCATCATTGTATGTATACTTATAGATTTTCTAGAGAACCAATAAATTATTAATTTCAAACATTATTATTATTATTATTATTATTATTATTATTATTATTTCTGATGTTGCAATTTCTACCAACTTCTGTGTTTCACGGGTCACCACAATAATGATAACAATGATAGATAAATAAAATATACAATACGAATATAAATTTAATTCGATTCTTCCAGCAATGGAACATAGTGTGTCCGAGTCCGAAAATGAAAGGGCCAAATCATATATCTCCACTTTGAATTCATTTATCCAAATGACCAAAATCAATTTGCTGTTTGCAGACTATGATGTTTCACCTAATATATTGATAAATGCTGTTGTTTATATCATATTTGGCCTAATTATTATATATATACGCAGTCGTCGTTCAACTTCGCCCAACGCATGGTTTTACCATTTATCACAACAATCATCATATCATATCATTTTGAATATTCACTATTTTTCTTTCTTCCTTATTTGTTTTTTCTTTCATTTCTTTTTCTCTATCTTCTTTTTCTCACCACCATACCAGAGATAGAGAATCTCTCTCTCTCTCTCTCCACCATACTTAGAGTAATAGAGAAATAAATTAGAAAAGATAAATAGAGACTAAAATAGATAGTGTAATAAAATAAGAGTGATCAGATATTTAGTTTTTTATTAAAAAAGTAAATGACTCAACTTAGTTGGGACTAGGGGCGAAAATTTATTCCGCGGTTTTCGGGTATACCCGATCTCGACCCAATACCCAGCGGATTTTGGGTACCCGAAACCCAAAATTATGGGTTCGGGTACGGGTTTGGGTAGTTGATCATGTTAGAATTTTTCGGGTTTAGGGTACCCGAATCCCGTATTAGGGTATCCGACTAATACCCGATTAAACCCAATTAATTATATATTTATGATAAATATTTCGATTTATTATAGCGTCTACGGCCCATAAGGTAAATTTAGGGTAAATTTATTTAATTTCATTTGGATTATGAATGTTTTTAGTATAATGTAACCCGATTTAAAATTGTTTTGACATTTTATTATTCTATTATCTAGATTTTAATACTACTTCTTTACATTTTGTGTTCTATTTTATTTAAACTTCATATGCATTATTTATGTTCTTAGTATTAATTTTTCAATATATAGTTATGCTTTATCCATTTTATTTACATATTTATTTAAAATCTTAAAAATTTTATTTTAATCTATTTTGAGTTCAAGTTGTGCTAAAAGTTTCTTTAATTATTTTAAAATTAAATAGCGTCTATTTATATAATGTCATAGAATCATAATCTAGAGAAAGCTAAAACATTAAAATTAAAGATTAAACTTTTAATAATAATCAATAAATAGTACTATTACTATTTTGTTATTTTTAATAACTTCTATTCTCATCAAAATATAATTTATATAATTAGAATAAATTTGAAATATAATAATTTCGGGTTTATGGGTATCCGATTAGTTGGATACGGTACCCGAAATCACATACGGGTCGGGTATTGGATATGATATTTTTGAGATTTCGGGTTTGGGTACCGAATTTACAGACCTAGTTGGGACATCCCAAAAATGAATACGACTCAACTTAATTGGGACGGAGGGAGTATTCCTTTTCGTTTCGTTATAAATCAGGAAATGTGATGAGTAGTTTTGATGACCGAAGAATTGCAATTTATGGTCAATTGGAAATATATGGAGCATAATACAAAAATTAATATGTTTAATCCAGCCATGGTTGTAAAACTCAACCATAGAAGCAATTAGTGTTCTTATATGTAAACGGCCCCCCACTTAGAGATGCCCAATGTTTTTTAAATCGGCGGTTAACCGTAAAATCAGAACTGGGACTATGAGAACAACCACGGACTAGAATCATGACTTTTTAAATCTCGGACTGGTTGCGATTAAAAATAATGTAATTGGAAATGTGACAGAACCACCAGTTTCACGAATTCGGCGCCAAACACGATGCATTAGGCTGAGAGGTGTGCATGACTTGCGTTATAGGCTTTTGTCACGTGGTTTTTTACCGAAACCAACGACGGGAGATTTTCAATTTTTTTAATTCAAATTTACAATTTAATTGGGGATACATAGACAACTCAACCTAAATTTGAAATGTCCAACTTTAATAGTTAAAGTTGAACTCAAGCCCTAGCCCTATTCGATTTATTTCTTTTTTTCTCAATTCATGTTTTTAGAATTATGTTGATTACCGACACTTGTACATATCGACTATTATCGTTACAACTCTAATCCAATAAAATTGATTTTTTTTTCAGCTTCTTTGTCTTACTTTGAATTTTATTTATTTTGTTCGAATTTATTTTATACATTATAATCATATATCAAAATACTTAAAAAATAAAGAAAACTGAGAAAACGCCGAAACCAACTAAAACCATGAAAACCGCCGAAAATGGATAGTTTTGAACCGGAAATGCCAAATATGCTCATGGGTCTGTTTTCCGGTTCATGATTTTCTAAAATCGTAACCAACGGTTTCGAACAGTAACGGTCGGTTTACGAACCTTGAGCATCTCTAAGTTCACCAAATGGAACAGATGTTCTGTGCAATACTCAACGACAATCCTTGCAATTTCACTATCATATGTATTCACTATGCTCAAACAACCTCGAATTTGCACTCTATTGACATGACATCCATAAGAATGAGCATGTGACATAGATTCCAAATCATCAACTATTTTCTCCTTTAAAGTGCTTTTGGGTACAACAATGCGTTGTTGGCTATTTTCTACTCCGGTATTATATTATATCAATATCTATGCATAAAAAACCTTTGCATTTGAGCTTTTTTCAAAGATTTATCTCTTAGTATTGACTAAATAATGATATTTAACAATTAATTATTCCTAATAAAGGTGATAAGCAGCAAATACGAAATGCAGGGTAGCATCTCGAGAAGCGAGATGGCATATAATAGTAAAAGTTAAATGATGATTATTTGCACTCTTTTTAAAGGGATTAGATTAGGTCTCGATGATGATTAGATTTATAGTAGTAGTAACATTTTTATTGATATATGTATGCATAATTATTTCTATTGAAACTAATGCATAACCCCCTAATTTAGCTGAAACTGATAAACTTGTTGGTCTTTATTTAATGAATTTCTCAGGATTTTGTTCTTAACCAGTAGTAGTAGCAGCAGCATTTAGTTTTTGCAACTTCTTTATCGGGTAAGAGATCCATTGACATCGAGCATGATCAAGTTAGCCGATCTTCGTCATACTGATCTGGCTACCAACCATTGCAATCGGCGAGGGCGGCTTCGGGCCCGTGCACAAGGGCGGCCGACGCCTCTCGATGTTTTTTTTTTTTTAAATCATATATAAACGCGATTTTCGTTTCATTTTCATTTGCACCACTTGTTTTAACGAGTTTTCTCTCTCTCTAACTTTCTGTACAAGAGCATCATCGAGCGATGGATCACAACAAATGGGGCGGAAAGGGCCCCGGGGGTTTTAAAATTCCCTTAAAAACGGGTGAAGGGGATGATGGAAAAGGGCCGGGGGGGGATGGGGGGGAAACCGGGGGGGATGCCGGGGGGTTTTGGGGGGCGGGGGGCCGCCCGGGTGGGGGGTATGCCCCCCGGGAGCCAGATGATGGGGATGATGTGGCGGGGGGTGCCGCCGGGGATGCATCCCGGGGTGCCGGGGCAGGGGCCCCGGGAGGGGCCGTATATCGGCCCCGCTTTATTTTTTTACGGTTGCCCCACACGGTCGACCCCGGTGGAGGCGTTCTCGGGGGATGACCTTCCCATTGCATGATATGGGGATCGATCTCGGGGCGATGATCTCCCCCCCCATGGCTGGCCTAAGCACCATTGCGGATGCTCTGATCCTCAATTTTATTCAGCAAAGTAGAAGCAAAATGACTAGCTTACATAAGGTAGTTACAGATAATGTTCAATAAGTAATATTTTAGATTCTCAACCATAATAACTTAAACAAATATAAGATTCCATTTAGTTTAACAATATTATTTAATATTCATGCTGGATCTGAGTATTCGAAGTATTTAACTTTTGGAATCCAAAGTTCTAAAACTTAATAAAGTTCCAACAGAAAATTATTGAATTTTTAATTTATGTTATTCTAGAGAAAAGTCTTATATTTTAGTACTTCCATCTGTTCCATAGTAATAAAGTCATTTTGCCATTTTAGTACGTTCCATAGTAATAGAGTCATTTTTCTTTTTAGTAAAAGTCAGCACATTTTTCCACACCTATTTTACTCTCTCTTACTTTATTCTCTCTTCGTCGATCTACCTTTTTTATTTTTCACTTTACTCTCCATTTATTTAACTCACCCAACACAATTTTTTTTTAATCTCCGTGCCGAAAAAAAACACATCCATTACTATGGAACGAATACTTATAGTAAGATGGAAATTCTAAATAACGACAAAATATGCAAGGTAGAATACAATCGAAATAAATTTAGGTATCCATCTTCAACAAAAACGGCATCTAAAAAATATTTTAGCCTATATTTAGTAAACGGCATTGGTTTATCTTCAATAAGTCAATGGTTAAAACTTGCATAATTGTGTTTATAAATCTTGACCCTTCACTAACCCAAGCTTTCATGTTATGTGAAACGGAAAAAATATTAGCTTTATTTTATTCAGTTAAGGCCAAAAAAAACTGTTTAATTATACGTTACAGAAAAGGCAGCCTCAAAATATTTCCTAGAGGCTATTTAAGTAGGTTTTAAATTAATTAACAATTCTTAATTACTATGGCATTTGGTCGTTGAAATATTGTTACTCTTATTAGTTGTTACGTAAGGGTGTGTTTAAAACATTAAATATATTCCATAAATATATAAAAAAATGTGTAGAACCTAATTTTGGACACCCAAAAGCCAATATATAGGATATTTAGTTCACCAAACACGCATAAATTTCTCACCAATCAACAACTTTAATTCGTCAAAAAGGTATCTTTCACATATAAAAAGTAAATGTATCTTGAATTAGAAAAATAAGAAATAATTATATACTAGAAATCAATAACCAGTAATAAATCTGATGGTCACTTTCATATCTTCAAGAGTCAACTAAAATAAGAGATAAAATCAGCAAAACATGATGAAGACTTTTCTATAATCCTCACTGAATATCCATATATTAATATGTATTGTCTGCTTGAAGCACACGTCTACACGTTCCCCTGTTTCTCTCTCTCTCTCTCCCACACACTAAAATACGTGGAGCATTGCGTGTGTGATGTCCCAGATCACTCCTAGAAATAAACTAAACTGAAGCAAACAAAATTCAGTACTCAAACGAGCTATATCTCACTTACCACAACATAAAGAATTATACTAGTTTTTTTTTCAGTAATAAATGGAAAGTGGAAGTTTCTTTTCAGGGTCACAACAGAAATATTCCTCACACTATTTATGCTTCTCTGTTTCAATTTCCAAGTGCCTATTAATAATATTTTGTTGTTATTACATCATCACACGTTTCTGATTTCTTTTCCCTCTTTGTTCTTTCTCTCTGGAGGTTGTTGAACTGCGGCACATTTAGGTACTATCCGAATAAATTATCCATTTCTGTGCTTGTGTTGAGTATATAATTTCCTATTGTGTGAGTCAGTATGTGTTTTGGTGGGAGTTCTCTACTGGGGAGGGTGGTTTGGTTGAAATTCTTGAATTTGCAGTGGGCATGAATTTCTGAGGGCATTACCATGGATCTTGAAAGTGGGTTTTATCAGAATCATGTTAAGGTGAGTTCTTTGTCAATAAAGTTGCAATCTTTGAACAATTTGAGCATTTTTTTTAGTCATGCCCTTTATTAAATGATTGGATTGCAGAGAGAGTCTTGGAGAACTGTATTTACATTGGCGTATCAGAGTTTAGGTGTAGTGTATGGGGATTTGAGCACATCGCCATTGTATGTGTACAAGAGCACTTTTGCTGAAGATATAGAGCACACTGAGACAAATGATGAGATTTTTGGAGTTCTTTCCTTCATATTTTGGACATTGACTTTAGTCCCTCTTTTGAAGTATGTGTTCATTGTGCTGAGAGCTGATGACAATGGTGAAGGAGGCACATTTGCATTGTATTCACTCTTATGTAGGCACGCCAAAGTTAATTCGCTGCCTAGTTTTCAGTCGGCCGATGAGGATTTGTCGACTTATAAGAAGGATATAACGAGCCCTGCTCCCTCGACTGTCAGGGCGAAGATTAAGTCCACTTTGGAGAAATACGGAGTGTTGCAGAGGGTTTTGCTTCTCTTGGCTCTGCTTGGTGCTTGTATGGTGATTGGAGATGGCATATTAACTCCGGCTATTTCCGGTATTGTCTCACACCTTTTGTTGATTTAATTTAGCCTTGTGTCTTTTGGTATCTATCTGAGTAATCTTTTTGGGGTGTTGTTGCAGTTTTCTCAGCCGTTTCTGGCGTAGAACTTGCCATGGCTAAGGAGCATCATAAATGTAAGATTGTAAAATTCCTTCTTTTCCTTATATTTTAGCTGTCATGTAGTGTGTAGTATTCATGCCTTGATTGTCAAGCTGTTTATGGTTTTCATTTGGGCTTGGGAAATCATTTTTAGAATGAATTGTGATGTGTGAATAACATGTTCCGACTCTTTATGTGAAGATTCCCATTTTTATCAAAACATGGCTATTATGCTGCTGAAAGCTATAATTTACCTTTCACAACAAAAAGCATCAATCAAATCTTCCTTGATTGCTTGCTGTTATCAATCGCTGTTTCAACAAACATCCGTTGCTAAATGAATTGTTTGTCGATGGATGATTCTTTTAAGCATTTTGGCATGGGTAATATTGGAATGTGGCTGAATTTGACATCATATTTATGAGCAGTTAGAGTTTTAGCCGCAAATTTGCAGTCAAGATCTAAGAAGTTCTTCATTCTAATCTTATTGATTAAGAGTTTGATTAAGGACAGTTTGAATATTTACATGATATAGTATATCCTTTTCTGATGCAGTGATGCCTTAACTTTTCTTGTCTTCCCTCGGCATGTTTGTTCGATCTTTTCATACAATAGTGTTAACACATGCCTGCACTACTCAATCCTATAATTTTGCAGATGTAGAAGTCCCAGTTGCTTGTATCGTACTGATAGCCTTGTTTGCCCTTCAACATTATGGCACTCACAGGGTTGGATTCTTGTTTGCACCGGTGGTCCTAACATGGCTCTTGTGCATCAGTGCTATCGGTTTATATAACATTTTCTACTGGAACCCTCACGTGTATCAAGCTCTCTCTCCGTACTACATGTATAAATTTCTCAAGAAAACCCAACGAGGAGGTTGGATGTCGTTGGGTGGAATTCTACTGTGCATCACTGGTAAATACAAGTATTTGTCGCAGATATTTCGCTTTCCTTCACAAGATTTCCTTTAACACTTGATTTCAAATTTCCAGGTTCAGAAGCGATGTTTGCAGATCTTGGACACTTCTCTCAGCTGTCAATTAAGGCACATATACTGTTTTCTCTAATTTTTACACAACAATTTAGTGAAAAATGATGCCTCGTCTAACATTTAATCGTCGTGAAATGGCAGATAGCCTTCACATCCATTGTCTATCCGTCACTAGTCCTCGCGTATATGGGGCAAGCTGCTTATCTTTCCATGCACCACGAATTTCAAAGTGATTACCGTATCGGCTTTTATGTGTCCGTACCTGGTACTGCCTTTAACCGATGCTCTTTGAACGTATAGGAATGTGTATAAAAAAATTTCACCTCATGGATAATATCGTTTTTTTCTTAGAGAAATTGAGATGGCCAGTGCTGGTGATTGCTGTTATGGCAGCGGTGGTCGGAAGCCAGGCCATCATAACCGGAACCTTTTCCATCATAAAACAGTGCTCTGCTCTAGGGTGCTTTCCAAGAGTCAAAATAGTGCACACGTCGTCAAAAATGCACGGGCAGATATACATCCCGGAAATTAACTGGATTTTGATGGTTCTATGTTTGGCTGTGACAATCGGTTTTAGAGACACCAAACGGCTCGGCAATGCTTCAGGTACGACACACACTACAAGATCATGAAATGATGCCTATGTTGATCTTTTCTATTTAGTTTATTGATTTCTTATTTTCGTTTCGATCAGGTCTAGCAGTGATAACTGTCATGCTGGTGACTACGTGCTTGATGTCTCTCGTTATCGTTTTATGCTGGCACCACAACGTTATACTCGCCGTCTGCTTTGTGTTATTCTTCGGGATGATCGAAGCCTTATACTTCTCTGCTTCGCTTATAAAGTTTTTGGAAGGAGCTTGGGTGCCTATTGCCCTCTCATTGACCTTCATGATTGTGATGTGTGTGTGGCATTATGGAACGCTAAAGAAGTACGAATTCGACGTCCAAAACAAGGTCTCGGTTGACTGGCTCCTCGGCCTGGGTCCGAGCTTGGGCATTGTGCGCGTCCGTGGGATCGGCCTCATCCACACGGAACTCGTTTCTGGGATCCCAGCCATCTTCTCCCACTTCGTCACCAACCTCCCCGCCTTCCACCAGGTTCTCGTGTTCCTTTGCGTGAAATCGGTCCCCATCCCCCACGTCAAACACGAGGAGCGGTTTCTCGTTGGACACATCGGCCCGAGAGAGTATCGCATGTATAGGTGCATCGTCAGGTACGGTTACCGGGACGCCCACAAGGACGATCTGCAGTTCGAGAACGACCTCGTGTGCAGCATCGCAGAGTACATCCGAACCGGAAGCACGGGGCTCAACGGTAAAGACAAGGACGTGACGAGACAGAACGAAGACATGATAGTGGTCGGGACTCCCTCGACTCATCTGCACGGGATTCAGTTATGCGAGGACGACGGGGTGAACCCGGACGTGGCCGGCACGTCCGAGCGCAGAGAGATACAGTCGCCTCCGGCCCCGCCCATGAAGGCGAGGAAGAAGGTTAGGTTTGTGATCCCGGAGAACCCAAAGATCGACCGAGGGGCGCGGGAGGAGCTGAGGGATCTGATGGATGCTAGGGAAGCTGGCATAGCCTATATCTTGGGGCATTCATATGTGAGAGCTAAGCAAGGGTCAAGTTTTATGAAGAAGATGGTAATAAATTGTGGTTATGATTTTTTGAGAAGGAATTGTAGGTCTTCAACTCTTGCTATGAGCTCACCTCATTCTTCAACATTGGAAGTGGGAATGGTGTATCATATATGAGTCTTCTTGATTTGAGTTACTCTCAACAACATTGTGCATGTTTTCTTTTTCTTCCTTTTCTTTTGCTTTTTGTTTATTTATGTTGTAGATAGGAAGCTTTACATGTGTTGCTGAGGATGATGAGTTAAAATAGCAAAATCTATAGTAGGAGTTGATGACATTTTGTTTAGATTAGTAAGTTTACCATTATTGGGCCTACGTGTTTTGGGCTGACTATAATAAATAAATTCTTGGATACATGAAAAGAGTTAATATTAGTATTTGCATATGTCAATTTTAGAAAACTCGAAAATGACAAATCTTGTACTCGAAAATGTCATAGGACAGTTAGTGTAGCCTATTTTTTGACGTAGATTCGCACGACTATGTTACTTATAGATATCAAAATGGGGTGACAAGTGAGCAGTGTATAAAAATCTGGTTTAGACATATATAGGTGACGAGTTTATACAGGGTGCGGCCTCGGCTGGTAGTGCACGTCTGAGTTGTTGACTGAAATCAGCCCCGCAGCGAGATTCTAAATTTATTTGCTGAGACCGATAATTTGATTGTTGTGCACATTTTGTAAGACACGGAAGTAGAACAAGTGCTTTGGTGTTGGTGGAAAACATTCAAATCGCAATACAATGAGAGTAGATTGTTCGAATTGGCCATGTTTATAACCAAGGAAACTAGGTGATACACTTTCTTGTGCAGAATCAATGTCTGGATAGATTTACTAGATTGAATTTGTTTTTGCATGACCAATTAGGGAAGACTTCAGACCCACGGTGTTCAATCCGACCAATTGCATATAGGGATGTCAATTCAACCCAAAACCCGTGGACCGCCCAAACAACCCGCTAAAATGAGCAGGTTAGGGTTGTAATTTTACCCGAATACAAAACGGGCTAAATGGATTGGCGGGTTAAACGGGTCGGCCCGATGGGTCGTACTTTTAACTAAAAATTATTAAGTTTTAAAGGTTTTTTTATTTCTGAATCCTCAATATTTCTACATAATCATTAGTCTTATTCAATTTTCATTCTATATTTTTCCACTCGATCCCCACAATATCAGCTTTCAAGTTTCACCTCAACTCATTATTCCACCGTCTCATCATCTGCCACGAGTGTCTTACCACCACCAAAGCCAATCAAGACAAAATTAAGAAATAACTCATCAAAATCTTAATATATTTATCATTTTAATAATGATTCATGTAAGATATGATTTTTAATTTTCATAAAAAATTAGTTACGAACAATGCCAAAATAATGACAACGAACACAAGTTTTAATTTATGTAGTAGTTGATCGAGATGAAATGTTTCTCTCCAAGTATTAGAATATTATGAAAATATGAAGATTTTATATGATTCTAACTAAAAAGAAAAAATGTATCTAAAATTTAAAATTATTTTATAGAAGAAAATTTCGATACAAGATATTATTTTCGAAAGCTTTTAGGCCAGAATAGCCCGATGGGTTAGCCCAAAACCCGGAAGTTTAGGGTTAGGGTTGAAAAATTATAACTTGAAAAATCCATAACCCGAATAGCCCGCACCCAAATAACCCGGCAACCCGAGTGGGTTGGCCCGAACCCGAACGGGTTAGCCTGATTGACATCCCTAATTGCATATATTGTGTGCCCAACCAGTCACAATTTCTTTTGCATATATATATTTTCCTTCTAATTTTTATAATTACGTACCACATAATATGTTTGGACTATTAAAATTTTAGGCACAAATAAAAGCTATGGCATGAATTGCCAGCTAGTTTACAGGTAACAAGTCAGCATATACTCGGATCCAGCATTTATCCCATTCCAAATATAAATAAATGGCGGATTATTGTGTTTTCGTTTTGGGTATCTTGTTCCCATATACTTTATTTAATCAATATTAATTCACGTGCCTCATAATTTTAATAAAAGTATTACCCACAATAACCTAACGAAATAGAAATACAAGAACCTGGACATATATAGTCAACTTTCAATGTAATTAGAAAAAAATTTGGATTCAAATCTCACAGGATCCCCTCCACAAATCGGAAAAACGAGATCAAATTATTTGTAGTAGTATGATTGTAATTTAGTACCAAAAGAATTTTCACATAAAGCCAGTCTACAAATATCATTCTCCATTCTTAGCACTTTTCTCTAACACAAAAGGAAAATCCTAGCATACATACAAAGACTAAAAGCATGACAAAATGGAATCCGAGGAAGCCGAAAAATGTCAAAATCCTAGACAAAGGTTTGCAAAATTTGATTGGATCAATGATAATTTTCCACTCAAAATAAAGGATACTACTATTTTCACAAAAGGATAGAACGATTTTTATTTGATACTACTATTTTCACAAAATAAATGGTAAGAGGCATATCCTGCTCTGTATATAGTACTATAGAAACACCCACTTATTATAGAGTATAAAATGAAATTGATACTATAATATAGGATAATACTCCTACTACTGTAATTGAGCATTTATTTGACTCGGAAGGTAATTGTCCAATTGTGGAAGAGAATAAGCTTTCAAAGTTACCCAATAAAGGCTGCAAATTGGCTGTGGAAATAATTTAGGACTTGCAAATTTAAGATTGAAGATCATTTGTGGGTCACGAGAATCTGTGAGATTGGTAATAAAGACTTTGCAAGTGGAACAATGAATGTAACGAGTCATTATGTTTTACAATATCCATGCTGTATCAATATGTCCATATGCACTGCAACTTCGTAAACACACACCACACACACTTATTTCAAAGATCATACGCATCAATTATTCTCATTCCTCTCTTATCTCCCACTCACAATTAATGCAATAATGTAAAAGAATAGTACAAGATTTGTTACTTGAGTTTAACGTCATTCTAAGCACAATATAAGTACTTCAAGTGATCAAACATAATGCCATTTTTAACAGCAATGTATATGAGTTTGTGTTATTAATTGTATCTAGCAAACAATAAATTTCTTTTAGCGGGTATAATTTGTTATGTGCTAGTTAAATCTTGCTCCATGTGGTGGAATAAAATTAAATTTTACTACTTTGAAAACTTTTTCTCCCTATATAAGGTTTCAAATTTTGAAGTTAAAGTAAGTCTTTCTCCTCATATGACGTTTCATTTTTCAAAGTTTAAGTGAGTCGATGATGAATATAATAGACATTACAAATCAAGGAATTCAAGAAACCAAGTTCCTCGCATGTGTGGATCAGAATGCACACCAAAGATCAGACTTCTATACCGGAACAAAGAGATCCACATTGACCTGAATCGTTCTAGTACCATATAGAAATGAGTCACTCATCCCCTTAAGAAGTCTTGAGGTGATTATCCAAAATAGAATGAAGTTTTTTGACATACTCTTTTTTTCATGGTGTAATTAAAAATACCAGCTAAAAATACTTTACCAAATTAAAATACCTTCTCTGTCTCTGAAAAGTACTATGAACTACTGTATTTCTTTATCAGTCCGTTCTTGAAAAGTACCCCCTCTGTCTCAACTAAGTCAGTCAATTGGATATGAAGATTATGAAATTGTGTTGAAAAATATGTAGTAGTCATAAAGTAGGAAAGGTAAATAGAGAGTAAAGTAGGTGATGTAGTAAAGTACGATTGATTGAATGTTTTGTTTTTTGTTTAAAAAATAAATGACTCAACTTAGTTGGGACATCCCAAAAAGGAATATGAGACGAATGGAGTATGGATTTTCTAATTTTTAAGTAGTTAAAACACTTTATTTACAACTCATATCATTATTCTACGGTATAAATAATATGGAGTCCACTCTTTTAACACTCCTTATACTACCATTTATTTATAGCTCTCTTACTTTATCAATTATACGTCAAAATTCACGCCGAATCAAATGTTCATATTTTCAGTGACAGAGAGTAACAATTTGCATGAAAACCGTCTTACTTATACACGGAGTACTAAGAATAAGATTGATCAAAATTTGAATCTGAATTCATACCCCCATTATATATATATCCACCTAATAGCCACTAAATGTTGCTTGAAGATGCGGTTGGAATTTGGAACATTCTTGTTTGAGTGGGTAGGAGAAAAGAAAGAAAATGGAAAAATCAAAAGGTGTGGGGTCAAAATAGAGGGGTGGTGAAAGAGCAGCCCACACGCCATAGCCTGTCCGATAAATACGGCCTTTCGGATAAAGTCGGCCCCATGCGACCACGTGCTTCTCACGTGTCCATCTTCTGACGTAGACAGTTGGATACCATTTTTGGAAGACGTGTTGTGCGCTAATTGGTACGTCGGCGTCGATGTGGGCCCGTCGGCAGGACGTCGACGGTGGGTGGATGAGGAAAATGGAAATTGTGAATCCGAAAATATCCTTGTCGGAAGACTCATAATTGTCCGATTTGAACAAACTTGTCGCCGCTACAGACCTTATATTACCGTTATTTATGCTTCTGCTACTTCTTTTTTCTTTTGCCTAATTATTTTACTCGTAATAAAATACTACTACTACTACAATGTTAGCCTTCTTGATTTTTCTTCTTCTTTTTGAGAGAGAGAAATAAATCCTCTCATAATTAATTAGCATCGATCCATCTAAAATCGTACAGTTCTTGATTAGCTTGAAAGGATCAGTACTGCTCCCAATTTACCACATGACAAATTAGTATTCAATCAATGTGACAACAATACAATGACATAGTGTAATTATTATATTTATTATTGAAAAAATATCTCGAAAGCAGATATATGATAGAAACAAGAATTTTCAAACCAAAATACAAATGAAAAACCTCATTTTTTTGAATAATAAATCGTACTTATGTGTCGTGTATTTTGTTTTTATTTGTTTTGTGTTCTGATAGTAACTTGATATTGTCATTTTATAGGGGGTAATTACTGAGGAATTTATAGTTTGTGCGTGAGATCAAATTTGAGAGACTGAACAATCCCAACCTATATGAGTATAAAATATTCATAAATTTGGCAATTTGTACAAACATTCAAAGTTTACTCTTTTGTATACCAGTAATTTCATAATATGGCAAATCTGTGTACAATAAAGAATCGTAAAAGTTCATTCAGAAAAATAAAATATAGTATAAAATAAATATTGTTATCATTTAATTTTTTTATTGTACTCCATATATACTCCATTATTCTACAAGTTGTAACATGGAGCATGATAATTGATATAATAATCATATAAAATGGGTAGATGTGCAAAACAAAAAATAAATAAAATATACCACTACCACTACAAAATATGCGAAGGGATTGTTAAAAATCAAAATACTCCTATCTTCTCTAATTTACTCGTTCACAATTTGACAAGTTAAACAATACATATAAAATCTTGTATCGTCTTAAAAAGGAAATTATCTTATACTATGGAAGAGAAGAGTATGTGAATAATTGTCATTTACTTTTTAATCTCTTTCTACTTCATAATAATTTTTAATCACATTTAGATTATGAATGTTTTTAGTATACCGTAATCCGATTTAGGGTTGCTTTGACATTTTATTGTTCTAGTATTATTTAGAGATATGTTCTGTTTTATTTAAATATCATGTTGTATTATTTATATTCTTACTTGTTATCTTTTCAATATATAGTTATGCTTTCTCCATTTTGTTTACATGTTTATTTAAAATTATAAAAAATTATTTTAATCTCTTTTGAGTTTCAATTATGCGATTTTTTTTTATTTTAAAATTAAGTAATGTCTATTTGTTTAATGTCATAGAATCATAATCTAGAGAAAGCTAAAGCATAAAAATTGAAGTTTAAACCTTTAATAATTTCTACTCTCATCACAATATAATTTATAGAATAGATAAATTTAAAATATAATAATTCGGGTTTATAGGTATCCGATTAGTTGGGTTCGGGTATCCGCATTGGATATTAAAATATCTGAATTCACATACGAGTCAGGTATTGGATATGATATTTTTGAAATTTCAGGTCCAGGTACACAAATTTGTAGGCCTATATACAACATAGAATAAGGGCATCCGCAATGGTGCGGACGATGCAGTCGTACATTTCATTGTATGGCGATTTCAAGCACTACCAGTGCTGGGCGCTCTTGAGGGACAAGCAGAAGTTCGTTGGTGGTGTGATTCCCCCATCGACGGCGGCGAGGAGGAGGGCGTTGAAGCGCACCTTCGCAGATTATACAAGTAGCGATAGCGGCACGTCTCCAATGGACCTCAACGATCCGGTGTTCAAGGATGAGAGTTCCGGCACACCGATGTCCTCCCGGTGTCCCCCGGCGTCAAGGCTGCCAAAGGCAAGGGTAAGGCCACATCCTCCTCCGCCGCGGACCAGGCCCCGTCGCCGACCCCGAGTTCGACGCCGTCCGCGACTTCGACTGCGGCCCATGCCTACTCGGATTTGGCGGCCTCCTCCAACTACAGGACGTTGTTGGACGCGCACACCGCCCTCATGCAAGCGACCAATCCGGCTCAAATCGAAGGCATCCAGCGGATGATCGATGGCCTCAGCCGCAAGTTGGGACTACTCTAGACTAGCCTCCTTTTTTTTTGTATTTAGTGCTTTTTTTTTTTAATTTCTTAATTGGTATATTTTTTTAATTAAGTAAATTTAGAATTTCCCTTTAATTTTGTTGTTTTTATATGTTTATTTTTATTTACATTTGCAAACCTAAAAATATAAATACAAAATAGAAGTAAAATGTTTAGGGCGTCGTTTAGGGCGGGCTATAGTCCGCCCCACTGCAGGTGGAATGGGAGGAGGATAAAATGCTGATGTGGCGGTGCATAGGGTGTCGCTTAGGGCGTCCCACTGTGGATGCCCTAACGTCTATTGCATGTACTCCCTCCGCCCCACAAAGATTATCCCATTTTTCCATTTCGGTCCATCCCACAAAGTTTGTCCCATTTCACTTTTTACCATTTTTGGTAGTGAACCTTATATTCCACTAACTCATTCCTACTCACATTTTATTATAAAACTAATATATAAAAGTAGGACACACATTTTACTAACTTTTTCAACTCACTTTCTATTACATTTCTTAAAACCCGTGCCCGATCAAAGTAGGACAATCTTTGTGAGACGGGAGTAATATATTTATATCAACCGAGTGAAGCAGATGAAAGGCAGGCAGATCCATATTTATATCATTGTTGTTGATAGTATAATTTTGCACGTGTCTATATGTTTCTAGGTATATTAATATAGGTTGAAAATAAAGAGTGGTAGTAAGATGCAATAATTGCAGTAGATGAAGGAGAAATGGATAAGTGGATAAAGTGCATTTAATTGAAGGCAACAAATTTAGATTTAGACCTCCTTTTCTTCATCACAACCATCGGAGAATTACAACAATCCTAATATTATTAATATGACTATAATTTTTATATAATCAATATACTAGTATTAGTTTGCCGTGTGATTGACTCTCACTTAAACTTTGGAATAAGTTAGACTAGGTTTAATTAATGTTGGATAGAAATTTACCGATCAACAACTGTGAAACAAATAAAAGATGGACTTATGTAGGACCAAAAGTCATATTCAATTAGCATTAACATATAGTCCTGTTAAAAGAAATACGAATACAGTATTCCTTGATCTGTACAAAAGTTTAAAGAATGGCCTTAAGTTTAGGTTTAATGATTATATGCAACATTTCTTGTGAATTTAATGGATTCTAGATTAAGTCAGTTACTAATGATTATGTTTCACATTCCACTTCACCAAAACAAACTTTAGAATGTCTCTTTGATTATTTTTTCTAACGAATTTTAAATATGTGTATTTAATATAGTGTACGTGTATATATTAGATCTCACTCGTGATTAGTCAAAAAATGCAGGCTACAGGTGGTGGTGTACTAACTTTATTCTTTAGGGAACTATTTGTCTTAATCTTTTACCAAATTAAATAAGCACTAGTGATTTGCATATCTACATTTGACTTGGAATATCCAATTAAAATGCTTCAAGGCCACCAAGTTGCAACTTGCACGCCTTCTCCGATAAACAATGGGCCAAAATGAAATACACTACTTTGCATACGGCCATTTTTGTATTATGATCTGTTCAGGATTTCTCTTATCGCAATAAGATAAAACAAAAAAAAAGTAATTTTGATCGTCTTTATCTGTTTGAAAATGACCGTATTCTATTCTCTAATGAATTCCTTGCAATTGTATTCAAACTAAGAATAAAGTATTCAATATATCACCACGACTAGAATTTTGCAGACTCTTAATAACCCTTCACTATAACTTAATACCACTATATTTTTTCCGACTTAGAGCATCTCCAACCATTTATATTAAACTCAAACTTAAAATAATATTCTCTAAATTATGCCTTTTTTAATCACAAAATTTGAAAATATATTTGGTTTTGATTTAGTATAACCTAAAGATTTTGGAATACTATTAGAGCTAACTACATATCTCAATTTAAGTTTTAATATACCGTTAGAGATGGTATTACAACACTCGTTCAAGAAATAAGTAGAGTATTAGCAAATAGTTCTTGCGCTTGCTAATACTCTCTGCGTCCCAAAGTGATGTGTATTCCTTATTATAAAAACCTCGTGTAAAAATAATTTATATTCGCTCTAATACTTTTGTATATCTTATTTTTTCTATTTAATTTAATTTGATAAATACTATTTTCTTAAATTTTGTGTTAGAATAAGATGCATCACTTAAAAAAAAGATAAGTATGAAATTTCTTGATAAAAGAATGTAAGAAGGGATAGGAAAAATAAAATGAATTAGCATTTTTTGGCATAGTTAAAACTTAAAAGGGATTAAGATGTTAATCACCTCATATAAATTTGATTTTGAATAAAAAAATAGGATGAGTATTTGAATTTTGGATTGGATTTTAGTCCAATCCAATTTGATCAGAAAATCCAAAATTTTATTAAAAATGAATGTGATCTAATCGAAATGCCCGATATCTGAAACTCGAGCTACGAAATCTGGTCCAAAAATTTCAAAATTACATATAAGTATATGACATTCAAAATTTCAATACTAAAAACCAAAAATTGAAATCAAATTATCAAATTCCTTCAGCTTTTTTCAACACAAATGTTTTATACTAGTATTTGTTAGATTTTTAGCAGCGACAACAACAAATAATAATAATAATAATTATTATATTATATTCATTATAGTAAATATACTAACCCGGTCACAAAAATAGTCTTATTATTCAATTTTGGATAATGATAAAAAGTAGTTTATATTTATCTGTTATAAGTTTTTAATCTCTGATGAGGTGAGTTCTATTTTCTAGTAATGACACTTCAATCAATTTCTTTATTTACTAAATTTGTATTAAATTCTTGGTGTCCACCATTAAGACTTTTTTTAATCAACTGAATTGGTTTAAGCAGTAAATGTATTTCAAATTTTGCATTACAAATTTTAAAATATCAGATCCAGTTTAATCCAAATATTTGAAATATTTAAAAAGAAATAAATGACCCGAAATGAAAATTTGAAGCAAATTTTAAGTTTTAATTTAGTTAAGGTCAGATTTTTTATTTTTGAATATTTTGCGCTCCTCTATAGAAAAAAAATGCTTTCCCCCTTTTCTTATTTTAGAAAGTTTCATCATAGCTAAGTTGTTTTTTTTTTCATTTTAGAAAGTTTTATCATAATTGAATCAATTTTCAGGAGTATATAGTACTAACATTTAACCTATTTTATCTGTTATGTCATTTATTCTTTCTTACTTTTTTTTTAATGGCTCTGACCATAAAATAAATGAAAAATGAATAAGATAATTGTGGTAAATATAAGGAGGAAGTAGGGGTAAAGGTGGAAATAGAGAATAGTGGGCTGAGAAGTAGCCTAGGTTTTAGATCACACATCCGGACTATAGTAGTCTACTCGTCTTTATCCATTTCTTCTTGCGGCATTTCCACTTCATTTCCATTTTTCTTTTTCTCGACATTTCTGCCAGTTGTTACATTTATCCATCTTGCCGCATTTATTATTTTCTCTCTCTAAAACTATATCCTTATCTTTATCTTTCTTTCTCTTTCTATCTCTCTCTCTCTCTCTCAAAACTATATCCATCTGGCCGAATACTAATTTCTCAATTTCTTCTTTCTATCAAATTTGTTCGGTGATTCTTCAATTCTCTTCTCCTCTATTCAACCACGGACAAATTCCGGAAGGTTCATCGGCGCTGGCGTCGACGGCTTATTGTTGTGATCGAAGGTGAGCGATTCCGCGTCTTCTTTCTTTTCTTGTTTTTTTTTTCTTATTCTTTTGACTTTTGGATTTCTGTTCTGTGTGTTAGTTACAAATCGTGGAATATGTCGAGACTTCTTCTCATTTACTTCTGATTTTTGTATTTTCAAGTTGCTACGTGAATTATTCGAGTTTGGTGTGGTTTTTGCTATTTGATCTGCTTTTCTTAATCTTGTATTGTTCAACTAACTTTTATAGTATTATTTTATAGTGATGTGGTTTCATCTTTATTTTCCTGCCTACAGGAGTTGAATTTCCGAGTATCGTGAGAACGCTCTTTGGGAAGAAATCTCCTTTTTTGGGCTAAGGTGAATAAATTTGTTTTTTGTTTCTTTTTTTCTTTTTTCTTGGGTGTCTTTGCCAGTGGTTTCTAGAATATGTTTATCGCACGAGAGCCATTCTATCAAAATTTTCTTGATTAGCTATGAATTTAGCAGTCATTCATTTTATACAAGCATATTTTGCGGTGGATGTGTTCTTATATCTCTCTCATCTTTCTCTAAATGCTCTTCTTTGGAAACTTGGTTGGATATATCCGTACAAGTTACAACATCTTTTGAATAAATCTATGTTTCAAAAGTTTTATATTTGCCCCAGTTATGTACTCCTACTCCATTAGTATAGTTATAACTGCACAGTGATGGCTCTTGCGATTTGTGACTGCTGTTCGGCTCGAGTTTGGTTCCGCAACTAAAAATCTATGTATAGGGCTTCTGCTGTTCAGTCATCCGAAGACTGCAACTAATATTAGTGCATCATGTATTATCTATAAACTTTTGTCAGAAGTATCAATTTTGTTGTGCATGATCTGTAAATGTATCTCTTTCTTGTTTATTATTCCCTCCATTCCAACTAAGATGTCCCACTTTTTTGGATTGTAGTATGAGGCTTTAGGAGGTTTTATTTAGTGTGTTATGTGGTGATAGTAAACTTTGTTGAATGTATTAATGAAGAGAGAAAAATGTAAATGAAGTAATAATGAATAGAAAAAAATTTAGTTGGATGTATTAATGATGTTTACTTTTCCCAAATATGGAAGTGTGACATCTTTGTTGGGACTTGGGACATGCTAAAAAACTGAGACATTTTCATTGGGACGTATGGAGCACATATGTATAAACAGTTTTGTGTCTACTCAGTTAGCCACATTTTTCTGTTAGACATCAGCTTGTTGATTTTGGTAGAATATTTTTATCGCCTAGGCATGCTTTGATCAGCCAATGCTATTTAATTTGGACATTAATTAATGCAACAACATTTCAATGTTTTTTCTATGCATTTGTAATTTTGTACTTTCCTCTAAAGTTTGGTTTGTTATTATCTTATTTGTCTTTCTTATGCAATAGACCTACTTCACTAGTTTTTTGTTCTAGATTGTCATTTTTATTTGATCAACTAGATTGATGTGATACTTGCAGACTAGAGTATCTATTTAATTAGCGGAGAAATGGAGCATTTTTGAATCCCCCTTTTCTCTTTTTATTCCCACTACTTTGTTTCTCGTTCAACTTTTGTCTTACAAAGTTAGTACTGAAGAACTTATGTTAACCAAAGTGTAGAAGTGTACTTATGTTTAGTATCTAAACTGCTCTGTTATGTGATGTAGACTTGTTGATAGAAAAGTTATGGCAGCCTTTTCATTGACTTCTATAATTGCAGTTTCTAAGGAACAAGTTCGTGGGGACTCTTCTCTGGGAAGTTCCATGGCCTCAAGATCATGTGGAAATTTCTTTGACTTGGCTTCTGGAGAATTGGCGGAAGTTCCTCCAACTCCCAGAAGCCTTCCAAGAGTGATGACTATTCCTGGAATTATAGGTGATGGAAATGGGAACAGTGATGTAGAATCGGATAGCGCGTCAGCTGTTTCCCGTGAGAGGAAAATTATCGTGACAAATATGTTGCCATTGATAGCTCAAAAGGATAATGCGACTGGTAAATGGCGATTTAGTTGGGATGAAGATTCACTATATTTACAAATAAAGGATGGGTTTTCGCCTGAGACTGAAGTTATATATGTTGGATCTCTAAAGATCGAAATAGAGGCCAATGAACAGGAGGAAATTGCACAGAGTCTTCTAGATGAATTCAATTGTGTACCCACTTTTCTTCCTCCTGATATCCAGAAAAAATTCTATTACGGTTTTTGTAAGCAACAGCTCTGGCCTCTTTTTCATTACATGCTGCCTATGTGCCCAGATCATGGAGATCGATTTGATAGACAACTGTGGCAGGCCTATGTGTCTGCAAATAAGAAATTTGCTGATAAAGTCATGGAAATAGCCAATCCAGAGGATGATTTCATTTGGATCCATGATTACCATCTCATGGTGCTGCCTACTTTTTTAAGGAAGCGCTATAACCGTGTCAAGCTTGGCTTTTTTCTTCACAGTCCATTTCCTTCATCAGAGATTTACAGAACATTGCCTGTTAGAGATGAAATTCTGAAAGGACTACTAAATGCCGATTTAATAGGTTTCCACACATTTGACTATGCTCGTCATTTCTTGTCTTGTTGTGGTAGAATGCTAGGCCTTGACTATGCATCCAAGAGGGGGCATATTGGACTGGATTACTTTGGTCGAACAGTCTACATCAAAATCCTCCCAGTAGGTATTCACATGGGGAGACTGGAATCTGTGTTGAATCTGCGTTCTACGTGCAATAAAGTCAAAGAATTGCAAGAACAGTTCAATGGAAAGAAAGTGATTCTTGGAGTTGATGACATGGATATATTCAAAGGAATCAGTCTAAAGTTACTAGCTTTTGAACAGCTCTTGCTGCAGCATCGAGAGTTGCAAGGTAAACTTGTGTTGGTTCAGATAGTTAATCCTGCAAGGAGCTCTGGAAAAGATGTTCAGGAAGTAAAAAAGGAAACATACAATGCTGCTAAAAGAATTAATGAGCTATATGGTTGTTCAGATTATGTACCTGTTATTTTAATTGATCGTCATGCTCCTCGGTATGAGAAGACCGCCTACTATGCTGTTGCCGAATGTTGCATAGTTAATGCAGTGAGGGATGGGATGAACTTGGTCCCATATAAATATATTGTTTGCCGGCAGGGATCTTCTATAATGGATCAAGTTACTGGTACAAAACCAGATTCTCCCCGGACAAGCACACTTGTTGTGTCGGAGTTCATTGGTTGTTCGCCCTCTTTAAGTGGAGCTATTAGGGTTAATCCATGGGATATTGATGCTGTTGCCGAGGCCATGAACATGGCAATCACTATGGCTGATGCAGAAAAGCAATTGCGGCACGAGAAACACTATCGATATGTTAGCTCTCATGATATCGCTTATTGGGCTCGCAGCTTCATGCAGGACTTGGAGAGAGCTTGCAAGGATCACTACGACAAGCGCTGTTGGGGAATCGGCTTGGGCTTGGGTTTCAGGGTTGTGTCACTTTCTCCAAGTTTTAGGAAATTGTCAGTTGATCACATTGTTTCATCCTATAAAAGGACTCACAGAAGGGCAATATTTCTGGACTATGATGGTACTGTTGTTTCTCAATCCTCCATGGTTAAATTCCCCAGTCCTGAAGTGGTGAATATGCTCAATGCTTTGAGCAATGATTCTAATAACACGGTGTTCATAGTTAGTGGTAGAGGAAGGGAACCACTAAGTGAGTGGCTTGCTCCGTGTGAAAATTTGGGACTGGCTGCTGAACATGGGTACTTTCTAAGGTATTGAACATAATCTTGTTCTTGTACTTCTGTTTTATCGAATGTTCGTGTGCCCTTTGATGCAACTCAACATCATTATTTCCTTCCTTTGTCAGGTGGAACAAAACCTCGGAGTGGGAGTCATTAGCTGCGGATCTTGATTGGAAAGGAATTGTCGAACCCATTATGAAACATTACATGGAGGCAACTGATGGATCTTCTATGGAAGTTAAAGAGAGCGCATTGGTCTGGCATCACAGTGATGCTGACCCTGACTTCGGTTCCTGCCAGGCCATGGAACTCCTAGATCATTTGGAAAATGTTCTTGCAAATGAACCTGCCGTTGTCCAAAGGGGTCTGCATATAGTTGAAGTTAAACCGCAAGTATGTCTCTCTCTCTCACTCACAAATACTTCAACCCTCTGACTTTATGGGTATGAGTTTTCATATTGATGTATCTCTCATCTGTAGGGAGTGACCAAAGGTTTGGTTGCTGAGAAGGTGCTCTCAATGTTGGCCGCTGATGGCAAGGCACCAGATTTTGTCATGTGTATCGGGGATGATAGATCGGATGAAGATATGTTTGAGAGCATATCAAACACTGTCTCTAATTCATCCGGCACTGCAGTTCCAGCGATATTCGCTTGCACTGTTGGGCAAAAGCCGAGCAAGGCTAAGTACTATCTTGATGACAGTGCAGATGTTGTGAGGATGCTTCGAGGTCTTGCCAGAGCTTCTAACCCGAATCCTCGGCATAGTGCCCAGTTCAAGGTCGCATTCGATAGAATTTTCTGACCGAAGTCGAAGGTAGGTTTTGTACTATATTTTTGCTTTTGGACTTCTGAGTTCTGACCAGGTTAAGAAAAAAGAAAAAAAAAAGAAAAATTGACATGGGTTCTAACTTTGAATAGGGTGTGGAAACGTTGAGGTAAAATCTTCTCGTGGGATGTTGTGAAATACTTTTATAGTGTAGAAGAGCATGTTGTAGTTGTGCTATGCAGATGTTGATAATGGTTGCTCTTCATTGCTTAGATGCCACCATTATTTTGTATATAGTTGAAATTGCTCCTTCAAATGTAATCCTAATTTCATCACGATTTCAGCTTATATCTTTTTCTGCATGCTTTTTTTTGTTGGAAGTTTTTGAAATTTTCAATTATTTTGTTATCATACTGTTCATTTGGTTATATAGGTGATTAACCATATTGAAGGATTACAATTTTTAAAATCATAGCTCATTTCGTTTTGTTTATGTTTTAGCCTAGCCGCAGTAGCAGGAAAATTGAGAAAAGTGTAATGAATTGTCTACATCGTTATCGTGTTTATCAAGATGGATGAATAATAGTTGGTATATTTTATACTACACTTTTATAAATCTTATCATGTTAGTTTTCGTGACAATAAGATAAGATGCACATAAAGCTGGCCTGCATGTGATTACACCTATCTATATAGTGGATATTTTGTTCATGGTTTTTGATAAATAACACCAAAATATACAATATAGAACTATCCATACTAGATCTTTTTCTACAAAAAATGATTGACTTCTTGACGTACACAAAATCAGAAATAAAAAAGAACATTAATTAAACTTCATTACAGGAGCATTCATGGATTTCTATCTCTAGATGAGTTATCACCCCTACCAAACATGTTTTTTAATTATACAATATCAATATATTATGTTCTATTTTGCAAAAGTTATTTATATTATTAGATGTCTAGACTATACATCTTTTGATGCACAATTAATAAAGTATATGGGAAAAAAAAGTGATTCAAGAATGGGATAAAAAGAGAGAAAATTGGTTGAAGTGATGAGTTGTATATTAATAAGTTGTAAATATGCATATGTATATGGATAATATACTGTGATATATTTTTTTATAAATAGATATGAATTAATTTTGGTAGAAATGGAAGTATATAACTCCTATTTTTTGTCATACTATGATGTCATACTATGATTTGCTCTGTGGTTAGATCATTATAATAATGTTAAGGATTGGCGTCCAATGTTTCATGATCACTTTTAATTGTTGGTCGTACATAGATAATTAGATTTGCATTTCCCTTAAATTTGTACTCCTATAAATTATAATAGTAGTATTCCTAGTACTTACTCCTACCTAGTAGTAGTAAATCTTTTTTCAAATAGTCAAATTAGATTTTTCAAACCATATTTTTCATAAATGCATAAAGGCTAAAATGCCCACTAGCGTGTTGATGAGTGTGAGAGAATAAAGTTAATGGGCCAATCTATTGTGGACCTACTTGCCTTTTTCCAAACTTGTCTGGGGCCCTGAAATAAGTCCATTCCCAACAATTGATGGTGAATATTGAATATCATTATTTAAAAATATAATAATTGATTAAAAGTAAATTCCTCATAATAGGCCATGGGATTTAGTGTCCCACAACATAATTGTTAACATTTTCTTGTTGCTTAAAATGAAAGCTATTAATGAATTTTGACAATGTATATTACAAACATTTATTGCGCATTCTTGTTTTGAATTGTCAAAATTGTAGATAACATTTAAAGATACGTATTTTTGAGTTTTCAAACGTTATATTATATACGAGGATGATGAATTTAATTTACTTTCCTACAATTTTATTAGAGCATCCGCAATGGTCGGCTAGCGACAAGTGGGCGGGGGTCACCGGGGGGACCGGTATATCGGCCGTCTCTTGATTTTTTGACGGCGTCGTCTCACACTTCGACCCCAGCGGAGACGCAGTTCACTGGCGATGGCGATGACCTTCTGTCGTTGCATGACATGGGGATCGATCTCGATGATCCGGATACTCCCGTTCCGGCGAGGTTGGTTAGGTGGCGACGACCAGCTTGCTGCGAACAACCCACTGGTCGTCAACATGCGAGGCGAAGATCGGGAGTCCGCCTTATAGGAGACCGCCCATGCAGGGAAGGACTTCAAGCAACGAGGAGGTCCGGGGCGGGGCGGGGAGCCGCACTGTGGCCGCGGTGGGCCGCGTTTTGCGAACATGACGCGCCAACGCCCTCCGCCGGCTCAAGAGTGGGCGTGATCGAGGAGGACGCCCTTGAGGATAGCCGCGGGGTCAGCTTCCCCGTGGAGTGAAGTATAAGGAGTTCACCTTCTCGGGGATCCCCCTATCGCCCCGCGACCGCCCCACTCGAGTACACTCTCCATTCGCGTAACCATACGCGGGATCGGATGTACAAGGTCTTACAGGAGTGGAGGGCCGCCACAGACCCCACGGAGAAGATGTTTCTTCAGGAGATGCTCGAGAGCATGCGTGCCGATTTAGCCGCCGCGAGGGCACGGCTTGCGGGTTCCGACGTGGGCTCAGATACCACGGGTGGCGGCAGCGGCAGCGGGGGCGGCGACGACGACGGAGACGGCGACGAGGAGTAGAGATCGGCGGGGCCCGTGTGTTGAAGCCCTTTTTTTTTTGAAAAGAATCATGTATTTTTTTTTAAAAAAAATTTGTACTTTTTTTTAATGGAATGGATTATTTTTCCCGTATATGTGTCGTAAATTTAATTCCGTATTTTAATTCCGTAAATGTAGTGTATTTTGAATTATTTTTATTGCGGTGGCTTTATGTTTATGGCCTATGGCTGGCCTAAATCTGATGTGGCAAGGGGTTTTTTGAGTGTTGCTTATGTGGCAGGGGAGAGAATTTACCATTGCGGATGCTCTTACTGCCTGGAAAGAATTTTTCAAAAGTTTATATGGAAAGCAGAATTGATGTAAAATTGTATTGGAAAAAAGGTAGATGGTGTAAAATTATGTTATGAATTGATTGAAAATTAAACAAAATTAGTAAGCAACACATGACACAGTGGCCCTCACAACCGTCTCTCTCTTTTGTCTCTTTGCATCCCATTCTCTCTCCTCTTCACGCACTCGCCCCTCAGTCTCACAAAGTCCATACTTTTTTTTCCTCCACCCTCCCTTTTTGGCGTCAAGAATCTCAAAATCCACAAAGAAACCTTTCACCCCGCACCCTTTTCTCTGCTAGGGTTTGATTTCCAGCAAATGCCGAGCTTCTCACTCCGTTTCTGAACTGGTTGCATCACATTTTGCTAAAAATGGTGTTGAAAATGGGGAAAAATGTTGTTGTGCTGCTTTTCACTCTTTCTCTCCTCTTTGGCGGCGTGTGCTGCGTTTCTGCTCCTTCCTCACCCGCTAGTAAGTGCACGCATTGTGCGTGCGAGTTTTCTCTCTCAATTGATCTGTGCTGAAATTCTTTCATTTTTTGGGTACAGGGATTGTTAATGGGGCTTTCTCGAACGCATTCTCGATGCTGATGAAATGGACTCTATCGCTCAAGGCTACTACTAAAACTGGTAAGGATTGGATTCTGATTCGATTCCTTTTCCCTTCCTCCAACACTGTTTTGAAAAACTCTACTGTTTTGCAGCCATTTCGGGGCGTCCCATGATGAAGTTCGAGGGAGGATACAATGTGGAGACCGTGTTTGACGGAAGCAAGCTCGGAATTGAGCCCTACTCCGTCGAGGTCTTGCCAGATGGCGACCTTCTCATTTTGGATTCCGCTAACAGTAATCTCTACAAGATCGGCTCATCCTTGTCATTGTGTGAGTTCCGTTTATTTGCTTCCATTTTTGTGAATTATGTGTCTTGATTCGGGAAGACAACAGACAAACTGAGAGTTGTGATTGATCAATTGCATAAACATCAACTGTATGATGTCCTTGATTGCTATTGGAGCTCCTCTTGTTAGCAGTTTTAATCATTGGGATCTGCTTTTCCTTGTTGGTATGAGGACTAACTTATGCAATTTTGGTGAAATCAGATAGTAGGCCGAGGCTGGTTTCAGGGTCGGGAGACGGATACTATGGACATGTGGATGGGAAACTGAGGGAAGCAAGAATGAATCATCCGAAGGGGCTTACCGTTGACGACAGAGGCAATATCTACATTGCTGACACAGATAACATGGCGATCCGGAAGATAAGTGATACAGGTGATTTGATATACCTCAGCACTCACTGCATCTAACTGCTGGCTTCACATATATGAAATCAACTATAAGCGATTCAGATGTGTTATTAAGTCCTTTTGTATGTACTTGAATCACTAATAGAACATCACTCATTCTTGATTTTGCTGTGGTCAATTTTTTTTTCAGGGGTCACAACAATTGCTGGGGGCAAACGGGTTCGTGGAGGTGGACATGTGGATGGACCAAGTGAGGATGCAAAGTTTTCAAATGATTTTGATGTGGTGTATCTTGGAAGCAGCTGCTCCCTCCTTGTTATCGATCGTGGAAACAAGGCAATTAGGGAGATTCAACTCAATTTTGATGATTGTGCTTATCAGTATGGGAGTGGCTTCCCCCTAGGTAAAATTTGCGTATGATTATCTTAGTTACGTTAAGTTCACAAATAGTACTAACTCTTATAACTCCGTTTTCTTTTTTTGCAGGAATTGCTGTGCTTGTAGCAGCTGGCTTCTTTGGTTACATGCTGGCGTTGCTTCAACGCAGGGTTGGTTTGATTGTGTCTTCTGAAAATGTGAGTCGTCATCCACTTATTGCATCATACTTCATCTCCAGAAAGTAGTATATAATTGTTCTTGTGGTGCGGATTGTTGGCAATGTGTAGAAAGAAGAAAAATGTGATTATGGATCTTTGTTTTGAATTTGCTGCTTCTTATCTATATTTGGTAACAGTGTGTTGCTATTTGCTCTTGAAGGATCAAGATGGCATGAATGAGAGTTTTCCCCAAAGTGAGTTTCAGAAGCCATTAAAATCTATGATGAGGCCACCATTGATTCCATCTGAAGATGAGCAGGAAAAGCAAGAAGAAAGCTTTCTGGGATCTTTGGCGAGGCTGGTGGCACAAACGGGGGAATCTGCTGCCGATATTCTAGGAGCAGTGTTTCCCATGTTGAAGAAGAAAAAACCGAACACTCAACATCAGAGCCAATATCCGTATGAACAGCAGTTCAAGTACTCAAATGCTTGGCCAGTGCAGGAGAGCTACGTTATACCACATGAAGACGAGCCTCCCTCCATTGAAACCAGAGCTCCTACTCCTAAGAAGACGTATGCCTTCATGACTAAAGACTCGGAGAAAATGCAGCAGCTTAGGCAAAGCCGTGCCTTCTATTCTGGATGGGATGGCGATCTTCAGAAGCAGCAGCAAACCAAGACACAACAGCATCTTCATCAGTATCACGCATCACCTGCTCAGACCTACTACGAGCGAAGCCCTGAGACAACTAATGAGATACTTTTTGGAGCAGTACAAGAGCAAGACAAAAAGAGAGAAACTGTGGTGATCAAGCCCCTAAAGCATGGTGTTTCTTACTATGATCGTCAAAACATTCAGTCTCGACCTGGCTACAATCATGACCATTGATCAGTTATGCATACAAAGCTACTGTTCTTTGATTTGATCAAGACTACTTGCCAAAGGTTTCGGTTGTGGAATCTGGAATATAGCTAGATGCAAGATTACAGTATTAGTACACCTTCTTTGAGAGTGGAATCTGTTTATTCAAGTAGGGTAGTGCAAAGTTTACAATGGCTATTTCTGTTGTAGCTCTTTGAAAACAGAACTTCACCGGTCCTGTGAAAATGGGTGGAATTTAATTAAATTTTCTTCAGTAACTAAATACTACTCCCTTCTACTACTACTACTACTACTACTACTACTACTACTTTATTTTATTTATTGAATTTATTGAATTATGCAGCCAAAGAAACTTCTCAGTTGATCAAGTTAATTTAAGCCCTGTTTTTTAGAGTGAAGTAGTTGGGGTTGTCACTTGTCAGCGGATCCAATGTTGCTAAATATTTATATCGAGTCACATTAATATTATACGGTGGTGAGCTACAATGAACTAGGCAGATACAGACATTCATCTTAATACAATTATTTGTGCAAGAATGTCTTTGAGTTAAAAAATATCTCATGTTGTTGGAAGTTTCATTAGTTTAATTTAGATCAGTGGACTGTCACTACAATTTGAGGGTCCGAGCACGTTCTCAGTTTACAATTTATTGGGATCTGTTAGCCAGATCACAATTTAGATTTATCTCAGTTTTATCCATATTCTTGGAATGTTAGAGAGAGAGAGAGAGAGAGAGAGAGGGAAGATACCAAAACAAGCATAGAGCTGCCATAATGCATTTTAAGCATCTGCTGCAATAGAAACAAGCGGTGTATGGTTATATCACACTTACAATACTTAATACGACAACCAAGTAGAGACATAGCGTGGATGACATATACTTCATCTTCGCCTCACCAATCCCAACCGGCTGTCAGAGGAATAGACTTTAAGAGCTTCACCTTCAAAACTAGCTAGATTTGCCTTAATCATACCATCAATCGTTTGGTGCTCATGCTTGCTTTCTGGCTCCGCAATTTCATCTGTATTCACGGGTGCCATCAAAAGCCCTTTGTCAAAAGTGAGCAGATCTTTCAGTTGATCTGCCACCTGCTGTGAGATGATTGTATTACTACTACTGCTACTGCTATTACATACTTCATCCATGTCCAACAAAGAAACTTTTTTTCCAGAACTAGGACGAGACTCTAATGGCATACGCCTAAACATGAGGGATAAGTGCGAGAGGGTGAGCAAAATGATCTGAAGACCGCGCAAATATACTGTAGATTTAACAACTGCGCTTCTCAAGTCTGAGCAGAGCATCGGTACTTGTCTCTCCAGACTCATTTGGCAATGTGTCCATGTCCAGGGGAGCTGATGACGTCTGACGCCTTCCTGTCTACAAAGTATAGTTAGAATATGGTGGTTATTGGTATTACACAACTCACTTGTATGTATACGCGGCCAGACTTACATATGGAATAACATAAGGGCGGATCACAAGGCCAACAGCAAGGCTGATTACGCTGCAGAGTCCCAAACCAAGAAGCCAGGCAGAGGTGGTTCCCAGAACTGCAAAGAAAAATGGCACCTTAAGACAGACATGATAATGTGTAATATATGCAGTCATGTCACGAAAGAACTTAAAACTCCTCATATGTTTAGCAGTAGGGGAAGTATTAAGTTATTTGACGAACTAATCTGGAGAGGAATAATGAAACTAAACAAAGAACCTGGAGAGGAATAATGAAACTAAACAAAGAACCTCAAAAATACGGTAGTTCTCACCAGAGCCAGACTGCCTGCTACAATCTTCTGGTCTCAAACTTATTTGACGAACTAATCTGTTGCCATGGTCAGATATCAGCAAAGCACACATTTCAGAGATAAAGGTCAACTCAAAATCATCAGAAAATGATGCATCACGAGCAGGTCCATCTGCATGGCCAGACTTTTGTGAATAACCTCCAGCGATTGTGGTCACACCTGCAATATACAATATAAGAAAGGAATCAAACACGACATGTAAAGAACACGATTATTGTTCTCCAGCCGAGGCCAGATATGAAGTGTATAGATTATTTAGAATCAAATGATTCTTGTAGTATGAGAATAAGAAGGAACAACAGGTGTATCAGTAAAACCTGTCAGTTGCATTATAAAAAACATAAATGCATCACATAAAAGTATCCCTTAAATCAGTAAAAGTTTGTGAATATGCTTCACTAAATGTTTTTAAAAAAGAGCATATGGCAAGCCTACTTTAACCAGTTAAACTGATTCAGGATTTCATTGGTCTCCTTGACACTGAAACAATGATGTATGTTTGTAAGCAGGCAAAAGAATGTATTGTCTGCTTAAACATGTCCTTGATGTATCCACCTGATTTGGTGATCTTCCGAATGGCATGGTTACGATGGTCAGCAACATATAAATTCCCGCTGAGATCAACGGAAAAACTCTTTGGCTTATTGAACTTTGCTGAAGCCAAGTCACCATCCACATACCCAAACTCTTCATTTCCTGCCAGCTTCTTCATCACAGTCTCTGCAAGACAAAGATCCCAGGAAAAGTTCATTATATCGTAAACACCCTTCACCCTTCCATTATTAGTATTCACCAATAAAAGATAAGGTAAATTAAAAATTTGAAGCATGGACTTCATGTATTAACTTACGACCCCCTAAATACGGCACCACGTCCTCCGATTCCAACCTACCCATAACACACAAACATATAAGAACACTTTCTTGAAGTACCATCTTGAATCAAACCATCAAATTTGGGACACTTTCTACAATAAATGTGTTTCTTTGAAAACCACCTCCAAGTTTCTAACCCAACTCTAGCTTACCAAATACAAAATTTTAGCATACAAGTTACAACCATTTTCCACCCATTCTTTAAATTAAGTGTGAAAATAATATTTTACTGTTTTTGTTTGTACTTTAATTAGAATATTAGTAGTATAATAACTAAAGAGACATAAAAACAAAAACTGAAAGTCCTGCACTAAAGGATAACTGTTGCACTAACAGCAACGTAAAATGCGCTGAAGTACAAAGAATAATTTAATGATTCAATAGTTAAACACTGGATAGGAGATCAGAATGTCATGGAACAGCCATTTGAGTTTGGGACAGCGTTCTGTTAGTTTGAGACACAAGTTATTCCCACTAACTTTAGTGTAGTTAAACAATTCACAGAAAATTTAATGTAGCACTGTTCCTAACCCTAAATTCAGTAAAAAAAACACAGTGTGGTTGGAGTACTAGATGAAAAGATTAAAGTTTTTAACCGTTGGAGGTTGAGGTTGTAGGCAGCAATGCGGTGTAGAAAGTGCTGGCAACGGAGTCGAGAATGATGAAGAGATCGGACGGCGGAGATTGATGCAGTATGGACTGAGGATTGACTTTGATGTTAGACTTGTCACCATTGATGAGTGTGGTGACTGTGTAGCCGTTTTCATAAATGATTTCCCCACTTCCACCTGCCACTGTAAATATAAAGAATTAACTAAATTTCCAAATTTCGTAATGATCAAATGGCTCGATTTTTAACCGACAATTTTGATATTTTCTCGATTCGTTTACCTTGGACCAGAATCACACAAAATTGCAGGAAGACAACGACGAAGCAGAGGGAAAAGTTGGAATGCACCATGATCGATTTGCAAGGGGAGAGAGACGATGACTGTATGTGCACAAGTGAAAAAGGCGAAGTTACCTTACAGTAACATTTACTGTACTATTTTCGAAATCACCCCAAATCTCTTTGTAAACTTTCCAAAGACCCCCAAATAAAAGGAAAGGGGAAAAAAGGAAAGAAATTTTTCAACTAAGATCATCTACTAGTATTATTTTTAATATAATCAACACAAATCTTTCTTCGAATTTAGCAGCTACTCTGGCATCTTCATTTCCCATTCCAGATCCAATTATTGAATTCCAGCTTCTCCAGATCTCTGCATCAACGCTCTGTTTCTTTGTGATCTCGTATACTATACTGCGGCGGTGAGGCCGTTAAGAGTGTGTAAAATTCGACACAGCTGGATCTGATTGAGCTTTCTCGGAGCTTCAAAACGGATCCAATCATGAACCCCTTCTCCTCCGGCACTCGCCTGAGGTTAGTCGTAACTTATGCATCTTCATAATTTGTAGTCTATTTATTTCATACTCGACTCTAGATGGATCAAGTGTGGAAATGCGCGTAATTGTGATAGGTCTGCTTCGTCTTTGTTTGTTTTGGTTCTATTTTTGCTGAGTGTTCGGTAATGTCGCATTGGGGCGTAGGTATAGGTTTATTTCAACATTGTATTGGACTTATTGCTGTGGATGTTCGTTTAAATTATTGGATGCGGGATTTCTGTCTTTCTTTTGGGTTATATGAGGAGTTCATTGATGAATTGTGGGTTGAATGAGGAGTTCATTGATGAATTGATTGATAAAAATGATGTGTAGACTGTAGATAATTCAAATAAAGCTAGTAGGGATAAATATAGAACCTAGATGTTGCGAATTGAAGATACTCCTGCATTCTTGGTACTTGGTAGAACAATTAAATCATCATTTTGTTATTTAAACTAATTATATAGCCTTAGTACTCTTAGGTAATCGTGCTCCTGCGCTTAATAGAAATCCTCCATGTTTCCTGTTAAGCGCAAAAGTATCTTCTTGTTTGCTGTAAAAGTTAGTTGTTTAGTTGTAGTGAAGAATCTCCCTACAGAAGAACTCAACACTAAGGGGTCGTTTGGTAGGTATGTTACGGTAAGATAACGAGCTTTTTATGGGTTTGGCATGCGTTTGGTAAGTAAGTTAGTTTTTTGAGGGCCCATGTGATGTATTTAGCCTGCCAAAAAAGCCTATGTTTCACCATGAAACACTAACCCACCAATACTTGCCTCATGGATTAAATCTAGATAGTAGGAGAAATTTCCATGAATGCCCTTCACATTAACCAAACCGAAATGGTTAGTATGGAGGTTATTTTTGTCCACAAAAGATATACACCCTCCGTCCACGAAAAATAGTCTCATTTTACCATTTTGGGATGACCACAGAAAATATTTCTATTTCTAAAAATGAAAAGTTCCTTTCATACTTTACCCACTTTTCTCCTTTCTCTTACTCTACCAATTTCTCATTAAAACCTGTGCCTTCCACAAATGGGACTATTTTTTGTTGACGGAGGGAGTAACATGTTTTTTATCTTATATATCAAACATGGATTTATGATAAAGTGAACTTTTAACTAAGCTATCAAACATGTCAAGATACCTAACTAGTCATGATACATATCATGGTTATTATCCTACCTAGCAGAAATATAGTAAGTCTACCAAACGCGCCCAAGTATGTACTATGATATGTTTATCTATTTTCATTCATTTGCATTGCAATCATATTATGGAACATTAACATAAATACCTCAAAAACCCAACTTGAATTCGGGCCCATGCATACAGTTGCATTTCATTGTGCTGATTATATAGATAAGATTGTACTGAAATAAGTTCAATGTTTCTGCTAGGGATATGATTCGGGCTATACGTGCTTGCAAAACTGCTGCAGAGGAACGTGCTGTTGTTAGAAAAGAATGTGCTTCTATTCGAGCTTCTATAAGTGAAAATGACCAAGATTATATGCATCGCAATTTGGCGAAGCTCATGTTCATACACATGCTTGGTTACCCAACACATTTTGGTCAAATGGAATGTTTAAAATTAATTGCTTCTCCAGGATTCCCAGAGAAAAGAATAGGCTATCTTGGTCTAATGTTGCTCCTTGATGAAAGACAAGAAGTTTTGATGCTTGTTACGAATTCCATAAAACAGTATCCTTCTTACTATGTAGGATGAAGCAACATACACAACCATATCTACATATAGTAAAATAAGAGAAATGAAATCACTACATATGGTCCATCTCTTTCCTTGTCCCTTGTTCTTTATTTTGCCTTAACTTATGTAAAGAGATCTAAATCATACCAACCAATATATTGTTGGACTTGCTCTTTGTGCTTTGGGTAATATCTGCTCTGCAGAAATGGCTCGTGATCTTGCACCAGAAGTCGAAAGATTGCTTCAATTCAGAGATCCTAACATCAGGAAGAAAGTAAGCATCCTGATTTCTCTTTAAAGACAGTATGAGTCTAGAGATCTACCTATATTGTCTGTCAATAGTATCCAGTTAAGCTATACCATTGTTGTGATGTCTTCACCTATCAGAATATAATGTAAAAACTGTATTGATATTGCTTGCTTATTGGCTATTTTCGGTATTTTTGTCAGAAGACTCAGAACATGGGAGGTCTGACATGTTTCATTCCCTATGTAGACCTTATTTTTTTTTGTCATAAACAGGCAGCACTATGCACAATAAGGATAATCAAGAAAGTGCCGGACCTGGCTGAGAATTTTATAAATGCTGCTGCTGCCTTACTTAAAGAAAAGCACCATGGAGTTTTAATAACTGGTGTGCAGCTTTGCACAGATATGTGTAAAGTCAGTACAGAGGCTCATGAACATTTTAGAAAGGTATGTTTTGTGTCACTCGTGTGAGCTTCCTGGAGAGGCAAAATGACCCAACATATGAAGATCCAACTTAAAAAGATTCTAATGTTCTCTTTGTTTTATTCTTTCATTTGCCAGAAATGCATAGATGGTGTGGTCAAACTTCTACGGGATCTTGCAAACAGTCCATATGCACCCGAGTATGATATTTCTGGGATCACAGATCCTTTACTTCATATTAGATTGCTCAGGCTTTTGAATGTGTTGGGCCAAGGAGATGCTGATGCTAGCGATACTATGAATGATGTCCTTGCCCAGGCAAGTAAGCTGCATTGGTCTAAGCTACAAAGAGAAAATTATTGATCACAATTAACTGTTTATACTAATTCCTCCATAAAAGCCTTAATTATGATGTTTGATGCTTAACTTTCAATATTCAGCACTTTCAAAGGAAAATCGGGTACCCTATTTCTGAATGTTATTTTATTTCCCTTATGTTTTAGGTGGCTACAAAGACCGAGACAAATAAAAATGCAGGCAATGCCATACTCTATGAATGTGTTGCTACAATCATGAATATTGAAGATAATGGTGGATTACGCGTGCTTGCTGTCAATATTCTGGGAAGGTTTTTGTCCAGCCGTGACAACAATATTAGGTAATTTTCTATGAACAAGTCATGGGACCACGAAAAAGTCAAGGAAGCTGTACAGTTTGGTCTTGCATAACATCATGTTTGCCGTGATATACTTTTTTCAGCTTATCTATACTTAATTGTGAACCGAAGCTCACATGCTGCTAAATGTTTTAGTGAGCGCTTGGCATACTCAGTAATGGGCACTGCAAACTGTATCTTTAAGTATAACACTAGCAGAATGATGATAATTTGCCTTAACTTCAATAATCTTAAAGAATAATTTTGATGCATAATTTTGCTCTTCTAGTAAAAGTCTCTTTCAGGGCTATTTTGATACATAATTTTACTCCATGAACTAATGATATCAATCATGCTTGCATCATATTTATTTTCTCGAATTCATTAGGGAAGTTGTAAAGATGACCTGTTCTCTGAGGCTTATATATCTTCTACTCTTAATGATGAATCCTTGTGTGGCAAGCAAGGGCATTGGTTGCTGTATTATTCTATTTGGAGTTTTTCACTTCAATGTTGGTTGAATGTACCTGGATGGTACTCCAATTTTTCTGGATCTTTTTTCTACCTAATTGACCTAATTAAATGAATGTCATCCTCCAGATACGTAGCATTGAACATGCTGATGAAAGCTATTTCATTAGATAGTCAAGCAGTACAGAGGCATCGTGCAACAATTTTAGAATGTGTAAAGGTATCATGTAACCACAATTTATTTTATTTTTTAACTGCAAAGTTTTCCTTTTTAATTTTCATATGTTCAATTGAATTCTTCTGTTTCAGACATGATACAGTTTATCTCCGGGAATTCACCATGCATTTTAGCATTTTACTCCCTCCGTCCACGAAAATTCGTCCCTGTTTGACCGGGCACGGGTTTTAAGAAATGTAATGGAAAGTGAGTTGAAAAAGTTAGTGGATTGTGGGTCCTACTTTTAAAGTATTAGTTTTATAATAAAATGTGAGTAGGAATGAGTTAGTGGAATATGGGGTCCACTACCAAAAATGGTAAAAGTGAAATGGGACAAATTTTGGGGGACGGACGGAAATGGAAAACTGGGACAAATTTTCGTGGACGGAGGGAGTATTATTTAAATCTTGACTTTGGTTCTTCCGTTCCAAGTGGTTTTCCTTTACTTGGTAGTAATATACTCCCTCCGTCCGTGAAATGTTGTCCAGTTTTACCATTTTGGTCCGTCCGTGAAAAGTTGTCCAATTTGTTTGTTTTTTTTCCCTTCTATTTTTGGTAAATGGACCCAACTTTCCACTAACTCTTTACACTCACATTCTATTATTAAACTAATACTATAAATGTGGGACCCTCAATCCACTAACCTTTTCAACTCATTTTTCTTCACATTTCTTAAAATCCGTGCCAAGTTAAACTTGGACAATATTTCATGGACGGAGGGAGTATATGGTAATGCATGAAACTTGACTTGTGAAATCAGATTAATCCAGTGGGGTATTTAGTTCTGTGCCATCTTATAACTTTGGTGATATATTCTCCTTGATTCCCAATCCAATTTACAACGCTGTTATGTGAATTAGTTATATACTACCCTGGAATCCCAGATTCCCAATCCAAATTTTCAATCCTGTTAAGTGAATGGATTTTATTTATTTATATCCATGTAATCCACAAGTTTCTGCTTCCTATTAGAACCCATCAATTTAAGTTTCTCAGTTTCTTAAATTTCTTTCATCCCGTTTCTCCAACTACCTTCAAACCGTATTGTGCTAGGATAACATATAGGATAGTTATAAAGCCAGCTGATTCGTTGTCAGGATCCAGATGCTTCAATCCGTAAAAGGGCCCTGGAGCTTGTTTATCTTCTGGTAAATGAAAGCAATGCAAAGTCTTTGACCAAGGAGCTTGTTGACTATCTTGAAGTAAGTGACCCGGAGTTCAAGGGAGATCTGACGGCGAAAATATGCTCAATTGTGGAGAAGTAAGTTGGTTATCCTGAAGTTGATAAAGAAGATTTTCTTTTCTTGCTAATAATTTATAATTGTCCTGTGTTGTGGCTATATTTGTTTGTCCCTCTAGAAACTCACAAATATGAAAGGCTGTAAATTGTTTTTGTTCAACTGTAGATGGGTTTTAAGCCACACTTTTGAGCTATAAGAAATTTTCATCGGTGATTCGTTTCACTTTGTATAGGAACCAGATCATGGTTTGTGAAAATAATAGCTTTAACAACAGGACATTTGAAAGTTCTTTATTTCCATTTTCCCTAATAATAGTTAGCTCCTGCAACTATTCTTACAACTACAGGAATATGCTTTCATGTTAAAACATTGTTTTATCCTTTCATCTGCAGTTTTACTCACTTTATCACAATTTTATTCTCTGAACTTCCATAACCGTTCTGTTTATCGTCACTTAAAACAGTGAAAGAATGCATGATTGCAATTTGTGTTTAGCAATATAAATAGCTAGATTGGATGTGGAATATGATATATTTTCCAGTTTATTGCATTTGTTCATATCCTTACTCGTCTGTTTTTGTTACTCCAGGTTTTCCCCTGAAAAATTGTGGTATATTGATCAGATGGTGAAGGTTCTGTCAGAGGTACACCTTTGTCTTAAATACTTTTAGGAATTTCTGTGTACTATTATTTCGACTTTAGAGGTTTTTCTTGATGATTGATGAATAAATATTCATATATTTAAGCTCGAGAAGCAGGTTATTTTCTTCTTGGTATAGAGAATGTTCAATATAAGATGCTTAAAGCTTATATGTCCGTGGTTTGAGAATGCCAAGTACTTGTGCTGCTATTGTCCTCATCAAAGTATTTCAGAGAAATCTTTTGATTCACATTAAAATATAAACTTAACGAACCCCCTAGTTTGACTCTGTATTGTATATATCTCTTGATTTGTTATCATAATTTTGTGCGTCTCAATTTTTGAAAAAAGTTGCTGTCATGTTCATCCTGTTGCTTGTACGTATTTTTGCAAAAGCAAGATATGCTATTGGATTTTCGTTAATCCAATTTATCTCCTACTTTGACTTTGTATTGTATATATCTCCTGATTTGTTATCAGAATTTTGTGTGCTTTTCAATTTTTGAAAAAAAGTTGCTGTCATGTTCATCCTGTTGCTTGTATGTATTTTTGCAAAAGCAAGATATGCTATTGGATTTTCGTTAATTCATACTCATTCATATTTTCTACAATCAAATTCCTATAGACAGAACTGGGCCTAATTAAATTATCTTTATTTCTTGTCATAATGAAGAGAATTGATTTTTGTGATAGTGTTTCAGGCTGGAAACTATGTAAAGGATGAAGTTTGGCATGCACTTATTGTCGTTCTTACTAATGCTCCTAACCTACATGGATATACTGTTAGAGCTCTATACAAGGCTGTTCAAAAATCAAGTGAACAGGTAGGCATGCTGCAGAGGCGCACGTTCCTTCTGAAATTTGGTTAAATTGTCTTGTCTGAGCGTCATGCTTATTTTTCTATTTCTTCATCAGGAAACACTTGTTCGAGTTGCCGTGTGGTGCATTGGTGAATATGGGGAAATGTTGGTGGGTAATGTTGGTATGCTTGATGTTGAGGATCCCATAACTGTGAGTTGAAGCTTCTTCGGATTTTCTTAAAAAAAATTGCCATTTTTAAATTCCTTGACTTTTCTATCAATGGAACTTGGAACAGGTAACTGAAGCTGAAGCTGTGGATCTTGTAGAAACTGCAATTAAGCTCCATTCTTCGGATCTCACAACTCAAGCAATGTGTTTGATCGCATTGTTAAAGCTATCAAGTCGATATCCTTCCTGTGCAAAGTATGTTGGCATTGGTTCCCTGCATATTATCCCAGGGTTGCCTGTTTCTTGTTACTGTTTATTAATCTTAATTATATGATCAGTTACCATTATGAAGCTGGGAATCATTTTGTAATCTATTGCAGGAGGATAAATGACATTGTCCTTCATCAGAAGGGAAGCCTTGTGCTTGAGTTGCAACAAAGAGCCATTGAATTCAACTCTATTATTGAGAAGCATGGGAAAATTAGGTACAGATCCAGGCTATCAACCATGATTAGAAAATATATACTTTCATTGCTTTGCTTCTATATTCAATGTCAACTTCTAAGATGATGCTGTGTGGTCCAGATCTGCATTGGTGGAAAGGATGCCGGTGCTTGATGAGGCAACTTATAGTGGGAGGAGGGCTGGTCCTGTACCAGCTGCGGTTTCAACTTCATTAGGAACTCAACCGAAAATGTCAAATGGTGTTGCTAAACCCACTTCAGCTCCTCTTGTTGATTTACTTGATCTTAGCTCTGATGACGTTCAAGCACCAAGCTCTTCTGGTGGAGATTTTCTTCATGATCTTCTTGGTGTTGATCTGTCTCCAGCTTCCCCAGGTTGATTTTCTTATTTTTATATCTGATTTTGTTAGATTGAATATTTGGGAATGTCTATATGTCATCTTTGAAGTTTTTATATGATGCCAAGACTTATTCGATATACATGCACTGGCATTGATCTGCCTTTTCTTCTCTTGAGCACTTGCAAGGGTTTAGGAATTATGAGATCCATAGGTTGTAAAACAAGTATCATGTTTTTTTGGACAGTCTTGTTGCATTGAGTTTACTGTTAAGTTACTCTCAGGTGAAAACACTTTATGATCCCAACTATACTAATCTCTGCACTTTACCATCTCAACTTTAATCACAATAGTTTACCATTTAAACTATAGATTTTCTTCAATCAAGTTCCTACTAGTTTTAGTCTTTTATGACCACTAGTTACAAAAACCATAAAAAGTTAAATACACTGTGGTGGCACCATTATATACACCTTCATTAATTTTCTATTTCTTCTTCTATATATCTTTTGTTTATTATCTGTATTTTATATTCCATATTTCAAAAACTGAAACATGTCAAGATGAATTTCTGTCGAATGTTGGATAATCATCAAGTTATGGATAATGTTTGGACGGTTATCCAGGGGAAGATGGTAAAGGGTAAAAACACTCATAGTTGGGACGGGAAAACACTTTTACCCCTTATCCTTATTTCAACAGCGAGAATAAAATTGTTCTAAATTAGTTTTTGGTTTCTTTTTCCTCTGTCACTAACATCTGCATGTCTTCGGTTTCAGGAACTATTAATAAGGCCCCAAAGAATGGAACAGATGCATTGCTAGACCTTTTATCTGTTGGAGCTCCTACAGCACAAAGTAGTTCTTCCATGCTTGATATGTTATCATCTGAACAAGATAACAAAAGGTCTGAGGGTCTGCTAGACAATTTTGCATCCCTTTCTACATCTTCAGCACACTCCTCTTCAGCTGTTTCAAGTTCTTCAATGATGGATTTGTTGGATGGATTTGGAACCAGCTCGTCTGTTCCTGGTATGTCCTTTTCATCAGTCAAGTTCCCTTGTTTTTATATTACTTCATTTCTAGTACTTTGATGCCTAGCTATAGTTGCAGAAACAAGTGGCCCATCCTATCCATCAGTTGTTGCATTTGAGAGCGGCTCGTTAAAAGTAACTTTCAACTTTTCGAAAGAGCCTGGAAATCCTCAGACCACAACAATTGAGGCTCAGTTTGTGAACAAGTCTCCTGATATCTACTCTAATTTTGTATTCCAGGCTGCTGTGCCAAAGGTATTTTAAGCATTCAATTGAATTTATATGCATCTGTTTACCTGTGCTGGAATTCCTAAGAGATTATTCTGCTCAAAGTGACTCCTTTCTTGTCCTTGTACAAGCTGGAGGATTACTGTTTTAGTGTTTTGTTACTTTGTATTTATCATATGATGGTTCTAAGTCAGTCATCTTCCCTTTCTGTTATTTGTGGTGATATAGCTCTTATTGCTTAGCCTTTGCGCACAGCCTCAGTTATTTTGTAGTGTCGGCTTGCAGAATCGTGCTCTTATTATTTTTGTCCTTGGTGGTTATCGCATCTATCCTCATATCGTTTTGTGAATCCAATGTACAGTTTCTTCAATTGCACTTGGAACCAGCCAGTGGCAGTACGCTTGGAGCAAGTGGTAATGGATCGATCACGCAGAAGCTAAAAGTTTCAAACAGCCAGCATGGCAAGGTAAGATAATCCATATCTACTCGCATTATTTACCGGTTGCATATTATTAGAATTAATATTGCATACTATAATGTTACATACGGATGTGTATATATATTCTTCAGAATTATGTATTGAGTAATAGTATTGCATAACCTGTAGCACCCTTCTATCTTAAAATAGAAAATGGTTCAATAGGTTAATAAATGAAAAGATGCAAGAGTAGTTTTGTGAGTAATCTGCTAATCTGCATTTCATAAGAGTATGGTTTTACTTTCAGAAATCCCTGGTAATGAGAGTAAGAATAAACTACAAGGCCAACGGCAAAGATGTTTTGGAGGATGGTCAAATAAGCAATTTCCCCCATGGTCTGTAGACTCATGATTCTGGAACGGGGAAGCACGAGTTTCAGATGAAAATGCTAAGATATGGTGGCAACTGGAGTACGATGATGTTGAACGACGGCCTGTCTTTGCCTCATCACTACCTCCAGGAAAAGTTTCTTTCCTTTTTGACAATCTTTTCGACGTAGTTGTAACCTTTGGGTGCATACATACTTATTTGTAGTCCAGATATCTTATTTGAATGGATTATCGATTGTATTCAGGCTTTGTGTAAATCTTGAAAGAGAGAAGTGAATCTACATTTGTTTTTTTGTTAATTTTAAATGTTTGTTAACCTTCCGTAATATTATCATGAATATATAGTAGTATATCATATCACTAGTCGACATGCGATCTCTTTTTCTCTCTTTCAAAACACACAGTAGTAAACTCAAAAGATTAAGACAAAGCATAATTGTGTAAATAAATTTGTTGCTAACAAATGAAAGTATGACATAGTTGTCTCTTGAATGGTCAAAAGAATGTAGAGCTCAATCACATAAATGTCGAATCAAATGCAACCCTTTTCCAATCGTCCGTATACGGCTGCTCTAACTCCAACATGATTCTTAATTAAAAAAAAAAAAACAATATTCGGAAAACATATTCAAAACTTTTTGAATGGTGGAGGACCCAAATGCCAATTTCGTATTTATGCGACGGTGCGTGTTCATCATTTTTCAACAGTAGGTGATTTTTCAGCATTATTGCTAGTGCCCATTGAATTTAACGTTTCCAGTGCTCGTTTGGTTATGATCGGATTCACTTCCCAAAAATAATGCTCTCTTTGTACGAGACTAAATTTTTCAATTTGACTCTGCATGAGGTTTTAGAAATATAAAAGAAAGGGAGTGTAAAAACTTATCAAATATGATTCATACATTTATATATATTGAATGATTAAAAGTAAGTGGAATGATTTATAATAAAAAGTAAGTGGAATGATTTAGTGAAATATGAGACAAAAAATTATTATTATTATTATGAATAAAATACAGAAGATTATTGGGTTGTGTCCAAGGCCTGGCTTTCTTGGTTATTTAAACCAATTATTTAATTTGAAAGAATAAGTGTTATTAATATTAACAAATACTCCCTCCGTTTCGCCATAGTTGAAGCGAAACTTTTCGGCACGGAGTTTTAGAAAGGAATAATGGATGTGTTAAATAAATAGATAAAAAAGTAAGAGAGAGGAAAATGTAGAGATAATAAAGTATAGAGTGAATAAAGTAAGGGAGAGTAAAGTAAGAAAGAGAAAAAAGTTACCATATATAGAAATGACTCAACTATGAAGAAACTTCTCGAAATGGAAAAATGACTCAACTATGAAGAAACGGAGGGAGTAGTATACTAGTAGTATACATAAAATGAGAAAAATATTGTTGTCTATTACTCTCTCCGTCCGTGAAATAATGTCTCATTTTTCAGTTTCGCAGAGTTTTGCGATACGAAGTTCCATTTATCTTTTTCTATTTTAAGTAAATAGACCCTACCATTCACCCAACTTATTACACTGATCACTATATATTTATAATAAAATCAATATATAAAAGTGGGGTCAACATTCTATTAAGTCGTGCCAAATCAAAATGAGACTATAAGTGTCGGATGTAGGGAGTAATTCGTTAATCCCTTTTTAATACATCACCTTAATTATCTTATTTAATGTCTATTTTAATAGGCTAGTATATTACTTAAAATGAGAATTAAAGGAGTAACAAACACCCGACCCTCACTCATTATTTATGCTACACGTGATCACTGGTTTTCCCTATCTTATATATACTCTTTTATTAATTGAAATTGATCTATATATCATTAAAATTTACATTCAATTCTCTCATATTGTGTATTCTGGCCACAGTTAAAGACACAAAATCGTGGTCCAATTGGAGAAGAAACCCTATATATATAGTTGAAAATGAGCATCAAGTGTGTGTGAGCTTAGATGCAACTCTGCAGTCTGCACCTTGCAATTTTGTATACACGCTTACTGCACTTGCCATATTAGTATATATATATACTTGCTCAGACTCAACCAGGGAACTGCTATTTACAGCATCCATCGTCTGCCTCTGTGTGTCTTTCTTTGTGTGTGTGTGTGAGAGAGAGAGCTGGTAAAAATAGATTAGCATATACTACTATAAAATGGATTGAATAAATATATTTGGCCCTTATTCTAGACTGACCAAGATGAAATTAGAAGGCTACACAATCATCAAACAACATATTATCAAATTAAATCCTAATAATAAACAAGCATACAACTTACTACAATAGTGAAGAAACATGAAGATCGATCATCAACATCCACTGTTGTTCATGCTGCTACTCACATTCAAATCATGGTGATGAAAACCGTAGTAGCCCGGCGGCATGCTACTCTCTCCCTCTTCATTCTCCTCCTCCTCAGCCTCCTCTTCCTTCATCAGCTCCACCGGCCTGGCCGTGGCCGCGGAGGGCCCCACCGAGGGCAGCTTTGACAGAAGGGCTTCGAGGCTGCTCATCGATGGGGCTATTCTCATCCCCCCAGCTTGAAACTGATGATCGTAATACTCATGATTTGCAACCGGATTCATCATGTTGTTTTGATAATGCCACGCTTCTTGAGGTGCACCGTATGCATCCATCTTCATAGGGTAGCCGGCTGCAGCTGACAACGACGATGAAGACGATGACGGATGTGGCAGCAAAACTCCCGGTATGCTTTCGATGTAGATCAGCTTCTTTCTCAGCAGCACCACATAGCTCAAGTCCTCAACAACCTGCACCACATTTTCAATATTAATTTATCTATCTATATTAATATTCTAGACAATTAAATTAAGAGAGTGAGAACCTTGTGGACAGCTCCTAATTGAATCACACCTTCTCTAACAGCAATCAAAGCAATAGTCTGCAATAATGGATGTGGGCTTCGATTTAATTCCTTACTAATATAGTACGATTAAAAAAAGAATTGAATGATTGAGGTTCATTGTACCTTAATACCAGACCGGAATTGAGCTTCCCAAGTCCTGGGGTGCTGTTTGTTCCCAATTATTATAATGTTATAAAACCAATTTACTACTACTACTTTATTGAGATAATTAAAGTATACTTACAGAGTCAGCTGAGTTATGCCATGCAGATAGGAAGTTGATTTCTTGATCATTTGGCTCTTTGTGGATCCATTTGTGGCTGTGATCAGCCGCCACTTTCCCAATCAAACTGAGGATCAATTAATTAATTAAACAGATTAATGAAATAATTAAGTAGTAGTACTACTCTACATACAAACATGCATACCCTTCACCATAATTGTAGATTTCATGTGACATTTTGAAGAAGAGGTCAGGCTGCAGCCCACATTCCTTCACCTCACCAGCAGAAGCTGCAAAATTGCAAAACCCATCTTCCCAAACCAGTATCCTGATTCAACTAAATACACATCAATACTACTTACTACTATATGGACTACTATTATTAGTAACCGTAAGCTTACCAGTTCTTCCTCACACCTCTTGACCTGTCATACACCCCTCCTTGCCCATCCCACCTGTCATAAACAACCATCAAATAAATAAACATACATACATATAGAATAGATAGAGAGTATGTATGTCAACAGGACTGACTTAGGAGGAGGATAGTTTCTAGGAAGAATCCTCCAAAAAACAGCATAAACCCATTGGGAGTTCTCATGTATGCAGAGACTCCTAAGAGTGTGTTGGAGAAGATGAGTTACAGCTAGAGAATTGAGTTGCTCTTCCATTCTCCTTTTCTTTTTTTTTGGTGGGGTTAGTGAGAGAATGGAGTACCTCTCACTCTTTATACTAAGTATTCTGTATGTTTGTTGAGGCAATTTACAAAACAAGTAAAACCCCAACATCTCTTTAGACCCTTTATATAAGGGTAAGGCCACCACCAACGCCTCTCTCTCTCTCATTACTCATAATGGAGTACTATTTTACGAAAATGATTTGAGATGGCCCACGCTTTATGGTGTCGAGTTTTTCAAACCTCCATTCAACACTAGAGCCCTCTATAGTCGTATGCTTTTTTCGTCCTCACCAAAAACCTTATCATCCATAATCACTACCTCCCATTTATTTCTCTTTTCCTCCCTGACACACTACCACTCATTATCACACTCATTATCACTATTTACACTCTTCTGCCTAATCTCAATTATGGACTATCAAATTAAATGCCTCCAACTAGCTATAGGACTAGTTGGTAATGGTATTGGTACCTAGAATTTCAATTTTAATTAATTAAATTATTATTATTATGCATTCTTACTAACTAATCTACATTATTTCTCCCAAAACCACCAAACATCCCATAAGATTAATTCAGAAATTAGGGATATATAGCAAACATAATTGTATAGATGTGTCATGTGTTAATTCGTTATCTATAATGAATGACTGCAAATGTATATAGACAACATTATGATGGTAGTATATTGGGGTTTAATTAGGATCGTACAAATTTATTTGATATTAAATGCACCTAAATTTGATGTTTTCAATAATACACCTAGTCACATCATGCTAACGTACTTAACTATAGGCAGGAATCATCTTCCCAATTTAGGACAAGTGTTTGTAATCTTCTTGACTATCATAATCAAGAATTTACTCTCTGTTAAAACCTATGTAGCTTAAATTAATAATCGAGTTATATTTACTGTTAGAACACATTCTAGAATCTAGACAGCCTAGGCCTAGCTAAGCCAAAACTATACAGACTTTATGAAAATACAACCATGTAGTATATATTTGAGAATTTATTCAAATAATGATTAAAATCTAAATATTAACAAAGACCAATTATTAACCACTATTTTGGCGATCTAATGATTCTAATGGCTTGAAATAATGTCATGTGGAATTTTATTTTATTTTGTCAATATAACCACAAAGACTCAAACCGCAAAAAGTGGTGAGCAAAATTCATTACCCATTTTTAATGGTCGATAAATTAAACATGAAAAATAATCAGGTGATCTTGCCCATTTCTCATTTTAAAATTTCTCTTCGGTTGACCAACCAATATCTATTGCCACCTAACTTCGGTTAAAAGAACATAAGAGAATTAGGTAAAAAATTAATTAAAAGAAGCCCACAGATGTTATTTTTTTTTTTTTTACATTTGTCAAGGTAAGAAGATGGAAATAATAAATGCATATATGAATGTGATGTGAATAGAAGGTTGTGAGTACTCCTTTAACAGTGTATACATCACTCTCAATCTCTGACTCATCGTGTACAAACATATCACAGTTTTAATAAAGAGTGGTCGAATTCCTCAGTGTACTTTTTTTTTTTCTGAGTCTTTGGTAACTTGTACTGTTTTTTTCCTTACATACTGCTGCATGATTACAACAGCTGATCATATAAAAATACATGCATATATACATCATATATATGTGTGTGTTCCACCAATTACAATCTACTACTATTATGATTGTTGTGTAAAGCTATTTATTTTTCTCTAAAATATACTCCAAAAAAAAAAACTGTTCTTTTTGAAGCTCAGTAAATATAAGTGTGTGTGTGACTATATAAATAATTAAAATAAAGTTGTAATATATATATAGATAGATGGTGTGAGTGGTTTCATATCTACCAGGCTGACAGAAACATTAAGAAAGTCCTTTTGACCATTCATTAACAAGAAAATGTACTGTTTATGCAGTGGTGAAAATTGATGCAACCAACTCCATGATTTATTAAAAATAGAAACAAGAAAACAACATCACAATTTTAGTTTCACTTCTTTTATCCCTCTCTTGGCTTCTTCTTACCCAAAACCCATCCCCTTTTTCACACACACCACACACTAGAGATAGAGAGAGAGTAGGGTTTTTGTGAAGCATATAGTAATGGTAATGGTACATTGATATAATATTGGTTGGGTGCGTGTATGTACGACTGCACAAGTAGAGAAAAATTGGGACAAAATCTGAGGAAATGATGTAAGCAATGCTTGGGGTTGGAAATAATAATTTGCAAGTTTTATTAATTTTCACATTTATTGTTTCTGATTTGGGATAGTGATGGTTGAAGTGTTATTGGATTTTGTTCTTATTTATAAAATTTAGCTACATATATTAAAATTTCCCAGATTTTCTGTGGATTTTGTTTGAAAAATAATGGCATGAGAGAGAAAGAAAAGGTTGGGTGAAAGATAACAAAGTGTGGGAATGCATTGCCCCATCCCTTTCCTCCATTAAGGAAGTGGAATCTCTGCCCTTCCGGCCCATCCTTTTCATTGTTACTTGTCTCTCATTATTTTATTTCAATTTAATTATTACACCCAAATATCCAATAGTTTTCATCTACTGTATATATATCTACTGAACATTATTCACCATTCATATGTAAAAATTCAAGAACGGGTCTTGATGACAAATTCATATACTCCTTCCATCCCAAGGTAAGGTAGTAGATACATTTCTTTTAGGCATGAGATTTAAGAAATTGGTACGTTAAATGTTAAAATGGAAAGAGTATAGTAAGAGTGAGGAATACATGACAAAGTATGAGAGAGATTTTTGCCAAAAATAAAAATAACTCGATTAAAAAATAAAAAATACTGACCCAACCATCTTTGGATGAAGGAAGTATAAATTAGTGGTGTACTCAAAATAAATACTCCGTATATTAATGGATGATACTGCAGCGTAGAATATAGGAGACAAATATTGGTCTTTCTCCTTGATTCCCGGTAGAATTCTCCCTAAAATTATATAATGATGATGATCTGACATCTTGGATACTTTTTCATCATAAATTGGTTTTAGAATGCTGTGTAATAATTTGTTGCTCGTCTTTTAAGCAATATTGCATTCGTGCAGTAAAACGAATTATGTTGATTAAATAACTAACCACTTTAGAGGTAGCCTACGTCATTATATATGTTTATATTTATATATGGGTCTTTGATTTTCTTTAATTCTTTAACAGAATCAGGATTTCGGAAGATTCTAAAATTTATAATGTTAATATTTTCCTAATACTACTCATCATTTTTACAAAATAGTTGCACTTTTGAAAGAAGATTACCCGGTTAAAAAAAGGGCATTTTGGGCTAAATCGTTGAAATTGGATTACCATATTAATGACTCGATCGATATTGGTTAAAAGAGTGCACAAATTTAAGAGATATCAGTTGATATAAAATTCAGTGTTTTTTCTTGGAGTGATGAATTTAGATACTCCCAGGATCTTATACTATAAAATATATGCAGTTATTAGTTAAATTTCTACAATTTCCCACATGTCTCTGTAATTTTTTGACCTTCTAAATTCAGAAATCGGCGTTAGCATTCAATCCTTCCAGCGGCCATTAATGCATGTTCATCTACTCTAGTTTATATACAAATATTTTGACGATTTCTTTATGTATATACTTATAAGATTCTGATAAGTTATTTTGTAGTACTATTATTTATTTTGACCAAAGTTTTGGTGTGCGCACCCCTTGCCCCACCGCCTCCTCCATTGCCGTCTTCTCACCCCCTCCTCCCCTGTATAAAAAGGAAAAGAACAGTAATCATTTAAATCATGAATTTTAGTTAAATTCTAATTTGTCCATAATCTTTGAAATTGAAATCACCAAATTTCATTTTTTCTCGTTTATCTGATAAGTAAACAAATCAATAATAACATATATAAAGGAAAATAAAAGAAAATATTTATTTTAGTGAAACAAGTTGTACTATTCAACATCATCAAAAGACGACATTCTACACATGCATGAGATAATATGAATATAAAAAATTTCATAATTTAATATTCGGATTTCAAAGATTATGGATTGACCAGAATTTGACCAAACTTTATGATTTAAATGGCTAATAAATTTTTTCTATCATTTTTCTACTTGTATTAATTTTTATATTAAAATTTGTTTTATTTGCTATCTTTATTTTTTTTGGACGGTAGGAGTACTATTTTAGCTTAACTGACCTTGGTGCATGAAAAATTACGCAGCAGTCCATAAAATATGTCCTAATCAAATCTAGAGATGGTAGTTAAATAAATATTTTGATCATACATCAAACTAAAATTATTGGTATCATTGTGGGGAAGGGTGTAACGCACTAAGTTTGTAACATTGAGCGACACGTTGCACTGTGCCTCATGTTCCGAATTCTGAAATCCATATAAATAAATTCACAATTATAATTAAAAAGACCGATTCGAGCACACAAAATATTCAACAACTAAAAAAATCTCATTATCTTATGACAGCTTGTGGTATATTATTTCGCACTAAAATTAAATAGGTTGGGTTAGTGGAAGACTTGATGAGAGCATGGGTGTATATTTGTCAAAGAAGCAAAGGGAAAATACTCAGAGCCAGTGATGAAAGAGCTGGATGCCACGCAACTTAGTCAAAACGGTTCCTTTTGGCATTTGATAGTAAGATATAACTATTCGAATATATAATCAATTATATTCGGCTAAAGCTCTTTTGTGGGAGCGCGCACCATATCCTGAAGACTGATCGAAATGAGTTTTAAAAAATTGTTTAAAGATATGATAAATTTTGGTGGAAAAATTATAAAAATACAAAGTCCATTTATCAGAAAATATACCCAAAGAAAATATGAAACATATTAAAGCGGTTAGAAAAAATATAGTGGAAAAAAAAGACATGAAACATATAAAAGTGGGTAGGAAAAATATAACGGTGCTATATTACCGACCGTGACTGAAGTCGGTGGCCCAGTTTTGGAATGCAATTGAGGATCTATATATTGTTTTGACAGCGTAGAGGAGAAACTAAAGAAGTAATAAAGGCATTAATTGTGCTTGTAAATTATTGAAGTTATCATTTATATGTTATTCAATCTATTATGAATTAGAAAATTAAATTTTGACCTGGACAACAGTCTTTTCATAATGAACTAGGAAGTAAGCACCATAAATTAGCCCATTTCTCATGCTTAATTAGTTAATAAATAAAAGAAACCTAGTTATTAACAAAAATGCTTGTGTAACCCTAACTAAGAAAAGAGTTCAACCATGTCAACCCATGTAATACTTTATTATGAATTATGATTAGGAGATCTAAAATAGCTCATAACCTAGGATGCAGTCTCTGTTAATTACTTTTTGCAATCATTGGTTCTTCTTATTCGTGGATTAGAATATTAAGAATGATTATGTTAACCAATGAAAGTAACTGTTGAGAAAAGCTCTTTTGAATGTGGTCCTTTTAGTGCGCAATTTAATTTTCAGGGTTGCCTCATCGTTTCCTTAAAAAACAATTATTCAAAGTAAGTCTTGAAATGATCACATTGGTTACATATTTTTTAATTAAGATGTACTCATATATTTTAAAAGTTCTAACTTCCCTATAAGAGTAAAATCTTTGTACTGCATTTCAGTATATCAACCATCGGCACGTTAATTTGTTGTGTACATGCTACTTACTCCATCAATAGTATTCCTATTTTCTTTCGGCGAGAATTTTTGAAAAATACTTTAATAAGGTAATAGGCTTACTTACTATCATTATAAAATGAGACTTCTGTTAGTATACCAAAATAACAAAATAAGATTTCTATTAGCCGACGAACCAATAAAATAAAATAAGATTTCTATTCACATATGAAGAAAATAATATGAGTATTATCCAAATTGTACAAGTATATCTAGTTCAATTCTTTTTACATTATCATTGAGTTTCAATTTTATTTTACGCATCATCTAAATTGGAATAATTGGGGTAGGAGTGGGTCAATGGGTGATGCTAGCATCTTTAGGCAACAGATGCATTGAAAATGACTCGATGGAATAAGCATCTATCTAAAGCTTTGTGATTTGAGAGAGAGACCACGCTTAAATTTAAAATTTCTTGCATGTTCAATATTTTAGCAACTTGAATAGTAGTAGTATAATCTTTTAAACCATAGTAATAGTTTTAGCACATAAAAATAGTCACTTTTTGCCATTTTAGCCTTTTTTTTTAATCAAAATTGTTATCTAATTTATTTATGGTACAATTATCTCTAGTTAGCTGGTTTATATTTTCACTAACAATATTTCAACTTTTTTTTATACTCCTCTTATTTTATTAATTATGTATTAAAATTTGTATCCTAAAAAATAAAACTATTTTTCCTCGACAGATCTATATTACCTTTGTCCATAAAATTATTCTTATTTTTTTATTCAATCCATCAAAATTAGTCTCAATTTTTATTTATGGAAACTTTTCCATCGGTGTTTTTCTTCCCTATCCTATTCTACCACATTTTCTTTTTAGCCCTTATATTTACTATCAGTTCCCCGTATTATCCATAAATGAGATTATTTTTTCAAGGTTGGATGAATTTTATATTCCGGTGACATGAAATGAAGAGGGATGTGACTCTTTTATCGAAAGACTCAAAAGGGGAGGTTGTGTTTACCAACTCCATTGGCATATTTTGCACTATCAGAACATCACTTCAATGTCAACCGGCAGCATCTTCTGTACTTTGCTTGATTTGAGTTTATCTTTACAGAAGAGATTGCACATGCTCAATGGTTTCCATCTATCCAAGATGCTCTTTGTTCTTCTCTTTTTATTGTTAATAGTTACCAATTTCATATTCTTCATTTTTATTATACTTTATATATTTATATACCGCTGTTTTAATCGACGTGATTGGAATATTAGTGTATTGATACTAATATTTATAATTGGAAGCCAATTAGGTAACCCTAAAAGTGAAATTGGATAATTTGATTAGTCTAATCATGAAATTCTTGATTTGGAAGGCCCATTACACATATATGGTGATGGTGGGTCTTGGTTGGTGAAATTGTTGTTTTCTAATGTGAACATTTCTTTAACAGATATTTAGGATAAGTAGTCACATGATTATTGCATGGTATAATTTTTGGGGGTATAACGTATTTAGAAATGAGAGTTAGTGGTTCAAAATGAAAATGGTAGTATATGCTTATAAAAGTTAGGCCTAGAATCGGGGCCCACGGCCTTTGGGGCTTCAGTTGGTCGGACCTATTTAGTAGGTAGGCCTAACCTAAGTGCTATTCATTCATTCATTCGGTCCAATTATTATCTCATGCTATAAAAATCAGCAATAATTGGGTTAAGATTTAGATTTAAATTTTGATTTTGACTAACTAATGAAACGGTCTCATGAAAATATCTATGGTTTATAAACCAATTAAATAACTTAACACAAGTCAAATTGTCTTATTCTTATTAAATTAGAAAAATTAATGGAACCGAAACAACTACCATAGTACAATAGAAGGGAGTATAATTTTAGAATCATGTATATTTGGAAATTTCTTAATATGCAGCAAATAAATGAATGATTAAATATATGGTAATTGAGTTTTTTTTTTTTAATTATCATGATTCCCAACTGACTTTTCGTTATCATCATAACTAGCATAGTCGATATTATGAGAGTTGGGTCTGGCCGTCTGGGCCCATTAAACATCTTCGGCATGATATTTTAAGGATATAGTTACGAGTAAGCTGGAGACTTGGGCCAGCTTCAATTGCAAAAGAGGTGTGTGATTTTTTCTCCATGGATTCAGGTAAAAGAAAAGTTGATTTTGAAAAGCAAAAGCCTAGAGGAGAAGATGGAAGTGGAAACACAAATGACAAAGATGGAACTAGGGCTGAGGAATTATATCGAAATACCGGACTTACCGTACCGAAAAAATACCGAAAATACCGTTTTTTCGGTATACCGTAGTTTTCGGTACGGTATGATACCGTACCGATCTCTATCGGTACGGTAACGGTATTAGATTTCTCATACCGCGGTATACCGGTATACCGATTGATATATATAATATATAAATATATATTTATATATGTTATATTTAAACTAAATTTTAAAAAATAAGAACTTTTATTATACAAAAATAAAAGAATCAAAATTGGGAACCCTATTTTTTGAAGTAGTCTAAAACTAGATTTTTTTTTAATATTTTGGATATAATAGATTTTTTCACGGTATAATGATATAACGGTATGCCGTACCGCAAAACACGGTATAACGGTATATTGGAATGTCATATCGCAGTTCGGTATACCGCAAAAGTACGGTATACCGAAATGCGGTACGGTATACCGATAACACGGTATGGTAACGGTATGGCAAAATGCCGTACCGAATTTCCGGTATACCAAACTCCGGTATACCGAAACTTACGGTACGGTATCGGTATGGTTTTTGTCATACCGTAACTTTCGGTACGGTATACGGTATGGCACTCCCGGTACGGTATACCGTACCGAACCACCCCTAGATGGAACCAATGCTCCTCCGCGATTGGGGGAGAATCCACAAGCCATGAGGTCCCCTTACTGCAATATCTTGTTGTTCAATAAGCCTTAAGGTTCCTAATATTGTTGTGCCTGAATTTAGGATGACACATAATCACTACTAATTAGATTCGATTATGGCAGAATGGTCAAACAATTGGATCAATTTTTTATGATCAAGTGTCCCAGTTTATGAAGTGTACAGAATAACATTCACGTCATTAGTATTATAATATAATGTTTAATGAGTGGTGAGTTGTAAAATATGAGATGAACGGTGAATGAAGCATGTGCTGATACTATTTTACCCACCAAACAACGCCCATTTATTATTATTAATATTATCTTTAGCTAAACTAATCCACCAATGATAGTGTAAATATTTGAATATTTTAGTTAGCCAACTTGTCCAAAGGCTCCTTTACTTGCATCAATTCTTAATCAAATTAATTCCAAAGCTTCATCAATCATCACAGTCCTCCAATGGCGACGACTTGGATTCGGAGGTCACTGCCGTATGCAGGGATGGTGTCGGCAGTCGTAACTATAGCCATAAACCAGATAACAAGCAAAATGGCCATGTCCAATGGCACCAGCTTCTACATTTTGTCCGTCTATTCTAATGCTTTCGCCGCTCTCCTTCTTTTCCCTACCGCCTATCTCTTCCACCGGTACGCAACCCATTTCCATTTTTGCCTTTTTTTTCTCTGTTTATGGCTGATGGTTTCATTCTTGGCAGGTCAAAGCGCCCCCCTTTATCGTTTTCGGTGCTCTGGAGGATTTTCTTTCTTGCTTCTTTTGGGTTGGTGGATCAACTTGTTTACTTCACTGTGTTTTACATGCTAGATTTCAAGATTACAAGGAATTGGTTGGATAAATTTTTGTGATTGTGCTAGCTTAATTACCATGGTAATATAGCATGATCAGATGGGGAGTTATTTCTGCATCTTATTTTAATATCACTAGTTTTTTTATGCACATTTTGTTCAATGATTCAATGTGTTTTTATCTCAACAAACAAAGACTGACTAGTGCAGCGGAAAGGGATGGCAAAGAATTTATGTTTAATACTAGTGTGCTTATTTGTTCAGTCTTTTGCCAAATTATGCTAAAGTTTACTGCTTCATGACTTTGGTAAAGAAAGGCTTAAAGATCATACCATTTGCTAGATAAACTCGGATTTGACACTTATGGAAGACAAGGATTCTAATTGAATTTATGGATTTTTTGCTGCTAGATGTTTCTCAGACATGACTTCGTATTCTGGTGTAAATTATAGCTCGCCAACACTTAGTACAGCCATGTTGAATCTTGTTCCAGCATTCGCGTACATCCTTGCTATTATTTTCAGGTAATTTTCCATCAGCGTTTCACCAAAATCGCGTGATAGAATTCTAATACATTGATCCTTGTGTAGTTTCAAGTTTCAAGCCTCTACTATATTACTATGTTTTATGGCACATGTTAAGAAGAGAAGACATAATGTATTCTTACTTGTGGAAGAAGTTCTTACAACTTGACACGTTTTTGTGCAACTGATTGAGGTTCAAATGACAATTATGTTGGTTTTGTTATAAATAGAACTACATCTTCTAGCTAGAGGATTGAAACTATGTAGATCATTGCACTGAGAAAATTTCTAGTCGAATCATTGCACCTGATATGAATAAAATGCACGGTTATTACATCCTAGGCTTCGATTGTGCCAGGTTGGAAAAAGTAGATTTCAGAAGATTAAGTACCATGGCTAAATCTTTGGGCACTGTAGTCTCCATATCAGGAGCATTTGTGGTAACCTTCTATAACGGACCAGCTATCCTCAACACGCCACTAACTTCCGGCTCTTTAACTCATCTCTCCTTGTCATCGACACAAAATTGGGTCCTTGGAGGATTTTTGCTCGCTTCTGGTGCCTTTGCAGTTGCATCTTGGTGCATATTACAGGTTTAACCTCTTAAAGACATCTTTGCGCAAAAATTCGGCTGTTGATTTCCTATTAATAATCCTGCAGGCCTTCATACTGAAGATGTATCCAGCTGAAATGATTGTAGTTGCTTTTTACTGTCTCTTTGTAACCATCCAATCTTCAGTGGTCACTCTGATTGCCGTAAGAGATGCATCTATATGGAGAATCGACACGAGGATTGGCCTATATGCTATTCTCTTTTCAGTAAGCATGCCTAGATAATAAAGCTTTTCACCATCTTTATCGAAGGAAAGCCTAATTTGCTCGGGTTGCTGTAGTATACCTGCTATTAATCTAGAAATACTCTTCCTCTGCAGGCAATCATTAACATAGCATGCAGGCTCTATGTAACTTCTTGGTGCATCTGGAAGAAAGGCCCGCTCTTCGTTGCGCTGTTCAAGCCGCTGGCAATAGTCGTCGCTGTTATCATTGGTGTCATCTTTATGAAAGAGACTCTCTACCTTGGAAGGTATTCCTACTCTTAAGTCAATATTTTCCAACCATTTTACTCAATTTTTTTCTTCATATTTCCAGTTTGGTTGGGGCATTTGTGTTGGTTGTTGGCTTCTATGCGGTGATATGGGGAAAATCCAAAGAAGAGAAGATAAATAATGACACACAATCATCAAACTATCAGGCTCTCCTGTTGCACGAGAATACAGAACAAGTGTAGCTTTTCTACGAACATTTTTTCAGCACTGGAAATGGTTACTAGTATATTATTTCAAACCTCAAACTCTTATTTTCTGTTCTTTTAGACCCTCAAAAGGGAGGGGAACAGTTAGTGGATTGAAGATTATTTTGTAACTTGTAAATCAAAGGCCTGAATGCAATGTTTGATAGGTGATAGTGAATCTTGTTGATATACAACTTTCTTACATTTTGTGGGCTAACTTTGTCTCAAATGATCAAGTAATTAGAGCAGCTGCTGTTGATGAAGATTGTACTTACTGAGATTCAAGTAAACACAATCAACAAGTCCAAGTAGATGCTTTGAACTTGAATTGTTTTTAGTTTGAATTCTCAGTCTTATGGGGGATAGCTCAACTGCTACATACTACTAAGGACCACTGTCTTTGATTTGATGTATGCAATATTAGTGTTTTTAATTTGATGTATGCAATATTAGTGTTTTTAATCTAGTACTCCCTCCGTCCCACAAAGATAGTCCCACTTTGACTCGGCACGGGTTTTAAGAAATCTAATGGAAAGTAAGTTGAAAAAGTTGGTGGGATGTGGGTCTTACTTTTAAAGTATTAGTTTTATAATAAAATGTGAGTAGGAATGAGTTAGTGGAATATGAGGTCCATTACCAAAAATGGTAAAAGTGAAGTGGGACAAATTATGTGGGACGGAAATGAAAAAATGAGACAATCTTTGTGGGACGGAGGGAATAGTAATTAGCAAGAATGGTTAAAGAAACTGCATAATTCTGCATTAGGCACATCATCATTATTAACAAAATGTGAAATCAAGATTAAATAAATTTTTTGAATAAGACACTTTGCCCCATTCTGAATCAAGATTTGTTAGTGGATAATTCTTATTGGATGAATTCTCAACTACTATAGTAATGAATTAAGTTAATATTTACGTCCACATTTGGATGTGAACCTTAGAATTAAATAATAACCAATGCTTTAAAAAGTTAGGATCGTGGTGCATCTGATTATGACTAATTAAAAAAAGAAGTCTTAATTATGACATTAAAACTTTGTTAATCACAGTCTCTGTACTATCACAACTCACAAGCAACATTGTTGGATTTCACGAAACGAAAGCATGTGAGTTACCTCGATCAAAGGTGTATTTATATATATAAGTTGAGATAGTGAATAGTTGTTTGGGAGAGAGATGGGGATGATGGAGGCGCTTCCATACATAGGAATGGTAGTGGTGCAGTTTGCACAGGTGGTGATGTTGTTAGCAGCGGAAACTGCCATATCGAACGGGATGACTACTTTCGCATTCCTCTCATACGCCAATATATTCTCTGCAATTCTTCTTCTTCCGATTTGTTTCTCCATTTACAGGTAAACCAATACATCAATTCCGCTGCAAATCTCAATATTTTCTCATGATATTCTGTGTGGTTGTAGATCCGATCCTCCTCCTCTCCTCCCGGTCTTCTTGTGTGGCTTTTTCCTGCTCGGATTCATAGGGTACGGCACGTAATTTGTGATTAAAATAAATGTGAGTAGCTATGAGTAATGCGTATATATGTAGATTCACGGTGCAGGTGTTGGGGATGACTGGGCTTATATTCAGCTCTGCATCACTCTCCACTACAATACTCAACCTCATCCCTGCCTTCACCTTCGTCTTCGCCGTTATCCTCAGGTCTGTGACGGTGAGCCCTAATTTCGTTGTATACAACTCATACTCAACGACTGAATTGAAATGAAATAAATCAGGCTGGAGAAATTCAACTACAGAAGCTCGACTAGTTTGGCGAAATCAACGGGCACCGTGGTCTCGATCGGGGGAGCGGTGGTGGCCACTCTGTACCAGGGGCCTTCCCTTTTGGGGAATTCCAGTGATCTCCTGACGGCAGTATCGTCTACTTGGGTGGTCGGGGGGCTGCTCCTGACCTTGGACAGCGCTGCGGCGGCGATCTTAATCATTGTGCAGGCGTTGGTGGTGAGGAAATGCCCTGCTGTGCTCATTCTCATGCTCTTCTACAGCTGCTTCATCGCCGTTGTATCGGCTGCGGCGTCTGCGATCGTGGAGAAAGACCTTGGCGCTTGGAGCCTCAACTCCACAGGGAGGTTTATTCCTGTTATATTATCGGTAGGTTAATTGGTGCCTAGCTACCACACTACTTACTACTCCTCTCCTAATTCCTACTATATGAAATGAAATTTGATGCAGGGGCTATTTGGGAATGTATTTCAACTAAGTATAGCGATGTGGTGTGTGAGAAAAAAGGGTCCTGTCTTTGCATCCATTTTCCATCCAATTGGAGTCATCGTTTCCATCGTAGCAGGCGTCCTCGTCTTGGGAGAGACCTTCTATCTTGGAAGGTACACTTTTTTATTTTATTTTATTAAATTAAAAAGGCTTTATCGAACTCGAGATTTTTGGTATTGAGAATTGTATAAAATACGACACTTAAAACTTTAAAAATATCCCCACATGCCCCTAGACTTTAATGCAATATTATCGAAGGATCTGTTGCACTTTGGAACTTTTTTGGTCCAAAATACCCTCCAGCCCCTAAAAGATTTTAGTCTTATTGTGATGAAGAGAAAATGATAATTTTCCGAACACATCAACTTTTTATGTAAAAATTTTCCTTTTCAATTTTTCATTGATCTATTGTAGTAATGAATAGTGGTAATTTTAGATTTAGAAATGGTGGTCGACTCTCTCATCACAAATAGACTAAAATGTCTTTCAAGAATTAGAGAGCATTTAGAGAAAAAAAAAGTCTAAAAATGTCAAAAGTCCCTCCAATGATATTACATCAAAATTTAGAGCGGATTGAGGAGAATTTTAATTTTTGAGTGTCGCATTTTTCATAATTTAGGGACCATAAATATAGTTCACTCTAACTACACTACCACTAAACCAACGCACGTAAGCAGGGGCACGAACCCAATTTATATAGGAGCAAATACTACCTTCGGTTTTGAAAAATTGAAACTTTTGAAACTGTACGTGTTTTATTGAATAATTAATAAAGTAAAGAAAAAGTGATTGAAATATTATTAGTGAAGAATGAGTTATACCACATTAGAGAAATATTATTAGTGTAGAATGAGTTCAACCTTATTAGAGAGAGAAAAAAAATTTAAACATAAACTTTCTAATTTTAAACGTCGAACCAAAATAGATTACTATTTCTAAAAGACGGAGATAGTATAATGAAGCCCATACAATCAAATTTTTATGTATCCCCCCAGCACCTAAGTAATGGAGTATTTAGTTACATGGAGAGAAGGGATTGTTTAGTTAATATGGTTGAAATTGGGTTGCAGTTTGCTCGGAGCGATGGTGGTGATGGTGGGATTCTACGCTGTGTTGTGGGGAAAAGCTAAAGAAGCGAAAGTGATTGACAATGAGGACGGGAAGACTACTACGACGCCGCTGCTGCAGGAACAAGGCTAACTAGCTTGATATATGCAATCTATATTGGGAAAAAACGCAATTAATAAGGTGTTCATCCATCCCATTTTCAGTGTCCATTTTGTATCGTAATTCAATTTTTAGTCAATCTTTCTCTTCATTATATTTCCTTATTCTTGACTACACTAATTACATTTGTATTATTGTATACTCCTACCTAACTTTTATAAAATACAAGTATCAAAGTGACAAAGTTTGTAGAACCGATGATTTCATCGTAGCAAAGGTAGGGAATTCATTAGTATAAATAATTTAATTGGAAAAATAAATTTTTAAGCAAAATTATAGCATGAAAGATATGATAGTATTGTTAAATTTCTAATAGTAAGTAGTACTCCCTCCGTCCTACAATAAGAGTTACACTGTCATTTTGGTCTGTCCCAAAATAAGAGTCACACTTTATTTTTACCATTAATGGTAAGTAGGTCTCACATTTCATTAACTCATTTCACTCACATTTTATTATAAAACCAATATAAAAAACTGGGTCACATATTGCACTAACTTTTCCAACCCACTATTCTTTACATTTCTTAAAACTCGTGCCCACAATAAAAGTGACTCCAAAATGGTGTTAGTGGACAGTGGGACCTACATTATTAAATTGATATACCTTTCCAAAAATGGAATGCACATTTTTTTTTGGGACGAACGAAAATGGAAAGTGCACATATTTTTATGGGACTGAGGAAGTACTTGTTAAGTTCATGATACGCAATAATCAGAAAAACATATCTCTAATCCTTACTTAGGTTGGAATAGATAAAAGTAGTGCAACAACAAAGGCTAAGATTATATCTTCATATACATACCTTTTATACTTTTATGTATACACATAAATGTCAGAGTTAAGTTAGTACTAAAAACCTAATTCTTTACACGGATTGCTTATGCCAGACGCACCGGGGAAATGTGCTGAGCTTCTTTTCATAAATTCAGACTTAGTCAAGCCTAAGATCACCGATGAATTGGGATAAGCCCACCGGGAAACATATACTTTTGTACAAATTTTTATTATAATTAGTCATTTGCTAAAAATAATCACGAGGCATTGCCTAATTGAAACTATGAAATAAAAATGACGTAAACATTAATTATGCTAAACACTTAATCAGCGACGACACCGTTTTACTCTACCATATAAAGTATGATACTTGAATAAACTAAAAAAGAATAAGACGTAGAAATGACAAGAGACTCTGCAGCAAATCCCCAACGTGCAAAAGATCGATTTCATCATTTCTTCTACAACACCACATTTTGAAGCTCAAAATCTTAGAAAAAACATCACCTAAATTTCTACAAAGAATAACATCTTAGAAGGAAGCTAATCAACCAAAGTCGAAGTCTCATGAATCTAGCTTTGGAATCAGTTCGTCATCTCACCACTTATGGATTTAGGAATGAACCATGGAGCCAAGACGCATATCTAGATAGTCTATGTCTTTCCCTACGGTTCTTTTTTTGGTTGAGGGAACGAAGGTACTTGATCCGAGGCTCTGCATACATGGTATATGGAGTTGTCCTATCCTAGCTTGGGTTTGGGTTGATCCTTCTAAACTTACACATGAAGATTCGAATAAGTAAGATGTGGAAATGAATACACTTCTTCAATCTAGTGTAGTTCAAGAGGTAATCCTATTAAGTTGCTTTGCATCCTTGTTTCTTATCATTTTGAAGATGATATTTTGTCTACATAACTAATTATAGTTTTTTTATAGATGTTCAAAACTACGCGCCAACAAGAATTCATGGAGTATTTTTCCCGACGTGACCGATCCAACTAATGTGACTCTAGCATTATGGTCGTTTGTGCGTCAATAAGAAAAACATGGGCTATTTTATTACCTTGGCCAACGTACATTCTTTGTGCTCTCGCAATTAGAGCAACAATACATCCCAGTTGCGGCTAAATATGCACGAGTTCCTATGAGAATATAAAACTCTTTGGACAGAGGGTTGGAGCAAATATGTGTCATGAGATACAAACATTACCCTGCACAATTGATGGTGCATACGTGATCGATGAAATCCGACCCGAGTTCGAGAAAGTTTATGATAATGGTGTACTTAAACCGAAAGTTAAGAAGAATCTGAGAGGCAAAAGGTTTACTGGAGAAGTCAAATGTGGACAATCGGTGATTGTGTCAACTATGTACATGTATATGTATTGATTGTAGAGATATCTATGTCAAACATATTATGAAGGTTGTGGCCCACTTGTCAAGTTCCTGAGAAGAGGAACAAACATCTTCTTAGATCGTATGAAATAAATACCAAATACTCTCTCCGTCCCACAAAGATTGTCCCATTTTTCCATTTCTGTCCCTCCCACAAAATTTGTCTCATTTCACTTTTTACCAGTTTTGGTAGTGGACCACATATTCCACTAACTCATTCCTACTCATATTTTATTATAAAACTAATATATAAAAGTAGGACCCACGTTCCTTTTTCAACTCACTTTTCATTACATTTCTGAAGAAGTCAAACGTGGACAATCGGTGATTGTGTCAACTATGTACATGTATATGCATCGATTGTAGAGATACATCTACTCGATCCGATGTGTCAAACATATTATGAAGGTTGTGGTCCACTTGTCAAGTTCCTGAGAAGAGGAACAAACATCTTCTTAGATCGTATGAAGTAAATACCAAATACTCCCTCCTCCCACAAAGATTGTCCCATTTTTTTCATTTCCGTCCGTCCCACAAAATTTGTTTCACTTTTTACCATTTTTGGTAGTGGACCCCATATTCTACTAACTCATTCCTACTCATGTTTTATTATAAAACTAATATATAAAAGTAGGACCCACATTCCTTTTTGAACTCACTTTTCATTACATTTCTTAAAACTCGTGCTCGGTCAAAGTGAGACAATCTCCGTGGGACGGAGGGAGTAGTATTATGCAAGAAGTTACTTGCTTTTCGAAAAATAAGAGAGAAGGCATTTCCTCTGGACGTTAAACCAAATAGATTTGGGCTTCAATGGCAAGTGGCAAGAGCCCAATATGGAAACTTTCGTCCAACTTTTTCGACAATGACGAAGCTAGGCTTGTGAGTTGTGTGGTGTATTTTTGTGGATGGGTTGCCTGCGAAGATTTGGTGGTGGCACGAATGGACAAAGAGTATGTGACATAGATGCAAGATGTAGTAAGAGATGTAACATCAAATGTTATAGTTTATGACAAGATAGTACTTCCTCGTCCCTTTTTAGTAGAGCGTCCCTCTCAAGTAAACAAGGATTTGTAATAGCATCTCCAATATTTATACAAAACTTAAACTCATTTTTGATATATGTCATACCAAAAAGTAATTTTACTTTAATCATTTACATTAAAATCAAATGTTACGCCATTTTTAGTATACGTCTCACAACATTTTTGCAATAACTCTATATTTGGTTTGAAAAAACACAAAAATGAGTTTAAATTTGCAGTATAGTTAAAAAAGTTTTCTACGCCACAAAGGAGATTTGGTGTAGGTCTACAACTATATATTTGCGTTTGTACTATCCAAAATGCAAACCACCTTTTTATTTTTGAAATATTGCACTCATTGTATGTAGAGAAATACTTAGGAAAGAGAAGAGACATAGACATACTGTGATTGGGAAGAAACTTGTGGGGACGAATCAAAGAAGTGCCGAAAACTCTGAAGAAAACTCGTGGGGGAAGAAGGCTAAAGAAAGTTGTGTATATTTATTTAGTGATTTATGTTTAAAATGAGATTAATAAATTGATTTATTGTTTAACATGGGATTAATTTTTATTATTTGGCTTGGGAGAAAGTAACTAACAAGAGCTGAGAACTTTTTATTACGTGAGTTTATTTTACTATTACTAATAAAATTAACTTTTTTTTTTCTAATTGTTGATTTTTATAAGAAATAATTATGGTATTTGTTAAATATAAAATAAAATTTCATGATATACTATGAAACTTAATAAATTATTACTTAATTAGAATAGTTAAATTAATTAATCAATATATATTATAATATTAATTTTATAAAAAATCATTGATTTGATATTGTTTTGAGGTTAGTGTGTGATTTAAATGATTTATATTGGTATAGTTGGTAAGATATAAAATAAGTGAGAAGTTAATATACGGAGTATTAGGTTTAAATTTGGTGTATATAAAAGTTTATACGGCCAGGCTACAACTTATGCAATCTCTTTTACTCCCTCTATATACCTTACCTCTACTTATACCACCATCATAATATTTTCTTTTCTTTTTGTTTGTATTACTATCCAAATTTTTTTTAAATTAATTTTTTGTCGTATATAATATTAAAATATATAACTAAATTGACATTAATAAAATACAATTAATTAAAATTTCTAAAAATTATATCAATATTACTTTAAAAATTATAAAATTTGAAATCCTTAATTTTTATTAAAAAATAATTTCTAATTTAAAAGTAATTAAAATAAATAATTCTAAATATAATTTTACAATTAAAAAATAATAAAAATATTGAGGTCCGGCCTAGGGCCCGGTCACGCATACTTCTCTCTATGCCAAACACATTTCCATACAGGGTCTCCCACCCCTCTCCCAGCCCCGTACAGACCCCTCCCCCTGCAACATGGGGTTGTTTTGGACCGCACTCCTCCAAACAACCAGGCATAGGCGGAGCCAGCCAATGGAGGAGTGTGCAAAAATGCCCCTCTCCCCCTTCCCACTCCTCATATATTTCTGTACACTTATTTTTAAACATAACTCAAATTATTCGCTAAATGTCCTCTTATTAAATTCTCAAAATTATTCTACATATAAATTTGTCCATGCTGTAATGATTTTTTATCTACGCTCCTGCAACTGGGCACCCCTAGATATGTGTTGCATATCATGATATTCCCTAATTAAATGGTTAAGATGAATTAACTGGTAGGGAGAGTTTGAATATTGAACAAAACGGATAATCTGAAACTCGTGAAGATATCACTCGATAGGAAGGGCTGAACTTTTAAAATGGTTGTTGTGTGTGTTCATGAGGAAGGAGACGCAACTTTACTGAACTTAAGTTAAATAAAAATGGCTGACATAGCTTTTGAGGAAGAAGATGACTCAGTTCCCAAAGTCTCCCTCCGTTCCATAGTAATTGAGGCGTTTTTTTTCGGCACGGAGATTAAGAAAAATTGTGTTAGGTGGGTTAAGTAAATAGGGAGTAAAGTGGAAAATGAAAAAAGTGAGAGATGAAGAGAAAATAAAGTAAGAGAGAGTAAAATAGGAGTGGAAAAATGTGTTGACTTTTACTAAAAAAAGAAATAACTCTATTACTATGGAACGTATCAAAATGGTAAAATGACTCTATTATTAGGGAACGGAGAGAGTCCTAGGACTTTAGGAGTAATATTTTTAAATAGCGTTTTTAGTTTTATAAATAAGAGCCTTGCGTGTCTCACCATTTTAAATTGGTTCATAGGAGTACTTCTATATTGTAATTAAGTTTAGTGATTAATTAAACTTTTTATTCTGTTTCTTTTCAATTCAATTATGTAATTTTATAAGAATTTTTAACATTACTTTATTGGCATAAAATTTAAAAGTGAAAATTGAAAAAAATGTCATGGATTGAATGTGTAGTTTATTTCGTATAGGATTTTGTAATTAATTGAAAAACAATTGAAGTTTAAAATGTCATGGTTGGAGTTTAAAATTCTATAATTAGAGTTTGAAGTGTTTTAATTGAAATTTTAATATTTGTTTAATACGTATATATTTTTCTCACATATAAATGCTATATATTACTTAAATTTTTTTTATATATATTTATGTTTAAGTTTTAAGAATTGTAGAAAAATATGAGTGGAAAAAATAATTTTTTTTTGTAATACTCCTACTTTATATATTAATTTTATATAAAATTTGAGTGACGAAAGTTAATGAGATGTAGAGCTAAATTACCAAAAGGGGAAAAAGATAAACACACAAAATTTCTACGTACATAATACCCTTCCCTTTTAAATAGGACCAAATCAGTTTTATTTCTATTATTTTTGTTATTAATTATATTGTTTATTTACTAAATTATCCCTATTATAAATCTATATGTAACAAATCAATTATTCAATCTTACGAACGTACAAATTAAAATCTTGAAGCAATGGAATGGGAAATGATGTTTTGTAATTTTATATTATATACGTATTTTATTTTTAATTAAATTTCTAAGTTGTTCTTATAAGAGTACTAATTTTGGAACGTTAACTATATACGTTTACTTTAAAAAATAAACATTGTAAATATATCTTAATTTCCAAAATACATGGAGTAGTATTTTAATAAGGTATATACCTTTACTTTTCAAATTTCAATTTATTTTTAAAAAGATAGTAAAATATTAGTTATATATATAATGTTAATTAAATGAATTAAAAAAGTATTTGATTATTTTTTATCGGGGTTCAAAGTAAAGTTCCAAAAAAAAAAGAATTCAAATAATTTTAAATTTGATACATATTATATATTATTATTAATGAAGTTTACAATTTTGATTTTGAGAATTTTATAATTTTGATTTAATTCTTTACATTTTTCTTTTATGTAAATTCATAATTTTTAGGACATTACGTTAAACCTCAATTAAAAAAAAAGTTATCAACATTCTTAACTCATCGTTAAGATATACAGTTAATATTTCAATTTTTGTTATTCTTAACCCAATTCAATATAACATGTAACAAATTAAAATCTAATATAAAATATATTAATACTAATTGAGGTTATGATTATTATATTTAAGAATTTCATACTTTTAATAGTCATTTTTTGTTTTTCAAATTTTAATTTCTTTAAATTCTAAATTTTCAAATGTTGCAATCGTACCCAAAAAAAAATTTCACATATTCTTAATTCGTCTCTTCCATACTAATTTAAAGGTATATGTAAATATTTTATCTTTTACTTTATAAAATATTATAGGTCCTAGTTCAATTCACTACTATATCATACAGCAAACTAAAATTTGAGATATATTAATCCTAATGGAGTTTAACTCTTTACTTTCAAATTTTTCATTCTTCAACTTCTTAATTTTTACAAAACGTTGAACCTCAGTCGAAAATATGTTCTTAACTCTTCTATTTAATATTTTATCTTTTTTTATATAAAGTATTAGGTTAGTATTAGGTTTTTTAGTTCAATTTACTATTATATGCAAAAATTAAAATTTAATACTACTAACTGAGTTTACAATTTTAATTTTTTTTAAAATTTTGTAAGTCTGATTTGAATACGTTACTTTCCAAAAGATTAATTTCTACAAATTATCAATTTTTGAAACGTTACAGTCGAACATCGATAAAAAAAATAACCATATGTTCATAACTCATCTATTCAATATAGTATTTTAAAGTTATATAATTAGTATTTTAACTTTTCCTTCATAAAATATTAGAGTTCAAGCTCGATATACTATATGAAGGAAGTAACACATTAAAATTTGAGATATTTTATTGTAATCCTAATTGAATATACAATTCTATTTTAAATATTTTCATACACTTTCATGTTATACCTTTATCTTTTAAAATTTTAATTTCATTAAATTATTAATTTTTGGGATGCTATAGTTGAACCATGATAAAAAAAAATCATATATTTTTAACTCTTTTATTTTATATTTGAAGCTAAGTATTTAATTATTTATCCTATAATTACTATCCCATACTAAATAAATCATACCCTGACTATTTCTGACTTTATTTAATTTTAATACTTTATTTTTCAATTTTAATATTATTCAATTCTTATTTTTTAGAATTTTACAGGCAAATTCTGTTAGAAAATAATTACATGTTCCTAACTTGTCCAATTAATATTTTAAAAATAAATATTAAATATCTTTTTATTTAAATACCTTAGCTCAATTTACTTGACATTCCAAATTTCAGTTTTCTAACTAAACTCTTAATTTTTGGTATAGCTTTAATATTTTAAATTTATATTTTTAATATTTCTCTGTTTCTTTGTAAAAATATTAGACTTCCTAACTCATTTTAGTTTATCATAAAAGAAATTAAAATTGGAAAATTATGATTTAAAGATACCAACAATTGAATTTACAATTTTGATTTAAGAATTTCATAATTTTGTTTTAACTTTTCACTTTCCAAATTTTTAGCTCCATTAAATTCTTAATTTTTAGAACGTTACAGTGAAATTTCAATAAAATAATTATAACATGTTCCTGACTTATGTATTTAATATTTTAAAGTTATACAGAGTATTTTATAATTTGCCTCCACTCATCCTAAGGTAAGTGACACATTTTTTTTGCAAGTGTTTTGAAAAATTAATATAAGTAGTTAAATGATGAAAAAACAAAGTAAGTGAGAGAATATTGTACTTTAATTATTTATTATCATTTTCTCAAAACACACGTGAGGAAAAGAAATGTACTCCTCCGTTCCATACTACTCACACTTTTCACTTGAACAACGCAAATTTGAACACGAGTAATTAGTGTAATTAAATTAAAATTTTAAGTGCAATAAAACAACACTTGATAAAGGAAACACGAACTAACTCGAATATCTTAATTAAATACCATAATTTTTTTTATCTAAAATATAAATAGTGCAAATAGTTTGGGGACAGTCCGAAAATGAAATGTGCAAGTAGCATGGGACGGAGGGAGTATCACTTACTAGAGATGAAGGGAATAAATGAAAATTTGATAGTGTATGAATATTGATTGAGTTTTCGATTTTGATTATAAGAATTATAGTACTCCGTATAATTTTTAATTTTTTGGACTGATTTTAATATTTTAAAGCTATATCAACAATATTTTTTCTTTTTCTCTGTACAACTATATGACTAACATTTAATTGACGGAAATGCTTTGAAGGAATGTGTTTGTAAGATTCATAACGATTTGCATTTGATTTAGATATAATTAAATAGATATACGGTAGAAAAGCAAATCTTTTTCCAAATCTATAATCTTTAATTTGAAAATTTAAATTTTTCGGATGTATTATATTAAAGGACAGATATGTAATATAGTAATCTATTTTAAAATAATTAAAAGTAATAAACTGATTTTGAAGTGAAAATATCTAAAATATCCAATTATGTACGTAGATATTCACTACGTTTATCACTGCTACCAAAAGTATGAGATGATATAGATATAATTATTCTTCGACAATGGACTATAAGAAAATGTACTATAACACAATTATTTGTGGACGAGAAAGTATATACAGTTCGGTCTCTACCACATTTTTTTATTGCATCTGCCACTGCACACATATACTGATTTTTATACGCAATTGAACGCCGTCAGTATATATGGATTTATTATTTATAGGTTTGTCCATATAAATGATCTAATTTATCCCGAACCGACCAATAGCAATAATTTTGTTTAAAATCATTTGCAAATTAATTTAAGTGGCGAGGATATACTAATACTTAATCGATCTAAAAAACGTGCTTAGATCATCTTAAAAAGTTGACAAAATTCCACGTAAACATGCCATAATTAATTGGCAACAGCGTGACGAATTGTTAGGTCTTATTTCCGTCAAGACCCCAACAAATAATTCTGCTGATGCACCACTATAAAACACTGAAACTACATAACCACTAATTAATTAATTAAAATAATGACGTCCATTTATTATTCCGAATTAAACAACTGTCTAACAAAACCTTTAATTGGTGCATACATAGAATACTGGGATCACACGTTAATTAATTAGTGATCTTACTACGTACTAATCTCGTTACCTTTAATTTTATTCTCTTTTTGAGATAATCTCTTGAGCTTTTAAACGAAGCAGTAATTACCGAAAAGGAAAAAAATGGCCTACTATTTTTATAGGTACACGTAATTAGAGGGGCCGCAGTTGACTAATTGAATTTTTGTAGGGCCTTAATTGATATCAACCATTAATAATCCAATTTCAGTAAACCAGTTTAATGATTTCATCTCCGCCCCCCTGGCCCACATCAATTTTTTTTTTCTTGGTAGAACTTATATAAACAAAATTACTTTTTTTGATTTGCCATTTTATGTCATTTTATCACCCTCCGCTTTGCTTATCGTTTATCCAACTTTATACGTTTTTCAATATTGTCACTTCAACTTACTATTTTCAACTCATGTTTTGTGTTTTTCTAGTTGTACCATTTCACATTGTTGTACAACTTTAGAAGATAGAAGTATAAAGTCCATTATTCTAGATATATAATGCATATTCAAATAGTGTGGTTTAAAAGTAAAACACAGATGAATCGTTGCTGATGCGGAATAATAAAAGAAAAAAAAAACAAGTTAGAGTTGCTCACACAAAAAATAAATTAAAGTATATAAGACGAGCGACAAATTGACAAAATTGGAAAAGTTAATATTACCAAATAATAATAATGCAGTAGTATTTTGTAATAACTAATAAAGGTGTAGGTCAGAAATGGACAATGCGAGCAGAAAATGTGAGAATATATGTGAATAATTCTAGATATGTAGATGATGTATGGACTTTACTAACTATGCATGGGGCAGAACGAGTTGCAAAGTCCCCTAAGTAGCTTCACATGAGCATGAAAGGTTACATTGAATTTCTTCAACTTTTTGAAAATACATAATGCAACTTTTCGACTCTATAAATATGAAGGAGAATTGAACTTGATCGATCATTCATTTCACAGAGTGATCAGAGAGAGATACTAATAGACTATATATAGAGAGAGAGGCCGGAAAGATGAGGAGGGTGGCGTTAAGCGATGTGATGGCATGTGGGAGCATGGTTGTGGTGGAGGGTTGCATTATTGGGCTGACGATCATGGCTAGCACCGCGATGGCTAAAGGGATGAGCCCTTTCGTGTTTGTTGTCTATACAAATGCCCTTTCTTCACTCATTCTCCTCCCATATTCCTTCTTTTTTGATACCAATAGGTATATATAAAGTACTTTGATTCTTCTTCAACCTCAATACCCTAACATAAAAACATTTATGTGTGTTTTTGGCGTATTTACATATACATATACAAAATGTGGATGAAGCTTAACGTACGGATTCATGTAACGCAGATTAACTAAGTAATATGGTTTGTTTGTGAAATGGTCAGGTCGGAAGGGACATGGCTCACCCTACCTTTTCTCGTTCAAGTCTTCGTCCTCGGTTTGATAGGGTTTGCTCTCTTTCGCTCTCCACGCACACACGTTCACATGGAGTTGTCATAGATAAGTAATTATATAGTATGTTGTTAAAAATTGGTTTGCAGGGTAACAATTGCTCAAAACCTAGCGTTTGTGGGTTTGAGCTACAGCTCTCCCATTGTTGCATGTGGCTTCGCAAATCAGATGCCTGCTTTATCTTTCATTTTGGCCATACTCCTCAGGTGCTTAACTATTCAAACTAATCTATTCCTCAAACCTGACTTTAATCTTTTTTTCACCTACTACATACTATTAATGTTTGTTTACATATATATACAACACAGGTAGTACAAATTAAATGAATAATTTATAAATTGTATATTGACATTATTCTCTACATATTTGTTAGCCCTAAAAGCAAAAGATGAGTCAATAATTTTAAAGCAATTTTCGTAGTATAAGAGAAGATCAATGAGTTGTTATATTGGATATTGTGTGTATTTGGTTTGCGCTGAGCTGTGAGATTCATCAAATCAGTTTAACAGATATTAACCGATCACTTGATGCTACTTTATTAAAGTTACGTATTTAATTTATCTTAACTGATCACTTAATTTAAAATTAATTTAAACTATCATATAAAGTGATTAAAATATTAACAGTAAAAACGTGATAATGCGCTATTTGGTAGTAGTGTGAAAAAATTAAAAGCATAGAAGGAGATAGATGTGTGGCTGCTGGGATTCGAGCCCAGGTCTCCACGGCCACAACGTGGAATTCTTACCACTAAACTACAGCCACATCGTTGTCTAGCAACATCACTAATAATTATAACTTCGATGTGACACGGAGCTCAATTCAAGTTCGGGATTTAATGAATATTTAATTAGGGGAGTGGTCAATTGCTAACTACAACTAATTTAAGGCCATAGGATTTTAGAAAACGTGTGGTCTACAATTTGCCACGTGTAATTTTCGTTTTTATTAATAAAATAAAAAAAGATAAAAAAAATGTCAAATTAGGGTTTTAGATGAAAATGTCAATATAGTGTTTCGAAAATATCAACACAATGCTTTGAGAATGTCAACACAATGCTTTAAGAATGTTAACTCATTGCTCATATTGACATTCTACATGTATTATATTGACATATTTTATATAGTATGTTGACATTTCTGCTTTACGAAAAAATTAAAAAAATTTTGAATTTTTTTTTCAAATTTTGACGTCGGAACATATGCGTGTATGATATCGTTTGATATATGTTATATGAATTTAACGTTTTGAGATTTCTTTTAAAAGTTAGTTATAACTAAACATGTAGTTAATTGACATTAATACCCCTATTGATATTTTATGGAATTAATCCAATGGTTTTATTGATATTTTTTGTTGATCGTATTGAAATTTCGTGGTTGATGATATAGGCCCTTAATTTGAATATCTAATGATTATTATTTAGTTGTAGTTAGCAATTAGGTATTGAGTTAACAATATAACACTCCCCTATTTAATTATTTATAGAAACAGTGTTGTTGAAGTTGAACAACTAATGACTTGGTTGTTTGTAAATATGAGAAGAGATAGCGTATTAATTAGTGATCAGTATGACATATGTCTGTTGCATCCGATAATTATGCATGTGATTGTCATTCTTAATATTTCAACTCTGATTCATTTTTTTTTTAAGTATCATTTTGTTGATATAGTTACTTTTCTATCAGTTAGTCGCCTAAATCTGACATTTGACATGTTACTATTTTGAAATCATGTAGTAGTACTATTACTATATTACAAAAACATTTTTATTATCGGATTTGAGAAGGCAAAAATAGTTTTCACTTATTCTGAAATCTAAATACCTTAATTAACATAAAAAATTGGATATAGATAGAATAGTTTGCTAATTCTACTAAATAATTAATGTTGTTTTAGGAGTACAAAATTTGATTGGAAGAGGTCAGGCAGCCTAGCAAGATTGATAGGCACCCTCATATCTTTTGGTGGTGCAATTTCACTCACTCTTTACAAAGGCCCTACCATCAAAGCTCCCTCCCTAACCTTACCTTCGCGGCCGCCGCTGCTGGTCTTCACTTCAACTCATGAAAACTGGGTTCTTGGTTGTAAACTCTTTGCTGCTTCTTCATTTGCTCTTGCCATCTGGAACTTTCTCCAGGTATAACCAATTTTTTTAAGTACCCCCCTACATATGATTTATGCTAATCACTAAATATTTGTATAAATGATCATCAGGCGAAAACTCTCAAAATATGCAAACAAGTGATGAAAATAATCTCATTTTACACCTTGTTTGGGACCATCCAAACAACTGGTGTGGCCCTCTACTTTGAAAGGGATCCTGAGGCATGGAAGCTAGGGCTTAATTTCGAACTTCTCATCATCGTCTTAACTGTAAGATCAATTAATTAATACACTAATGTAAAAAATGAAGGTAAATTATTTATTACGTGAACATGATGGTGGTAACAGGGAATATTCAGCAGCCTGATTCGGACGAAAGTTCAAATGTGGTGTACACGTTTGAAAGGGCCTTTTTTTGTGCCCTTATTCAAGCCTTGTGGGATTGCCTACGCCACCACCTTTGGCTGTTTGCTCTTTTCCGATACTTTTCATTATGGAAGGTAAATTAAATTCTAAACCCACTTTTCATAATTTCAATCTGACTTTTAGTAAAATGGTGTGTTGTGTTGTGTGTGTGTAGCATTATGGGAGCGTTCATCTGCGGGGTGGGGTACTACACCGTGCTGTGGGGCCAGACGAAGGACGAGGAGGCGAGTAAATTGGACGGTCGTAACAAGATGGTCAGCCCATCAAGGGATGAGAAGGTCCCTCTTCTGCAGCAAGATTCTCAAGTGTGATTTTATTATGGATATTAATCACGTGGATTAATCTTAATTATGATACTCCTATAAATTATAATGCTCTCATCAGAAGATGCATGCACTTTCTTTTTCTGGAGGGGGTTGTTATTTTTCCATCTCCCCATTTTCAATATTTTAATAATCATGCTCTACTTTTGCATCTTATGTAAATGTCGCTTTGTGTTTACGAATATTTCTATTTTTCTTAGCTTTTCCTTTACTAATGAAAATGGAAACTTATATAAAAAGGGAATAATATATATTAATTAAACTTATGGATAATTTATTATAGTGCTTCGATGAAGCCATTACTTCTTCCATAAGTAGAAACATAGAGATTAATTAGCAAGAAGATAAGCATCCAAATCCTGGAAAGTTTTGAGGGCAAATTCCTTGATGAAATCCGGGTCAGGGGTATCCTCGGTGGCCTTGTCGAATTCGCAGGTCCATTTCAGTGAAGTTTTGTTGTCGCCGTTGCTGCTGCTGCTGACGCTGAGGCTGCCTTTGAAGTTCTTGTAGTACTTCAGTATGTCGCCCTCTATCACACTGTAACTCACGAATTTCTTCTCATCGTCTACCGCTTCGATCTTCTCTTTGATGCTTGAAACTGGTGATATTCCTGCATTTGTGAAATTGATATGATGAAAAATTCATTCACTCAAATTCATTGACCTTGTGCGGGCTTGATGCAAGACAGACTAGCTATATCAAACTAATGTACAGTCACAATCTTAACACAGAAAGAGTTAGAGAGAGAACCTTGTGGATAGGTGACGAGGCGCACAGAGTTGACGGACTTGCCATCGCCTTCAAGAATTTGGATGCTTTGGTAGTGCTGAGGCAAGGCTTTGGGGAAGAGAGTAGTGGACTCCCTCATGCTGTTCCAAACCTTTTCTGCTTCACTTTTCAACTCAACCTCCATTTCAATCTTTGATGCCATTGCTTGATTATTTGTATCACTATCACTAATTGATGATGCTATGTATAAACTTGTTACACACCCCTCTTTATATACACTCATTTTCTCCTTATCTACATTCAATTTCCTTTAACAACCTAACCACTTGATTCCATGCATCTATTAATGCACAACTATAGATTGCCCAACCATATTTCATTATGCTACAAATCTCAATCCAATTCATCCCAAAATTGTAAATTGCTTCAGATATGTTTATAGACATTAAAAATCATGTGTCCTAAGGCTGTAAAAAAATATATCTCGAAATAGACTAGGGCTTATTCTAGTTGACCATGCTGTCTGCTATGATAATGATAATACAGTAACATTTTACTTCGAACAGCATCGAGATCTACTGCAAATAAATGATTATTGAATTACAACCGTACCATTTCAAACATGGTTGTTATCATTCAACTAATTTATTCGTTTTTTAATGCATTACGAGTTTACGACAACAAAATTACCAGTTTACGGATTGATAGTAGTAGTAGTGTAGTACTAGTACTATATACCTATATGAAAGTTTTAGGACTTCGACAAAATTTGATGGTCCAATTGAAATATTTCGACACGGGTATTTAATTCTTTAATGCGTGATGCAAAAATGTTACACCATACATGCACGAAAAATAGTCTTATTTTTTCATTTATGGTTGTCCAATAAAATTAGCCTTCTTCTTTTTTATAATATGTTAGTAGTACTTTGTAACAAAGTTAGTCCAATTTTTCATGATTAATACCTCTTTTTCTTCTACCTCTCTTACTTAACACTCATGTTGTTTACTATTAAAACTATTTTTTATGGACTAATGTAGTACTATATTTTTTTAATCTCGAGATATATGAAACTATAAAATACTCATTTTAATTTTGGGGGACATATATAAAAAAGGAATAATCAATAATATATTAGAGAGGAAGGCAGTGTTAATTAAAACAGACGGATGGATGTTGTGAATTTTACTCAGCTGTATTATTTTGAAAGAGGAATGAGGTGATGAATTAATTGAGAAGTTAAAGGTGGGTATGAGTTAGTTCCGAAAGGAAAAAGATGGGTAAGAGACGGATGTGTAATTAATTGCTTGTGTTGGACCTTCAATTTCAGCAGGTGGAAATACAGTAGGCAGTTACAGAACATTAATGCACCACACTTATTTTATTTATATAGTTATTTGTTTATTTCTACAAATAGGGAATAAATAAATAAAGACCGTTGCTAAATTGTAAATAAGGAAATCAAAATTCTTCTTTCTATTCTCTTTCTATGAGGGTAGGTAGGGGGTATTAAAAATTATTAATAAGAATTTTAGTTATTATATAAGAATAAATAAAAATGGAAGTTTCTTTCTTTTTTTTCAATCTCATAGACAAGATCTAATAATAACAAAGAATTTTAGCATTAGAAAGAATAACATAATTATTAAGAATGAATAATAATGGAAGTTTTTTTTTTTTTTTTTGTTATCTCAATCTCACATACAAGATCTAAGAATAACAAAAAATAATACTAGAATAAATCGAGAATCAATTGAAATATTGTACTACCATTATTCAACTAAATCAATAATGAATTTAATCTCAATCGAATTAAATATAAGTTGAAATCCATTTGGTCAATCAAATCTATAATCTATACATATATAAAATGCGAGTTTGGGCCGCTTTTTAAAATATTTATAAATTTTGGGTGCTATTGTAATTAATAGTATAAATTTACATATTCATATGTACTACTCATACATACACGTTACTTTTAATAGTCCACAATGTAAAAAATTAATATCCTAATCATGGTTTCACTCATTATTAGTTCTCATATATGCGTTTCTTCATACAATTAATATTGATTATTTATCATATAAACGTTACTTCATAACTATTATTGACTGAGGTAGAAAGAAGGATTTAGGATTTAGCTATTTTGGTGGCACAATAAATTTTAATATGAAGAATCTTATTTATAGGTGATTAAACGTGCTGAATAAAATATACTCCTTATAATTAATAAATATTTGGCTATAATTATGTCATAAAAATAAAATCTTTATCGAGAACAACTATAAACATGCATAAAAAATAGGCTAGACTATTCATATTCCAATAAGTTACACTTAAAATGTAATAAAAAATGATTAATGAACCAATATTCAAAGGAACGGTAATTAATGTAATAATGTTAGCACATTTACACGGATCTCTCTATAAATACTTATTCACCCAACAAATTTCTTCAATCAAAATTTCAGATGTGTTTCTGTGGGTGACGGTGCTGAGAGTGAGATGTGCTCAGTCGAGTATAGCGGCATCAAAGATGGAAGATTTGACAAGAGCCGAGATAAAGAATAAGGAACGGAAGATTCAAGAAAAGTGAAGACTAGACTTTCAGGCATCCCTTGATTCCCTTTTATTGTTTGCAAATAATTCTAGAATTAGGGTAGATTCTTGAGTTATATTATGATTGTTAGTTATGATATTGATAAGGCTCGTTTCATGCATTGGTTTTGGATTAAAATTATATGCTTTTGTGGGAGATAATGCACAAATTTTGAGCTTAAGTGTGCAGAAATCTGTTGGATCCGGGAGTTTGTGTTAATTGACCTGGCAGATGCAAAATAGCTGATTTTGAAGTAAAATACCAGAAGTCGTCGCTCGGACCTAGGAGAATCAGGAAGTTGACGACAGGAGTAGAAATGGAGCAAAAGCGCAGAAAAAGTCATCTACCTGGTCAAGGAGACAGAATGACATACTGACATGAAGATCCTCAATTATTGCAAGGGTAAAATGGTCAAATACCGACAAGAAGTTGCCTTAGGGTTGAAGTTAAAGCCACTCTATAAATAGAAGCTTTCCACAATGAAGAGGGGGCGCTTAACGCTATCGTAGTTTAGGTAGGAAGCTCTCGTAGGCGCTTAACGCCACCGCTCTCTTAGTTTAGTTCGATAGTTTGTTGCTTTCTTGGCTTAAATATGTAGTTTCATCGGAGGACCCCGCTCTTGCCGCTTATACTTAGTAATATTTGTTGCATTAGTGGGAAAATTATAAATCTTGTTGAAAGGAGGGACACGTGCACACGACACACGTGCAAAAACCCGACCCTTCAGATATACAACAATATTTGTTTATTCAAGTTTCATTTTTCATTATTCTAATATGAATCATTTCTTCATCGTCTAGAATTAGTGTGAATAAATGTCTAAAATTATATACGTTTAACGTTATTATAATGCAATAAAGTTCTACCATTTTATGTTCCATTTTTAGTGCAATGAATTGATATTTGGTGATATTATTTTTATGGTAGAAGTGTTAAAGAAGTCCATAATCTCATTTTCATTAGATGTTATTTTAGCTTCTGTAGTGAAATCCAATAATTTTCTATTTTGTACTATACGACTTGAGTGCATTAAAGCGCATTAAAGCGTTCCCAATTGAAATTGAAAACAAATAAGTTAATAGTAATGGTGATTATTCAATTATAGTTGTGTCAAAATGTTTTTTTTTTTTAATAATTTTGATATTTTGAATATTATAAGTCGTGGATTAACTATTTGTTAGAAAAATTATTTTTGTTTTCGTAGTATAGAAATGTAAAGGTTTGTCAAAGGTATTTTTCACAAGTGCCTAGACTTGATGTACTCTTATTAAATTGTTAATTGACAATATTAAATATACCAATATAGAAATAAGTTAATTCGTGCATCGCACGAGGGTTAATACTAGTCAATATTAATGCCCCAATTTCTTCAATAAAATAAATTGAGAATCATCAAAAATACCAATTATCCAATATTCCAATTGAGACAACCAAATATTTAATTAAATTCTATATCGATAAAAAAAATTCACAATTAAATTTATTATCAACTGAACGGATCATTTAATAAGCAACACTACAAATTGACCAAGAAAGAATGATAAAAATCACCAATTGAATTCCAATATCATTTATCCAACTGAATCTAAAATCTAATTACTAGGGGTGTGTTAAAATAACACCACCTTTTAAAATAACATCATACCATCATTCTTAGTCAATCATTCGTAAACGTGGACGAATAATCAGCTACCATGTGGCAATCATAAAAAAAACTCAAGGATAAATTTTCTCGTCCAGCAATATCCAATACGCTAGACAGCAGTTTTTCTCGTCCAGCAATATAGATTGTTGTCTAGCGTTTATACTATTGATGTGTAGCATTTATAATATTCTGGATACGTGGTGTCACAATGTCACTTTAAGAGGTGTTGTCATTTTAACAAAAACCTACTATAATATCTTGGATGTCATAATATTTATATACTCCTACAATACTAAGTCGTACCCTTACTCAGTTACTCCTATAACTTACGAAGATTATCACTAATATTTTGTCATAATATATACTACTCCAGGGGAACATTAGGGTGCCACTATAGTTAGAGTGATACCGTACTATCAACCACGTGCTGCCACGTGGCACGCTATCCAGCAATATTAGGGGCGTATCCAGCAATATCATAGTAAGCGTTTTAGATGGATTTCTACTGATTGCATGATAGTACTACGTGGATTACAATTTAATAAGCAATCTGTCTATATATATACAGCAAGTGAAACATTCTATGTCTATACAGCAATACTCAACAATCTACACAGCAATCCACCTATTACTATCATGCAATCTGTAAACGCATACTAAATGAATATTGCTGGATAAGTCTCTAATATTGTTGGATAACGTGACATGTGGCAGCACGAGATTGGTGGTACGTTATCACGTTAAGAAGGGTTGTCATCTTAACATAATCCTACTACTCCATTATATACATAATTAAATAATAATAGTAAAAGTAATATTATTATTTAATCATTTATAAAACTATAATTTATCGGCAGAACTTAATTATACAAATTATTATTGAATTTACTTTTTACAATTAAATTTAATTAATAAGAATTAAAAGAAAAGAAAAATGAAAAAATGAATGATTCCAAAAAAAGTAATGAACTTAACATAATGAAATACCACCACCACCCACCCTTGTTTTTCTCTTACTGCAAGATAATCATACCATCTAGTATAAAATAAGTAGGAAATGATGCTAGTGTAAAATACTTGAATATTAAATGAGAATTAATTTATTATTTTTTGATAGATATATTATTGGATAGCAATTTTGTGGCTTGTACATTATGGCTCCATAGTTTTACTAATAATAAAAAGATCTCGTGAAATAGCAAAAACTTTAGTGCTATATATATATTCAAAGCTCATAAATTTCCTTTGCTGATATGAAGTCCTATTTATCTCATTTGAATCTGGATGAACGAATTCCTTCTTAGTGCAATCGGATTAATGAATTCAATCCGAGAGCATGATTTGGGAGGAAGCACGGCATTGTTAATATGATGTTTCCCTTCAATCAATGTGTTGAGAATTTGAGCCACCATAATCACTGAAGTTAATAAGGAACTTTTATTGATTTTTTATAAAATGAATAGAAAAACATCAAAATTCAATGGTGCCTATAATAATAACCACAGTGATCTAAACTTTATACCGCACGCGGCTTCTCTTCTCCAATTTGTAGATGTATAATAAATTCCATTTCTTTTTATCATAAAAATCTTTGCTACATTCAAATGAGGGAATAACTATTGTGGGAAAGTTTTAATAATTGCTAAATTGTTAGGGATATTTTTAAAAATAATTTTGTTAGTATGTATTTATTTCCTTGTTTTATACGACGAATTCTAATACAAAGAGAGGGTAGTGTACACTTCGCGTAGATTGGAAGTAGTGATTCTTTTCTTGATTGAAACCCATAACTCATTCCTCAAAAAAGGCCATATACAAATGGAAATCTTTTCAAGATATGGCACACATTCATACCAATCTAGTGAAAAAATCAAGAATCTTCAAAAGCCCATAATTCTTAGTTTGAAAAATACAGAATCGAGAAATAAAAATATTACTATTATGGTTCTATTCTAACAAACAAAAGTTGCTTTGAAGAACAAGGACGTGCGATCAAATGAGAAGTTGAACAGAAGATTGATTTGGAGCAGCAATGAAAGCCACCCCTCAACCATATTCTTTCTCAATCTCACAATTATTCAAAATAAGATATTATGGAACAAGATTTTGCAGATGCTCTTTCCCTTTCAGACATACATACGCACGCACAAACCTAAGCAAATTACACCTCTTTCTTTAACTTCAAGTGCCAAATCCTGGTTGTTGTTGCAACTAAGTATGCTCAAAGCTAACTTACCTCACTTGCTTTGTACACACTCATATACCGATTCTCGTACTTCCAAACAATATAACCTCTCTCCGGGCTCATACTTACACCTGCTTCTGGTTTAAGGAAAACTCAACTCCTTTGTTGTTGTGTTAGGACTACTTCTTCCTAGAGCAGAGCAACAAAAGATGCCTTTTGGATTAGTTTCTGCGTGGAACAAACGTAGGAGAAGCAAGTCCGAGGATCAGACCAATCCTTGTAATTTTTCTATTTCTCATACTTTCTAAGATGATATGATATTTATGTTTTAGTTCTGAGATTTTTGTGGTTGGTTTAGGGGTGTACAAACCTGTGGAGCAGTGGCAGATCGAGTGCAAAGGGCCCCCGCCAAAGAGAAGAACTGCATCAGCAGTATACACGGTGAAGGAGATGGAGGAGGCGACATGTTCCTTCAGTGATGAATACCTGCTTGGGAAAGGAGGCTTTGGCCGGGTTTATAAAGGCACTCTAAGGTCCGGGCAGGTATGTTGGAGTTGCACGTTTCTTCAGTAAAAAAGAATACCTGAAATAAGAAGTTGTAACAATAAGTTGTATCTGAATCGACAGGTTGTGGCGATCAAGAAAATGGAGCTACCACCATTCAAAAAGGCAGAGGGAGAGAGGGAGTTCCGCGTAGAGGTCGATATTCTGAGCAGACTGGACCATCCCAATCTTGTCAACTTGATTGGATACTGTGCAGATGGGAAGCAAAGGTTTCTGGTGTACGAGTATCTGCACAAAGGGAATCTGCAAGATCATTTAAACGGTGGGTTAGTAAGGACTAATAAAAAGAGGTTTTAGCGTATTACATTTTCCATTGCCTCATTGGTTTATATGCAAATCATCCTACAGGAATCGAACATGTAAAGATTGATTGGCCTTCGAGGCTGAAAGTGGCTCTCGGAGCAGCAAGAGGACTTGCATACCTCCATTCAGGTTCTGATGTCGGGATTCCTATTGTCCACAGAGACTTCAAATCTACTAATATTCTTCTTGATACTAATTTGGAAGCAAAGGTAACATTTTTCCCAGAAACGTTAACATATTACTTACAACTGTTATCATAAGCATATTAAGACTTATCATCAAAAGCTTTATTAGCAGATATCAGACTTTGGACTAGCAAAATTAATGCCAGAAGGCCAGGAAACTTGTATCACAACCGCAACAGTGCTTGGCACTTTTGGCTATTTTGATCCCGAATATACCTTGGTATGACTACAAACTTCTTTCTATAGTTTTCGTCTTAAAGAATGTATGGTTTGGTTTCTTTCTTGACTGCTTTTACTAAATTCTCTATGCCAGAGACTGAATTTTGAATTAGAAACTTGGGAGATGAAAGCAATAAATCCATCAATAGCTATCTTACCATAAGCTAAATTTTTATATTTACAAACATAAACTCTTATATTTTTGTCTTGGTTGCAAATTTTTGATAAAGCTAGGAAACTAACTAACATTTCCTTACTTGAGGAATCATTTAACTAACATTTCTTTACTTCATAATAAACTAGTTAAACTGGATATAGACATTTTCAGTTTTACAAATCTTGGAGATCATTGCCTTAAGTGGGAGCTAATATAAAGGAGTAAAGGAGGGATTATTTAGTTTTTTTTATCTTGAGATAGGGCTTTCAAACCAACCAACAGGGAAACCATTTCTAATATTAACTTAAGGAATGGCAAGAGGGATCGAGATATTTATGTCTACCTTGCAACAGACAGGGAAACTTACTCTACAAAGTGATGTCTACGCATTTGGAGTCGTGCTACTCGAGCTTTTGACTGGACGGAGAGCAGTTGACCTGACCCAAGGACCAAGCGATCAAAATTTAGTGATCCAGGTACTGGATATAATATAAACTGTACTTTCTTTGAGCATCCTAAACCTGTTACCAATATAAAGTGGTGTATATATCAAATTCCACAGGTTAGGCACATATTAAATGACAAGAAGAAACTGAAAAGGGTGATTGATCCTGAAATGGCACGGAGTTCATACACAATGGAGTCGGTAGCCATGTTTGCAAACCTGGCATCACGCTGCATCCGAGTAGACAGTCACGAGAGGCCCTCGATGATAGAATGTGTGAAAGAACTCCAACTGATCATGTACATCAATTCTAAAGGATTAGGGATGACAATGCATGCACTTAGAATGTTGTGAAACCACTCAGAAGTGATTTTGTTTATAACAGAATAAGATAGGCAGTCAACCGCAAGGTTTAATAAGATGGGCAGTCAACCGCAAGGTTTTCCCTAAATCTTGATAACAGGGAACCATTCAAAGTGCTTCAATTCAAACACATCAGAGATGTTGATGTGCTTCTGAGTAATCTGATAGTACTCAACAAAACAATCATAAATTCCAGCTAAAAAACATTCATGCGGACGAGACATGTTCTTGTTGTATTCATAAGAATTTTATTCTGTTGTGTTTGATATAGATGTTTCTGGTCATTAAACATATTCAAGAATTGATAATGCCATCTGGATGCTTACTACAGTTCTGTCGAAATTACAAGCTAGAGTAACTTGAATAATAGGAGTTCCATACCCATATAACACAATAACTAAGAGTGTAATGCACTTAAGCAAATAAAAAACAGATGAGAATATGAGATAATCCCTTATAACTATAAGAGTGTAAGCAGCTCAGCATCACCAGACTATATACTAAAGAAAAGAAGAAACAGCAGATGAAAAATTATAAATCCAAGCAAAATGGAAAGATGAGATAAGTCAACCAGCCAAATTAAAAGGACCATCACTGTAACAACAATGGTCAAGGATACAAGTGATGGCATTCATAAGATTCAGTGTAAGAGTAAGACACAGACGAATACTGAAGCTACATTGACCTACTAATTGGGAGCTTCAGGCCATTTTCTGGGACATAACATCCCACAGAAGTTAGATTAGATCAGAATAATTGTTTATTACAGAGTGGCACCACTGAACTTGGTAAAACAAAGTGGAACTTATGTTGCTTATTACTCTTCCGTCTTCAGACACCTCTGATGAAACTATGTCGTGTGCAGAAGTCGGTACCGGGTATATTCTATTTCTTGGTCATGTATAGTGTACAGCAACAGTTCTCAGCAAGTGAAAAAAAATGAAGCAAATACATGAGAAGCTTTCATGGGAAATTTCCAACATTTTCCCCTTGATTCGTACCTCAAAGGCCATTTTTACAACCGTTCATCAAGAGGAGCATCTACAACAGAAGCATCCTCAGAGGCAGGAAGTTCTTTGCGCATCAAGCGCCTCCGCCTCTGTAGCGTTAACAAGGTCAAGATGCTATCCGTCTGAACAACGCTGTAACCTGCTTTTGTATACATGTTGAATGGACCTTCGTCAATGATTCTGCAGTGCAGATAGACCTCCCTAGACGAGCTCATTTTTGTAATAAGTTCTTCACCCGCTCTCAGTAAATGCCAGCCAATGCCTCTCCTGGAATGCATTTTTACATGAAGACTCGAATCATCCAATAAGATTATGAAACTAATGAAATCCAGAGACAGGATGATATTCAACATAGATATAACTGTTCCCATGAATGACATATAACGCATTCCATCTAAAAAGAATGCTTCCACAATGGGAAGTCAGCAGTCAATGAGATACCTCAAACGGTGGTAGAGTTTTAAGTCAAACACGAATATGACTCAGAAAATCACCCATCTCATCCCAGCATCCAAATCCATATTTCATACATATACTAAGTGAGAAACTTGATCTATAATGGTTGTGCCAGATGGATTCATGATTGCTACAGTTTGAGCTTAAAATCATTACTACCTAGCTTATACAATTAAAGAGCACATCTTGATATAGCTTATTCAGAGTGGAGGATACCTCCTGAGAGGCTTCCTGACAGCCATATTACAAATGTAAGGCGAGTTGTTGGGCGGCGTAGGAGTAGGAGGATTCGCATTCGCCCCCTTTCCATCAAAAGTCAATTCAACAGTTCCGGCCAGCTCAAAATCCTCTTCCCCATTCTCCCTGTACACTCCAAGAAGCGTAGCATTGTGAGGCATCATCTCCCTCCTCTCAATCAGGTAATTCTTCACCAAGAACTCCAACAATTTCACATAACCGCCCGCCATCATCATCGATTCCGCGAAGGACTCGGACAGCAGAGTCACGGTCAGGTCCATCTCCTCCTCCCTCATCGCGCGGACCCAGAGAAGCCCGGATTCCAATTGCTTGTGGTAGCTGTAGTTCCCGAGAAGCTCGAGCTTATCGAGGTCGTCGTCGGTGAGAAATCGGCCGGTTTGGAGTGGGTTCTGTAATGATGGAGACGACGAAGAGGGAGAGGGGGAGTGGGAGGCTGAGAGAGAGATGGAGTGATTGTGTAGCTTGTGGTTGGGGAATTGGAGAAATGGATGTCGGTGGGTTGCGGCTGGGAGGTGGAGGTGGTGGTGGTGCGGCTGCAAGCGTAGGGAGATTGAGAGGGAAGCTTCTGCTGCCATTGCCAGAGTTGATATGATTTGGGAATCCCAGATTTAGTGTATGGTTGAGGCAATTCAACAACTTTATTATTATTTTCATTAATGATTTCCAAACTCCTACACATATATGCTCTTCTTTTTTCTCCACTAATTTTTATGTTCTCACTTTCCAAGATATAATATTTTAAACACTTTTTTAAATAATAATAATAATAATAATAATTTACAGTACAAAGTCACACAACTCAACGCCAGAAATCTGTGTTTCTTCTTCTTATTATCCAAATTCAATTCTTCATTTTTCAGTTTTGCTTCAGAATTAGAATTTGCATTTAATTTCGGAGACAAATCATCTCTACATTCAATAATTAGTGGTGAAAAGAAACTTAAAGCTAAGCAGAACCTTTGCAACAAGTTCAAAGAAAATCAGAGGCCCAACTCAAGCCCATTTATTTCAAAATGACAAAACTTCGCCCAGCCCACACCTCCTTAAGAATGGGAGGGTATATATACAAATACCATTACCAACAAATCTATGTGATTATGTATTCAATATTACTATAGTAGATTTTTGTATAATATAGACTTAGGGTTTTTAAAATCACAAGTTTTTGTTAAAATTTTGTTTTGTTCATGAACTTATTAAAACTTGATCGTTAATATCATAAATTTATACTTGTAAACAAAATTTCAAGAATTTAATATTTCCCTAAATTAAATTCAATGTTGCATATCATATTATAAGTGGACAATCTGGTCAATTGTAAAAATGATGTTTTTAATGGGTATAAATCGCATCGATTTTGTGAGTTAGATGAGTTTCAAATTTTCTCCCAATTCCAATCACAATTCAACATCATGGACACACATAACATTATGATTTTTTTGCAACGAAATTTTAAGTTCATAGAAAATAATTTTCAGCAAAAAATTAGCTCTATACAAAAACACTATTCGGTGTTAAACCCTACAAATGTTCCCATTCATAACAATAATTAAAAAAAAAATACCCCTACTATACTCTCGTAAACTGTAAAGAACGAAATTAAAATGATGTCGTAGAAAGTCGAACCACTATACCTGATTTCTGTCCCATTATACCTGATTATGAAAATTTCCTAGCATAAATTATTAACCAAAGAGAGTTCTAGCAGTATCACAATTTCAAAATAATTTCAGAAAATGGATTCTGAATATTTTTTGTTTTTATAGACATTTTAGTATTGAACCACCCTGAAATCATACTCAGTCGGTTGTCTCATTTTATCATTTTCATCTTTTCATCAATAAATGTCTCACTCACTTTTACTGCATTTCTTAAAACTCATGCCCGATCAAATTGACGGTAATGATGGAAGGAGGGAGTAAGTAAAAAAAAATTACTCGACTGAAGAAATGGAAACTTATATTACAATGTCGACCGTAGTAGCGTGCAGCCATTTCTACGGTGGCCTTACAAAGTCCAGCAGCATTGGGCTAATGAAATCATGCCACGCGTCCCAATGTTGGACTTGTATGGCTAGTACAATGCTGGTGCAGAAGGCCTAGAGTCTGAATCCTAGAGTGTATTCTTGCAGAAGCTATCGCCTTTAATTATACCCAAATAATAAAAGCAACTTGTCCCACAACATAAATTCTTCTAAATCTGCATGTACAATTTTTAATTAGTTTTCAATTTGTGTGGATGGTCTAATAAAGGTGGCAAGATGCTCCATAGCTTTATCTTTTGCTTCACAGAGAAGTTGAATTTGATTTTATTTTTTGTGAGTGTTTGAAATTGCACGAAACAGAATCGCCTAGGAAGGCGCTAATTGCTGAGAAGGTTGCATTTTGGTTTTTGCTTTATCTCTTTACTCTTTTTCTTTCTCTTGTTTCTTTCGTTTTTTTGTTGGCCATCTTTCCTCTCACCCCTGCCTTGTTTTTAGGCCCATATTCACATTTGCTTTATCATATTCTTGAATTTCTTGAAGAAGGTTGTTAGTCCTTTTCCGCTAGTACTCTTTTATTTTTCTTCCTCAAAACCTCACTCACAGTAGAAATAAAAAAACAGCGCTCCAATGTTGTGGCAGGGACTTTGCATGGTTTCTTTTTCTTGATCACTTGCGCTGTCAAAAAGACTTTCTTGTTTTCCATCATTTTTGGTAAATTTATTAATGTTGTTGATTTGTTGTGTCTGAGGTTGGAGCTGTAATAATTGAGATTGTTTGATTTCAAGGCTTTTTACTGAGGGTGAAAAAGAAGCAGAGATCATGGCCGGAGGAGGAGCAGCAGCGCCGCCGCCGAAGCAAGAGGAGTTAATGCCATTTCCAGTCAAAGATCAGCTTCCCGGAGTTTCTTTCTGCATCACTAGCCCACCTCCATGGCGTGAGCCCATCTTCCATATTCTCTTGCTTCTTCTTTTCTCATTAGTAATGTTAAAACTGTGTGTGTAAATGTAATTGGAAAGTATGATTTGAATTTCTAAAATTTTGGTGATGTTTATTAATGAAGCTGAGGCCATATTGCTTGGGTTCCAACACTTTCTTGTGATGCTTGGCACAACTGTGCTCATACCCTCCATTTTGGTCCCCCAAATGGGAGGAGGAAAAGTAAGGATATGCTTAGTTCTGTATAAGTTTTGAATAAGTCCCACAAATTCTTTATTTTAATGATTTGTCCCCTGTTAGGAAGAGAAAGCTTTGATGATTCAAACACTACAGTTTGTTGCTGGTTTGAACACTCTTGCTCAGACATTGTTTGGCACTCGCCTACCGGCTGTGATCGGAGGCTCTTACACCTTTGTGCCCGCCACTCTGTCTATCGTCTTAGCTGGCCGATATAGTGATATTTTGGATCCTTATGAGGTGATCATCAAATCATGTCCCTTTTCACCCTCTTTAGCTAATTAGTTAACTTGATGCCTTCATTGATTTATAGAAATTCAAGAAGATTATGAGGGGAATTCAAGGGGCTATGATTGTAGCTTCCACTCTTCAGATTGTCATCGGCTTCAGTGGCCTGTGGCGCAACGTGACCAGGTGACATGCCTCGTGTGTGTATGTGTCTGTACAATGGTCTTGTTTATGACATAAAGTTAGTAATGTAGTTCAATATTTCAGGTTAATGAGCCCCCTTTCCACAGTTCCATTGGTAGCTCTCACCGGGTTCGGTCTGTATGAATTAGGCTTTCCTCTGGTAACATTTATGTGAAGAATGCAAGCAAGTTTTCAGAGGTTCTGTTTCCGTTCTTACATGATATCCAATTTGATCTGTGATTCCAGCTTACAAAATGTGTGGAGATTGGACTGCCTCAGCTTGTTTTGCTTGTGATAGTTTCACAGGTGAGAGTCTGATCAAATACATATAGCAAGAATCTTTAGCTTGTAACTAACTCCATAACTAATCCTAATATGGCTGCTTTTCAGTACTTGCCACATCTGATGAAAGGGGGGAGAAATGTGTTTGATCGGTTTGCAGTGTTATTCTCCGTGATCATCGTCTGGATATATGCACACCTACTCACCGTGGGCGGAGCATACAAGAACGTGCCACTCACGACTCAGCTAAGCTGCAGAACTGACCGTGCTGGGATCATAGGCGCTGCTCCTTGGTGAGAAAAGTGTTATAAAATTGAATGAGAGAGAAAAAAGTGAACATGTCTAAAATGAGAGGCGCGTTGTTGCAGGATCAGAGTTCCGTATCCATTTCAATGGGGAGCTCCAAGCTTTCATGCTGGGGAATCATTTGCCATGATGGCAACTTCATTTGTAGCCCTTGTTGAGGTCTCAAAATTCTTAATCAGCACAAAAATTTTCTTGTACATTGTTGACATTGATTATCTGAATCTGTGAAGTGCAGTCAACTGGTGCTTTCATTGCTGTGTCAAGGTATGCGAGTGCAACTCCTGTACCACATTCTGTTCTTAGCCGTGGCATCGGCTGGCAGGTATGATGACTTGCCTCCTGCTTATTTTCTCTTTACCTAATTTCATTCGTCTAAATCAACCCGAATTTGTTATAGGGTGTCGCCATATTGTTCTCCGGGATATTTGGTACGGGAACTGGATCTTCAGTGTCTGTGTAAGTTGCCTCTTCTTCATCATCACAACACAAATACTATACAGATACACACTCACATTGTCTTGTTACAGTGAAAATGCCGGCTTGCTTGGGCTGACACGCGTTGGCAGCCGTAGAGTGATACAAATATCTGCTGGTTTCATGCTGTTCTTCTCCATACTAGGCAAGTAGTCACCATTACTACTCTCCAAGCATGAACATGAATTATGTTTGTTTACTAAAAAGGCCATTTCCTCGTTTCACCTCAGCGAAATTTGGAGCTGTCTTCGCCTCAATCCCTGCTCCCATCATCGCTGCTCTGTATTGCCTTCTCTTTGCCTATGTTGGTATGTAATGACTAATGTGTGTGTTGATCTTACATTATCCAAATCATATTATATTCATCTCATTAGTACATTGATTGTTACAAACAGGTGTTGGTGGGCTTACTTTCCTGCAGTTCTGCAATCTCAACAGTTTTAGGACAAAGTTCATTCTTGCATTCTCGGTGTTCATGGGACTGTCCGTGCCACACTACTTCAACGAGTACGAATCTCTGAAAGGCTATGGACCTGTTCACACCAAAGCAAGATGGGTAAGAAAGAAGCCACCCATATTCGTTCCTGTCACTAATTTTGGTTTCGAGCATTTGAGCCTAGACATGAATGTTTGTGCAGTTCAACGACATGATCAACGTGCCCTTCTCGTCTGAGCCATTCGTGGCTGGTTTTCTGGGCCTGGTTCTGGACCTGACTATGCCTCCCAAGGACACCACGACGAGGAAGGACAGAGGCATGCATTGGTGGGACAAGTTCCGGTCTTACAAGACCGATACTAGGAGTGAAGAGTTCTACTCTCTGCCTCTCAATCTCAACAAGTTCTTCCCATCTGTCTAGATCTTTGCAAAATACTATCACACTATCTATGTTTTCTTCACCAACTGTAGACTGTAGTATCAAGGTTATTAATATACTGTGTCAAAATTTTGTGTTTTCTTCTTGTAAAATGAGATCAATATTTGCTTATGATTAGGAAACTTTCTACTCAATGAATCCCTTAAGCTTATGTAATGACAAACTTATGCTACTCATGTGTGTAAATTTTAGTGATTATTTTGAAGTAATGTGAAGTTTTACACCTACAGGCTACAGCAAAGATTATAAGTCATGGGGAGTATATCTCTATGAACCAATCTCTTCAGCGTGAAAATTGATTTATGATTTTTTAATCAATTTTTTTATATGCTGGGATATACTAGAATTTGACCAAACATAATAATTTTATGACAATTTTTCCTTATAATTTATGTTTTGGTTTTCTTCAATTATTGTTGTGACAGTGTCTGGCATTCTATAAAGTAATAATACAAGTGCTATATCTATATACAAGAAAATGTTGATATGCTTAATTGTGTCTCCCTATTCCCTAAATCTTGCTTAAACATTCCTGCTCTTCTGCGAATTGTCTTGTTTTTGCATTCAAAATAAATAGATAAAAAATTTGTCTAATCGACTCTCACTGATGTCCACATGTGTTGACCAAAAACTTTACAGATAAAGTTACAAAACAATAATTAATTGTGCCAGATTTATAATTTGCACTAGGGAAACATGCTAACTGTAGAGCGAGGGGGAGGGGATCAAAATTAAATTTTTGGTCTGATAAAGGGCAAATTGCATGGCTAACAAGTAACAACATTATCTAATTTATTACTCCTATTAATCCACATAAACTATCTCAGTTAGCATGTCTTCAAATAATTGGGTAGTCCTTGCAAAATGTGGCCTCAGTTTATACTTTATAGAGGCAACAAAACCACTTCAGATACACGTATAGCTTCGCGGGATTGGTTAAGTTAGTCGACATGGTCCTGTGCATAGCCAATAATTTGGGCCAGTGTCAAATTCTTTTTATTTTATTCTTAATTTACAACAAATCCGAACATGAACTCAGCCGCAAATATTTCAAATAAATAATTTCACATAATAATTTATTTGGACATGGAATTCTATTATTATTTTTGGAAACTTTCCGTTATTGTTATTGTTATTATTATTATTATTATTATTATTATTATTATAAGGTGGGGGCGACGGCCGACGGGTCACGAGGCACATTTATTGGTGGGTTGGATCATGATAAAGGCAAAATCCAGTCCGATGCAAATGCCTCTCCATCCTTTATTTTGGGGCAAATTTTTACCGTACTCATATAAACTTCTAAAATTTAATTCTAAGTTCTAAAAAATATAAATAAAATTGAATAAAAACATGAATACAATGTAAGTCTTATATTTCATAGAGTACAAAGTGAATGAAATAAGTAAGTGAAATATTAAATCAATCTATTAAAATCAGGAAAAAATAAATGAGATATATAATTATGAATTTTCCAAAATGATAGTATGAGCGGGGTGGGGGGAGTATACATATTGTCAAGTTAATTGATCTTATTATTTGTAAATTAGACATAGAAATTAAATCAATAACGCGGTTTTAGTTAGTATTTTTTATTTTCTTAAAGCCAAACACATGATATACGCGGTCCTGCTTCTCTGATCGGTTTCCATCACATTAGTTAAGGGTGTCTCCGGTGGCGCCCCTCCCACTCGCCCCTCCACTAGCCCTTTCCACAAAAACTGCATGCCACGTCAGCACTAACCCTTCCCATTTCACGGTCACATCACTAGCCCTTCCCACTGCACTAGCCCTTCCCACAATTAAATTAACTCACAATTAAAATTAAAATTCACGGAATTAAAATTCGATACGAATACGAACGGAAAATACGAAAATTACATTACATAATTAAAAAAAAACATAGTTTAAAAAAAAAATTACATAATACCCTCGGCTCTCACTCCTCCTCCTCCTCGTCCTCGTCCCCATCGCTCGTGCTGCTGCCGCCTCCGACGTCCCCGCCCCCGATCTCGACGCCATAATCATCAATTGGTGGCAGCCTTAAATCGCGCCGACATTGGTCGACCACCTCCTTGCACAGCCTTTTCAACACTGGATCCTGCGCGTTATACCACTTCATAGTGCTCTGCATCAGGGTCTTCGTTTGCTGCGCGCGGGCGAGGACGTCGTCCTCTCCTGGGGCCTCCGATTCGACCTCGTAGGACCCGTTGCCGCTGCCGCTTCCCCTCGCCATCCGCTGCGCAGCCTGTTGCCCCATCGGGCACCGACGACGGCGAGAGTCTGTTCGTGGTAGCGGGGCCTCTTCCTCGGCTTCGGGGAGCTCGTGCGAACCAGCACTGCTGCTGTACTCACCGGAAGAGTTGATCTTCATCCGCTTCCAGCCTGATTCGACACCAAGCGCAAACTTTTGCGAATCCTTGACCACGAGAAAGGCCTCCCACCTGGTCAAACTCTTTGATGTTCAAATCTCGGTTGGGGTACTGGGCCAAGGTTTGTCTCCTCACATCATCCTCAGACATGCCGCTGCTTATCATGCGCATGTTGTTATGGTAGAGGGCGGCAAAACGACTGAGCTTAGGCCTCAACCGAAGCCACTGTTTTCGGCATTGCTCGGGTATGCGAGGCTTCGCCCCAGCCGGTTTGACGTTGCGGTAGGCGGCACTAATGCGATGCCACATTCGGTCAACATACTGGTTCTCCCCGACATAGGGATACTCTACAACACCGATTCATGCCTTCGCAAGCGCGGCATTTTCCCACACGGTCCAGATCGTCCTCCTCTCAGTCTCATCCTCGCCCTCCTCCTCCTCCTCCTCCTCTGCCCCCGTGTGCGATGAAGAGCTCGAGACTTTGCCCTTGCCCTTGCCCCTACCCCCGCCTCTGGCCTTGCCCTTGCCCTTGCCCTTGCCCCTACCCCCGCCTTTGGGCTTGCCCTTGCCTTTGCTCCTGCCCCTTGCAGCTGGCTCCGCCTCATCGGGAGTCTCGCGGATCGGCGATAGCCCCAGATCCTCAAAAGAAAAAGTCTCGATGCCGCCGTACTGAGTCTCCGGAACAGTACTAGGGGAATCATCGGCCAACAAATCTATATATGGCCGATACACAGATTCCCTAGGCGTCCTCGGGCTCCGCCTCTCCATCGACCCACCCACCGACATATTTGGCGGCGTACCGCCCATTTCCACTGCCCCGGGCATCATCCCTCCCACCCCCGCCATATTTGGCGGCATACCGCCCATCCCCGCTGCCCCTGGCATCGTCCCACCCATCCCCGACATATTTGTCGGCATACCCGCTGCCCCTGGCATCATCTGACCCATCTGACTCATCCAAGTGTACATAGTGTAGAACATTTGGGGAGTCATCGCCGGCATACCGCTCATCCCCGCCATCTGGGGATTCATCCCCGCAAAATTTCCCTCCGATCCGATGGGAATCGAGGGTGTGTTTCCTCCGCTCGTGGTGGGGGAGTTTCTATTGTACTCCATTGTAGTAGAAATGAAATTTGTAGATTTAGAGAGAGAAACTTGTCAACACAAGTGGTGTAAATGAAATGAAGTTGGGGGAGCCATATTTATAGAGTTTTTTTTTTTAAATTAAAATTAAAAATGTCGGACGTCCGGTCGGACGTCGACGCGAGGGGCGAGCCCATCGCAGGGGCACTCGGGACGGGCGTGGGCGCCCTTCCCGCTCCCTGCGACGAACGTCCAATCGGACGTCGCCGACGGGCGACCGGGAGGGACGCCGGTGGAGATACCCTAATAGTACTAATACTTGTAGATTCGTTTTAGGTAAGTTTAAATATTGATTTCTTTTTTACTAACAAGAATATATGCTGCATTATCTTGCAATTAAGAGTACTGATTCTTTATTCTTGTAGGGTTCCTTTAGATAGATAAGAATTTCCGTAATGATCGATATATGTGTTCTTCTAGTCCTTTTCATTTAAAAGAGTAGAAATTAATGTCACAATTAAAACATGGGTCTCATTGAATTTATAAATTAAAATATTAAACATAATTAATTGACACTCATGAAATATCAATAATGCATTCACTGAATTTATAAATTATGTGGTTTAGTCATAGCTAGATTTCAACACACCTAATTTTGTCCCTCACATCATAGGTATACAACTTTAGTTTGAAGACTAGTTATACACACATGATATATTGTACTATCACGCGCGAGATTAAATAAAATGTGGATTTTATTTTTAATCATATGCCTTTTTGGAAATGCTTTAATGAGATCGATGCAATGTACTAGCACATAATTAATGGTTTCTGTTATTGATATATAAACCCTTTCCACAAAGTATAGCCTCTACTACAATATAATTTCTTCCCTAAACAAATTGTTGTGCCCACATATGCTTCAATAGCTAGGCTCTCATATTCATTAACTGATTAGCACTAGCTGGATTATATAATTTGAGTATGTGTGTGTATACATATGGAGTATATATTTAACTCAATTCCGCGGTCCATAATCATATGAGGTTCATCAACTGACTAGCTAATAAAATATTATGGAATAATATAATAACCAAGTGTTATAGTCCCCTAGTTAGGTCACGTTTGAACAGGAAATAGTCCATTTCACCATTTAATGTTTTTGGAACTAAGATCCCCAACATCTCACATGGCTTACACAAACTGGCAATCAGTCAGAAATTTTTGGAATTGCGAAAGTCATGGTTCACAAACCTTAAGTTGAGTAATATTCGAATCGAGGGATTCTAGTTTAGTTGTTTGTAAATCTGGTTTTCGAAAGTCAAAGATATTTGACAAGATTTAGGGGATTTTCTGCATTAGTTAATAGTAAATCTTGCAAGTAATCGGAAATCTATATACAATACACACGAGATTTTAAAAAGTTTGTCCAAGACAGAAATTAGTCAATTTTTACGGGTGTAGAAATATATAGCGACTGAACAACACAATTCCTGTTTTTTAATTAGTACTATAAGATGTTGTTTCTTTAACAAAAAAATTAGAATGTCGATGTATTAGTGGGTGGTGAGTTTTAAGTTGTACAGTAGTAACTAAAAAAAATCATCTTGTTATAACTACTTTTAATTTAAGGGCATATGCATGTATTAATCAGGGGAAAATTAATTATTTTGTAGGAGCTAATCATTATTAGGACAGTGCAATTTCCTAATAAATACTCCATTAGATATATAGACAGACGAAGGTTGGCCGGTCGTTAGCAAATCGAGACTGTCCACGCATGGTTAGGTAGAGTGTGTGGATCTATTTAAAAATTTCAATACCATGTTTCTTATTTTTTTCTACAATTTATGTTAAATAATATACTCCAAGTTACGAATTACCACCATAATAATAAGATTGAATTTCTTCAATTTTGAATTGTGATGATGAGTCTACAATTCGAAATCAAGTTTGAATTTATACTTGGATGGAGTGAGATGCTGTTCAATATGTTGAGGTGGCATTCAATTATTTTGAAGTGGCAATTATTTATGCAACTTGTCTCACACAATAACAGAAGTACCGATATCTTCTAAGTGTATCAGTGTTGTTCTTTTAATTAAATTGTATTGTTTGATATGTACAAAAAAAACTATTTCAATATATGAAGCGTTTATAGTATTATGCGTTATTGCAGAAGAAAACAAGAGAAAATATAAAATTACATTTAACATCTTTTCAAACCAATATACTAACTTGATTTTTAAGAAATTTGGTTAAAACGCGATGACCTATTACATGGAGTACGAGATATAAGGATGCGGTTTAAATAAATGCAATATTTACTTTTAATTAATTTATACTTTTATTATAAAAGAAACATTATTGACTTATTACAATGTAGAGTACTATAAATAAACCATACTTCTGATAAAAATTAGCTTTGACCCGTTGACCGTTTCAACTAAGCTCACCAAAATTATGATGAGCACCATCATATATGAAACAAATGAGGACTACTATTTCTTATTAATTGATTCGGCCAGCATTATAATAGAATTATCCATGCATAACCAAAAATTACTTCATACTATAAATCATTGAATATATCTCTCTCCGTGACTCCGCCGCTTGAGAATAGAGACTTTGGAATCACAAAATAAATGGATGAATTATATGTTATATGAATATCAATATAAAAAACAAGCACGTACATTAACATATGGAACCCAATTATGTTAAAATAGTTTTCTACTATCTGTTAAAAAAATATGTTAAAATTTTGAATTTGAATGTGAGTACTAAGATTAATAGGTAGTACCGGTCAAATTGAATATATCTTGAGAATAGAAACTTTGGAATGATCCGAGTATTAGTAAATAAAAATAGGAGTATTAGCGGACATAAATAATAGTGTAAACGCAAATAAAATGTATAGTAGTATAAATTTTGAAGAATAGAGTATTATAATATGAGAGATAAGAATATGGAATGGAGGGTGCGAAGGGACCATGTTGAGCTTCGTCGTCTCTTCTTCTCTTGGTTAGTATAATTAATTTGGTCGTCCATGTCGTTCACAAACATTCCTAACTGAAAGAAAACTACACCAAACCAACCATATTCCCCCTTCATTACAATTACATTCTATAGAGAGAGAGAGAGAGAGAGAGATGGGCAACTGTCAGGCCGTGGACGCTGCCGCCCTGGTGATACAGCACCCATGCGGCAAGCTGGAGAGGATGTATTGCCCCATCTCCGCTACCGATGTCATGAAAACTAACCCCGGCCACTACATCTCTCTCATCATCCCCCTCACTCTCCCCGATCACCACAACCAGACCGTCCGCTTCACCCGCGTCAAGCTTCTCCGCCCCACCGACACCCTCGTTCTCGGCCGCGCCTATCGCCTCCTCACCACTCAAGGTCTTTTACCTTTTTTTATTCTGCATATCTCTAGATAAATAAACAAAATATGATATAAAAAAAAACCCACATATTTTAGTCATATATATAAACTCGAAGATAGATGAGTTCTCTGCTAATTAAATATGAATTGGTTTGGCAGAGGTGATGAAAGTTGTGAGAGCCAAGAAGCATGCAAAGATGAAGAAGAGCGTGTCCTCCGAGCCCGAGCCCGAGCCAGGACTGCCTGCTTCGGAGACCGACCATGATGAGGTAATAATTAAATCTTACACCCTTTACCTTAAGACTTGTAGTGATTTTAGTTCCTTTTATTTTATGGATATGAGAGATTGTTAAAGTACTTCTTTTTTTTGCCGACAGAATTGATGTTTTTGTTGGGAATTTTAATATCAGGGTGATGCAAGGCTCCGGCACCGGGAAGGCGGAGGAAGGTCGAGATCGTGGCGGCCGTCTTTACAGAGCATATCCGAGGCTGCAACCTGATCAATACTTGTATAGCTACAAGATTACATAATCAACAAATTATTCCTTCCTTCTTCGACTTCATTTTTTTTTATTCAACCGGAGTTCTAAATTGCCCCCAACTCCACGTTAGTATATATTGTCAGCTTTGGGCAACACTCTCATGGTTTAGATTAAATCTGTGAAGGTTGGTCGATGTACCTGAACTCCACTTTAGTATAGTATCATCCGATTTGGGCAAACGGTTTTGTGTTTAGGATACTGATACTCCCCAAAAGTATCATAATGGGGTTGGGATGCAATTACAATTACTTATTTCCCGATTTCAAATGTGTGGTTTGCATCCCCAACAAAATCCAACAATGGCTTACTTTGCTAATACTATATGATATGAAGATATATTAGAAAAACACACTCGTACCTCCTCAACCACAGAAATAAGTTGATTTTGTTTATGCAATATAAAAAGGAAAAAAGAAATCATGTCTTGGACTGTGGCTACGACAAATTGGCCTTGCTTTTAGTGTACAGATATTCAGCTTTAGTTTATTGAGATATGCACAAAGGTGATTGAGAAGTTAAAAGCAAGTTGTGTTGAGCCATTTTGTTGGAGAGATATTGTGAACAGAAACCTAGGAAAATATATGAAAGCTAATGATATATATCTAACAAGGCTCCATGTGATATGGATAATGATAAATGATACTCCTCCGTCCCATAAAAGTTGAGACAAAACTTTTGGGCACGGAGATTAAAAATTTATATTAAATAAATAAGAAAGATGAAAAAAGTAGGAAAGATAAGAGAGAGTAAAGTAAATGATGGAATAAAAAAGAGTGATTAAATGTTTTGTCTTTTATTAAAAAATGAAATGACTCAACTTTGTTGGGACAGACTAAAAAGGAATACGACTCAACTGATAAATGATAAATGATAAATGATAAATCATGTTACAACTTTTTCTAAATTTTTGCTTTCCTAAAGATTCCGACCAGATTCTATCTTATAGTACCTATTTTGTTCAATTCATGTTTTGTAGCATATGCATGTCGTCTAGTATAAATGATGTGAATCTGGGGATTTACAATCATAGGATGCAATGACATCGAGGGCCATGGGTTGATTGGGGTCTGAAAAGAAGGTGGAGATATGGCAAGGAGCCAAGCCGGATTCGGAGGTCAAACCAAACCAGAACTTGTCTATCAAGATGGTGTCTAAATGCTCTTCTAAGACCACCATTGTCTTCATCGTCAAAAGAGCTTCGCGTGAGTACCTCACACGCCCCAAACGGAGTTCGTATGAGAGAGTTATGATCGTTTTAAGAAAGTCATGCAATGCAGAAAGAAACACGCGGGCGGGTGTTTTGCCAACCCAAAAACACGTAGTCGGGTTTTTTGCCGAGAAATCAGTTTTTGTCCAGAGACTTCACGCGGGCAGGTGAAATGAGCCGTGGGAAATACCTGGTCGGGTGTTTTGTCCGGAATATGACTTTTTTACCAAGACTTGTCTTGTTTTGCTTCTTTTTAACTCCTAGTATAAATACTTTTGCTAGGGTTCATTTCAAGGAGCTTTTGAATAGTTGTAAGAGACAATTTCTCCATATTTGAGAGCTCACCTTCTTCATCTTTTGAAGACTTATCAAATTCCTTCGGGTTGCATTCGATCTTTTGTCGGGCTAAGGTTGATTGTAAAGGTATGCTTGCTAGTACTTGTGTTGCTAGTTTGTGGAGCCATTAGGTGTTTGCATGTGAAATTGTCTTTGGGATTTCTTTCTTGTTCTTCACCTAAATCATAACACTAATCCATCCTCTATCCTTTTATCCATTTTTTTGGTTCCATTTTTTTATTTATCTTGTTTATTTATTGGGTTTATTTACAAGAATAAGTCCGGAGCAAATTCATGAGTCTTCAATCTAGAAGATTCACATTAATAAATATTAGCTTATAAGGGATTGCTCACATTTTGATGCCTTTACGACCTTTATCTAAGTCTTTGAATGTTTATGGCTTGAAACTTTGGATCTCATATCAATTATTAGACCATCCACAACGTTGAATTTTATCCATCTCTTCACTATTCATGGGCCCCACTGTACTTTTTCACTCCATCTCTTAACTAAGAGACAACACCTACATCCCTCCATCTCTTAACTATTCATTCAATTTCATTTTTTATTTTTATTTTCAACAAATCCAATTAATAAAAAACACACTTCATTTACAATTTAAAATTCTAAAAATATAAAAAAACATATAATTAAAATCCTAAAAAAATAAAAACACATAATTAAAATCATAAAAAAAAACACCTTAAAAAAAATGGAGGCAAAGAAGCAGAAGAAAGAGTCGATCTTCTTCTAGCGATTGTTCCATTATTAGACGCATTTGCTCAAATGATCCATGAATTGATTCAATTTGGGAGAAGAAAAATGTTTTGAGATGAAGAATTTTAGAGTGTTTGAGTAAGAATAGAGAGTTTTTTTTATGGTGGATAATTTGTGGGAATGATTTGATATTTATAGAAGTGATTGGAGGCTTTAAAATATTTGACAAAAAATTTCCAAATTTGAAAAAAAACGGCTATAAACGGCTAGTATAATTTTTGGGTTTTTTTTTTATATTTTTATTATTTTTTGAAATTTTTTTAAAAAAAATCAATTTTAACGGATATAAACGACGCCCACTCGCCGGCCGGCGAGTGGGCGTCACGCACGAACCACAGCTCGCCAAGGTGCGTGGCGAGACGTCTCGCCAACTGCCTCTTCGAAAGGAAACGCGGGACGCGACGGAGACGAGATGGCGATGAGACGGAGCTTGCATCGCTGTCTCGCTGCCGAGATGGAGACATCCACGCGATGCGCTGTGGGTGCCCGTAATGGAATATGTCTAGTGAAAATGTGTTTTATGAAGAGGTAATCATTTTCATAAAACAACTACACTATAACAATCTACAAATACTTGATGTGATAGGCTTACCCTACATAGCTAATAAATATTTTGATGAAATTCCGACTTAGGACATTTTTGTTAAGAATTGGAAATTTCTAGAAAACAATTAAAGCCAATTTGGCCAATAACCGAACCAAGCCATGATTGAAGATGTAGGAGAATGGAAATTGGACCGAACGCTGAAAATTGAGTTTAATTATTGTGAGTGTATTGGGCTAGGTATCTCAAACATTAAAAACTAATACTAGTAGTAACAAATAAAGAAAAAATGTTGGGCTGAGTTTAATGAATATTCAAGTACACAAAACTGGGCTGATTTTTTGAGTCGAGTAAGAATAAAAAAAACACTACACTGACCTCTATTTGGCAAGAGATTATCTTAATCAAAAGTTGGAAACACAATAAAATTAGGCCATATTAAAAAACTAATTAAAAGTTGTTAAACAAACTTACGTGGCCCAATCTCGTAAAATACGCAGTAAAGTGCAGAATTGACTGGAAAAAGTAGTAAATGTCTGTTTCCATATTAAGAAATTAGTACATAGCATATTCCCAATGAAACAAAACGTGCAACAGGCATTAGCCAGTAATAATTTCTTTGATTTTAATTCCATGATTAACAAATTGAGGTCTATCAGATCATGAAATATATTCTGTACTTTTCAGTATAGTAGTACATGACAAATCCTCTAAGCAGAAGTATTAAACAAACAATCAAACAGGAACCCAAATTTTTTGGTTCATTGTCCCGGGCAAAAAATGTACTAGTGTCTAAATTTTTTTTAAAATAAATAAATTAGGAGTGATATTATGTAGTAGTACTACTGTACTATATAAAAGGTTCTGACAAATAAACGTAATTATATGCTCCATTTATAAATGAACAATGAAAAAAGAACTATGCCTATATATACATATGGAACTGAACGCATGCATTTGTGCTCAGCTCATTCTACAAACAGTGCTTTTCAGATATTCTTTTACCTTTTGATATTAGTATTATTTACGCCTATTTGAAATTTACAATAAAATAAAATAAAATCCCGATGATACTTCATGAGGTGTAGCTTCTTCTTTTTTAGGTATAATAGAAATACGATCGAGCTGTTGATTGATTTCAAATACTAGGATACTTGAGCCAAAAAGAGAGAAAAAATAATTCAATCATTTCCCACATATTTGCAATAATATAATCTAATCTTGACATTCTCTCAATGTGTACTTTGCTACCCCTTTTCTTTTCCCCCTTTATTGGTAAACTAAAGTTTTACTAATTGGTAAAAACGTAGTCAAATATAGGAAGCTTTCGGCAAAACACCATCTTTTACCTTCCTTCACTTTCCTTCATAAACTTAACAGTTTAAAAAATAATTAAATTTCAAACAATTAATTAATTAATTAAGCCACTTTAGTCAATTCCGCTAAACACAAAAAAAATCTCAGAAACTGCCAATATATAGCCATAAATAAGCCGGGCGATGGTTCCCATTTGCTTTATGTGACTAAGACAGGAAAATGTAAGATAATGATAAAAAAATAATATGATGAGTTTATAAAATTGATGATTATAGAGATGACTCTTTTGTCTCCACTCTTTATGAATTGGAGGCCACTATCACATTTTTTTGCAGACGCTCCTCTCCATTAATACATATATATACTAGTAGCTCTATAGCACCTCTATTCTTATTCCACTCTCTTTATTTTTTTCAGCTCCTTTTGTGGCTTTCCAATTGGGATCCAAAGCCAATTTTTTCTCATCCTTTTAGAGAGAATTGAAACACATCTTTTAACAAACCTATCATGTTCTAAGCTTACATCGCTTGCAAAGTTTCACGTGTGATCTTTGCTTTTCATTAAAAAATCTTGATGAAAATGCCATTTTTCTATTTATATACTCTGACTACTGTTTATTGCATTGGGCAAATTTGTGTTATGAACTTTATTGTCCCATATCGATTGTAAAAGACAACTGCTATCTCCCTAATAGTGTGATTAAGTTGGTAATCAAGATTTTGACACGGAATTAATAAGGATTCGAAAAAGAAATTAAGGAATTAGCGTATGAAGTTCGGGGTGGTGATAATGATGATAACATAAAATTCTAGAGCAAAATGATTATAGCTAGAACAGTCGATAAGTAATCATGCACATTGCATCATGTTTTTATTACATCTACATTCCTCTCTACATCACAACCATGGCACTTTGCATCTACACACATATTGCATATATATAGGCCCCTATGTATATATGATTGCCTCAAATACTATGATAACGAAATTTTATCAACATATATATACTTGAATGTTCTCTGAAAAACATCTTCTCTCTTTTGCAATACACTCTGGCAATTTTCAGTTATGATGTAAAGTTTTAAATAAAAATTGAATTATTTAATGGTTAAATTATTTCAGAGTGATGTAATTTAACTAGCCATAACGTTGTTTGATTTTACAAACAAAATAAGTTCAGTTGCTAGTGGTTTAGTAATTAAAACACTTGATTCACCTAAAAATCATAATTTTTGTTATGAATTATACTATATACTATTCATTTGCAAATCATTATCTAGATCTATCCGAAATAAGTAAAAAGAGGTACTAATAATTTTAAGAGATTTGATCAATAAATATAAATTAATAATTTAGCATTATTATTGCTTTTATCAATTGATAAAAATAAGTTTTTATAGCTAGCCACAATGTGGTTGCATAGCTTTATTCAACAAATAAGGCATTAAAAAGCATAATGTTTCTTATGAATATTATAAATGAGTAATGATGTAAATATATGGAGTATGAACATAAATAAGATAATTCGTTTATTATTAAAAAAAATTATAATATATACTTTTATGGCCAATGATATTGTTCATGTTCGATTATGTTTACTATTTTCCCTCAACTCTAAAAAGGGGGACAACAGAAATGCAAGTGATGCTGTCTCGCATTCAGCATAAAATCTCTGCTCTATCTGGAAAAAATAAGAAAAATTTTGTAAGAGAATTATTCCAACTTTTGAAATAAACTCTCATTTCAGGGTCCAATAAAAACGCCCCACGAGATGCACGTAATAGTCTTACAAAAAAAAATGAAATAAAAGTTTATAAAGCTGAATTTTTAGGTCATCCTTTATCTTTGTCACACATATGCCTAAAAATGTTTGAAAATTTGGATTTTAATTGAATTAATTTTGATGTAAAAAGAATAGGAGAAAGTGACTGAAGAACGCTCCTCTATACCCCTCCAATAGATGGATTTCATGGGGAGAGAGAAAAGTTTTTTTGGCTTTTAGGAGAAACACCACTTGGGATTCTCTTTATATTTATACTCACTTCGACTATTCAAACATAGAATGTAGTGTTGGATTTTTTTCTTGTTCATATTATAAACTCATCTCCTTTTCCATTTTGCCACTCCTTGTTTCTTTTTTCTTTTTTTATAGTTATTCTCTTTTTTAAATGATTAAATAGATTTGATTTTTAAAAGTCGCGTTATGGTGAACTTGAACTCGAGACATTAGCCTTTGTCATTAACCACTCTGCTGTTAGCTCAAATCAATACACTAATAAGGAGAGAGAAAGTAAAAAAATGACTAGGAAGGATGCGAAATCATTTTTCTAAAAGAGGAATCAAGTAATATCATGAATATGTACTATACTATGTAAGGAACAACATGAGAGATCGTAAAAGGTAAAAGAAATTAAATGGAGTATTTCTTCAAGATTTTGTTCAAAATTGAAGATTCAAGATTCTAGCTATCCATAACATTTGTGATTGATCGATATATCTATACTGTGTAATTAATTCTTTAAAAATTAGTAGTATAAGTATTGTGATGGAATTGTGGGACGTGTAACATGCAACTGATGGAGCTTTTCCAGAATGGTCACTAAATAAAGTGGAAATCCAATGCTAGCCGAAAGAGAATATTCAAATAATAATCTATTTTACTTAGCTAATTTACAAACTTATGAGCATTGCATTACAATACGACCCCACTTCCTAAACAAAAATTTCCATGCATCGTGCCAATATTATTTATTTAACTCTTATCTTTAACTTTTTCTAATACACACATGCATTAAATAGTTAGCTTTATGACTGTTGTGGATAAAATTAGCAACACCAAAGAACATTTAATAGTAGTAGTGTTAAATATGTCCACTCCTCCTTGGCAAACTGCCTATTCACATCATAACACGCAGCCAAATTATGGTTTCTAATTAACACAAGCCATTACACATTAATACATTAATGTGGGTTTTGTAGTTTATGTTCTGAGACATGCCCAAAAAAATATATCAATTAGTGAAATGTCTATTTTGCCCTTTCACTGCAGTCTCTTCAATTCATGTCAAGAATAAGAAAGAAAGTTAAAGCTGCCACTGCGATTGCACGCCACTCGTGTCTTATATATTACTATCTCCTTTTTTTTCACTAATTTCCTTTCATTGCATAAAGTATTTTTGTTTTGATGTAGTTTAGTGTGGCCTGGTGGCCTGGCTGCTATTGCATAATTAATCACACTTATTGGTTGCTTATTACCTAACAAACCCACAAGTAACATTTTTTAGAGGGAAAACATCAAATATCAATATATATTGCTCAAAATTCAAATACTCCAAAGTCTTTAAGACTTTTCCTAGAAAATTGATCTCTAATCTAATTGGCATTTGCCACGCACCCCAAATAATTGAAATGTAGATAGCTACTTCTATCATGATCCATCATCTTAAATAATTAGCTAAAATGAATTCAATTTTTTTGCTTATGGGGGCCACTCCATATGGTTAGATTCAAATTGGTATTAGGACTTTGCCTAAAGCTTTAGTGCAATTTCAAAAGTTACAGCCCAAATTTCTAAGTTTTATCTGAAAATGTAAACTGATATCAAGGTCTGAAGCTCTGGTCCCACTTACCCCTTAGTATATCAAAAAAGATTACAAAATGCACATATATATTATTCAGTGTAAGAACCAATCAAGGCCATCCATTTGCTCAAGATCCACGGATCACATTGATTATGAGAAACCCTATGGCCTGACCAATCTCCATATATGGGGGCAATGTGTTTTGTTTTTGCTTATTCATTATTAAATTAGATGCCAGTCTAATGAGGTAATCTCAAGCCTCTAGCTGACAAAAATTGTCACAGAGTGGTTATATTATATGTGCAAAGTGGAGCACACACCAGCTGTTGGATATAATAAAAAGAAGCATGATTGACAGAGGGAATCCCCTCATTTTTGGGTACTTAGTAATTTTGTACCATGTTAGATCTTATGTTTAAAATAGGAGGTGGATTATGAAAGCACAGTCACTCCCTTTTACAGACCACATTCATATGGACACGAGCCATGTTTCTTTTTAAAAACAACTAAAATCGACAAATTGTATGTCGGGTATATGGGGGAGATATGAACAACGAGTATTCTCAAAATTAATTAGAATTTTAATAATATGCAAAGGCAAGGTCACGAGAAGAGGGAGGTTAAGGAGTCACATTCATTGATTTGGATGAGTCGTTTATTGCAGGAGAGGGACCAAGGCTCAGTCCCTTCATCTACAATCACCTCCACCACTGATAAACCAAATGGCTAACCTACAAAATCTTCATTTTCAGTCACATGCACTCATGGGTCGAGGTCGGTTTGGTGGGGGCAGCTCACACTATAAATTTATAAATAATCTTTTCATTTTTTTAATTATTTCATCCAAGTACAAACAACAAGAGAAACAACCAAGAGCGAAAAAATGAAAGAAATTCCACAAAATTTAAATAAAAAAGGCCCCAAAGACCTCTGTATGGTTAGGCCACCTCTTATCGGCCAGAGAAAGAAAAAAAAAGAATTCGATATATGTGCGTACATCCATATACGCACATATGTTCGATCTTCACCCGAGAAAAATTGAGTCCAGTATATGGTTAGGACAAAAAAAAAGGGAGAATTCCCGCAAAAAAAAAAAGCACACATACTCAAAAATTGACAAACGGAACGGTAGTCTTGTTTTTCTGCCTCTCCTCGTTGTAGCAACCTTGAATCTTGATTGATATTGGAATCCCCATATAAATAATTATCTCTGGATTCTGGATCCCACCAAACTCAAATCCAAATATCACTTCTCTTTCTTTCCACACTCCCAACTAAATTATTGATTTTCACTTTCTCTCACACGAAATTATATAATTACTATGTACCAAACCCCCCCCCTTTCCCTCTTGGGAATCTGCGAGATGTAGCATTTCCCACTAAGAAATGGGTGACCAATGAAATCTCTCTTGTGCATAACATACCATACATTATACTCCCTAATTATCTACATCATATTCTTTACCCCTCACTCACCCATGGAATTAAAAGAAAAACTTGAGGATTTGAAGTCTAGACAAACCTTGGACCACCACCACCACCATTATTATTATATTATTTTAGTCCCCTCCCCTCCTCGTTTTTTCTTAATCAGAGCTCCTCTTGTCATCACCCACCCACGCCTTGCTATTCACTCTCCTCCTCTTATACGGTGGTGGCGTGGACGACGACGACGAGGAGGCTGACGACGATGTGTCACTAGACGACACAGCAGCACTCACCCGCAGCTGCGGCAACACCTTCGGCTGCTTCCTCGGTTTGTTCTTTCCCGCCACTTTTTGAATCAGTTGGTGGCATCTTGTGATGCTCTCCTGCAAAATAAAACATTTCTTTTTTTTTCAGTTTTAATCACTTGCGAAATGTACGTACGTATATATTCATTTTTTTTACATTTATTCTTACTTTGTCGAGTCCATCACTCCATGATTCGGCATGTTGAGCGCTGATCAACGAGAACTTAGGTAGATCGTTTGCCGCGGTGAGTATGGCTGCCGCAGCAACGCATGATGGCCGAAACTCAATGAAGCTCACCTCTGTTTAATTTAACAATTCAAATTTTTATTATTTGTCTTTTTTTGGTAGTTAAACATAGTAATTGATAATGTGTATAAAAGTCAACACTAAATGAGTATAGTAGATTAAGATGATTTTGTATAAAGAATACCTTGCATTGTTGAGAGGATGACTTCTTTTGCCCTTGAAACAAGGAAGCCGGTATATGTCGCAGTCGGGTCGATTTTCAGTGCAAAAAAGCTTAAATACCAAAATGGAGATATTGATCTTAGTCTCCACTCCAAGACTCTTAGCACCAGAAGCTCCATTCTTTGGATATTTTTTGGTTCAAAAATAAATTTTGAGCTTTCAACCTATAAATCAATGAAGAATTATCAAAACCATTTAACCCCAAAAATAATTAACTACTATTAGTATTAGCATTATTAATTTACTTACCTGAAGATCCAAAAGAGAAGGAACAATGGGTTCCTCCATCTTAGCAGCTAGTGACAAGCATGCAACCGACAACAGTTGCAACGGCCACCCGTTCATTTTCTGAAATTATTGTACAACTATATTCATCAGCATGCAAAAAAACAAAAAATAAAATAAAAAGATTAGGTGTACATACTAGTACAATAATACGATGCATAAATTCTGAGGATGTAGCAGACCACCAGGGGACAAATGGACCAGTCCTTATTAAATTATGGAGAAGATAATTTTGCTAATTAATTATGATTAACAAGCATGCTTAATATTGAGTCATCATTCACAAACTGCATAATCTCATCCAAGTCATCAAATAATAATGTAATTAGGAAGATGCTACCCCTCAACAGTATTTATTGGATATAAATTAATTGTTGTTATTTATTACTTAGTGTTTACTTAGGAGGAAGCGGAACTAATTGCCTTTAATTAATGAAAGCGCCCTCCATACGTGACACTTTACGCCAATTGGTATAGTATTAATTTATTTAGTGGGCACCAAGTGGTGGGACAAGAATACTGTTTATATATATAGGAATATACATGGATTTAACCAAAAAGACATAACTGATACTTTTTAATAATTTTAACTCAAAATCATGGAGTTTAATTAATAATTTATTTTAATATCTACCCAATATAAATTTTATATTGAGGAAGGATTCCTTATTTATAGCTATAGGTCATTGTCATATTGGTATTAAAAGTCAATTTATATCTAATGCTTTGGAAAGGAACAAAGTCAATATTATTCATTCACGCTAATTACTGAGTGGATGAAAGTTTGGAGATTACTGCAGCGTGATTTTGACTAAAATGAATAAGATTTTGTACGAAATACTTTCATTAATTATGTTGTCGAGATTAAATGGGCAGTTCAGAAGCTGATGGATAGATATTAATTGCTGGAGTGGTGAAAAAATAAGATTTAGATTAAATGAATATTAAAATAGTAATAACCATTGCATTAATTAGTGTTATTGGTGTATTTGCCAACTCAAAAAAAGAAAAAGTAGTGTAGTTGACGGTAACGGAGTCTTACCGGCAAATGATGAGAGTGAAGGAAACGATCGAAATAGTTGACGGAGAGATACGCCGTTAGTGGCTGGAAACAGTAATATCGTTGTACCTGCATCAAAGCAAAAAAACTCTCCCGTCATAAAATGCGCTGAAAACACTAAAGTGCGCCGCGAGCCACTGTTTCATCGCGTTGCGTTCTAGAATACTCCGCCGGTGGAGTTTAGCGCCTCTAACCTGACCAGTGAAACGGAGTCTGGAATGAGGAAAATACCTTGAGAATCCATGCAACGGAATCCGCTCTTGTAGATGCGTCGATCGATTCATGAGAGAGAGGCCAATTGATTCCGGCGAGATCTCTCTCGTCTTCCAAAAGTCCGGCGATGGATTCCTCGACGTCCGGCGGGCCGGAATCGATGTCCGATGAATATTCCGGCAATTCATCCACGCCGGCGGCGAATATGATATTGGAATCCTCGCCGCAGAGAAGGTCGGAGCACGACAGTGACATAGCGATTGGCGAATGCGACCACCGATGATCGGCCGTTAATCTCTTCTGATCATTCCACCTCGAAAATTTTTGGATTCGGTTATTGCCGGATATTCATCGGAATTGTCGCCGGAAAATGTGGCGGCGGCGGGAGGTGTGTGTGCTAGGGTAGAAATGTGTGTGTTTGGGTTTGGGTTTGGAGTCTCTCCTGTTTGCGTCGGATATATAGATAGATAAAATTAATTTATTTTCTTTTTTTCTATGTAAAGTTTGTGGTATGTTTTTTGTACGTTTCTATAATATAACGAATCTCTTATTTACTGGAGTATAATGTATTCTTCTTAATTAGCTAAGAATAGAAAGTTAATACTTTGTTAAGAAATGGTAGATTGAAATGAATGGATGGGAGGTGGTGGGGAAAAGAAAATAGAAAAACTAAATTTGTAATTAAGAATGCACGAGTATATATAAAGATTATTGTAATATGAGTATGAGCTATCATATTCATACATAGTATAGACTATAGATAGGGATGGGGTAAGATTTCAGCTCTTGTTTTGTTCCATTGTTTCTCTTGATGTGTATTTGTCCAAATTTAATTTTATGAGGACCACATTTATGCTACTTGGAGAAATTATTTTAACTGCCTTATGTACGTTATTCGTATTGCTAATGCTATAGATTTTATATACTCCATGTTGGATATTCAATATTCATTCTTTAAGCCGTTTAATTTGACTTGTGCCATTGTCGAAGCAATTAATCAATGAATATGATAATCTACACATACTCCGTTTATTGTTTGTTGTGAGTTGTAACCTGCAAGAGTGCTATCTCATGTGAAGGAAGAAGGATTAGTTAAATAATATTTATCTTTCTTTACATAAGTATCATAAAATGTTCGAATCAGCATCAAACAATGTGGTAACAATGTGGTGAACAGGACCAAAAGATGACCTACAAGAGTATTGACAAAGACAACAAAAAAAGCAGCATAACATTTACTACAAGAGAAGATTTCCAAACCAAAAAAAGCAAAGGAACAACAACCAAGAACCTAGATCGAACCAACATTAACATCTAAAGCTACCAACACCAAGCAAGTTACAGCCATTAAGGAATCCTCAAGGCACGGAATCGATAAATCAAATCAGTGTACTCCCAGTGTAAGAATTCACTTGGAGTAGTAATTAGCAATAAAAGAATAAGTTTTACAACTCAAATAAGTGGGCAAGTTTGTGGAGAAGCTTGAATATCTTTCAATGTCGGCAAGCGTGCGAATTATAATGACAAGTTTAAGCTAATGACAATCATCAACAAATCGATTTCATGAGCCCAAACTTGGGTATATATATGGAAAAGAATCTCCCATTTCATTAGAGCAAGGATCGAGTTATTCAAATTGTAATTATGTCTGTTTGTTCATTTTTAGCAAACTCGTAGAATTTGAGAATACACATTGATACAAGTAAATTATGTGTTTTTGTACTCCAATATAGCATAGCTTTGCACAAGTAGTCACTAACCCAATAAGGCCCGATCCAGCAGCAAGATGTTATGTACGATTGCTTTTGACAATTTTAAATTTTATTGTATTTTTTTAATTGGCACAAAAATGTGCTATTTATTCCCACATTTGAACTCTCGATTAGCATCTGCAGCTCTTCAGGCGTAATTCAAACCATAAACAATTAATTCTCTAGTATATATATGCGTATCTATGAAACACAACACTAACATCCTGAAATTAAATTCAACATTTGTGATTATATACAATGATGTAGCTTTTTATAACACAAACAATTGCATGCATGCTACCAAACGATGTGTTTGGGCCGGGCCGGGATAGCCCAATTGCATGCACGCAACCAAACATCGGCCCAAATATGAACTAAACACGAACCTCAGTCCGAATCCTAGCTACCAAAATCTGGCTCAAATATAGTAGTAATAACTTATGATGCAATTTGTAAAAGTAACTATTATATGTACAAATAAATAAAAAATAATTATTCACAGTATATAGAACAGTAAATTCCGTTCCTGGCCTTTTTAATGTTCTCATTGACGACGTCGTTTAGGCTGGGAGCATGAACGCAGAGTATGACGGCGTTGGAGTCTTCCTCCTCCGGCGAGGCCTTGTCATCCATGGTGGCTTCCGGCCAAAGTGATGATGCTTACTTCTTCGTCATGGCTCTAAGCCTCTAACTCTCCAACTTGCCTTGATCGAGATTCATTTTCGTCGAATACTCGGCGTAGTTGCTTTAGTTGTTAATATTTGAGAAGCTGAAAGATGGGTTTATTTTGGTAGTAGGTATTATTTTGAATATAAAAGATCAATTGGATTTAATGATGATTGATGATGGGTAAAATTCGTTTTAATTTATATAGTACATGCTACTACATTTTATCATTTCTCCAATATTATGTGCTCCCGTCTTGAATTGCTAATTCTCAATTAAGATTCTTTCCTACGAATAATTTGGTCCCCCATTTGTTTTTTTTTTAATAGAGGAAAGCATATATTTTTACCAAGGTAATGATAAAATGCAAACTTATATATTATATAAACTCAAATTATTCAACACAACTTCAACACAGTTTCAATACAATATCAATACAGTGTAAAATTTCAAGATTTTAATGTCAACACAATATCAACACAACATCAATCATTGACTACCGTTGAAATTCTGTTGACATTTTCTTGTTAATGTCTTTTTGTGATCTGTTGACATTTTTCAATGGTCCATATCATAGTTTTGAGTTTGTACAATATTTAGAGTTTTCATTTGATCACATCCCTTTTTACTAAACTCTTACAATTTTTACTAAACGCATTATGTAATACATTGATACTATTAACTATTAAGGAATGTCAGTGCAGCACGTGGTTTGTGGACTGGCCTGAATAGCCTTCTAAACTTAGAGGATTATGATTGAAAATTTTCAATCCGATTAATCCGCACTCGATTAACCTGCAATTGAGTAGGGTGGACCATAATCTGATAGGCTGACTCGATTGACATCCATAGTGATATTCATCATTTACGTTGGGCAACATGTAAATCGAGCAACCACTTTTCTTTATTTTCATTAAATTTATGTATAATATTTTATTTTGAGTTATTAGTGTGGATATTTTCCTATGTTTTCCGCTCTATAGCTAGAGTATAATCCTATTACTAATATAAGTAATACTTTCTCCGTTCCTTAAAATTTGTCACACTTTAACCGGACACGAATTTTAAAAATTGTAATGAAAATTGTGTTGAAAAAGTTAATAGGTAGTGGGTCCTACTTTTAAAGTATTAGTTTTATAATATAATATAAATGGAAATGAGTTAGTGGAATATGAGGTCCATCACAAAAAATGGTAAAAAATAAAATGTGACAAAATTTGTTGGATGGACGGAAATGGAAAAATATGACAAATTTTTAGGGACGGATGGAGTAGTTGTATGATAAAGCTTTTCCATCTTTTTTTTATAGGAGTAATTTTTATATACTCCCTATGTCCCACGTTACTTGAGTCATTTCTTTTTTGCACTCGTTTTGGAAAAATAATAATAAATAGTTAAAATGGAGAAAAAAAAAGTAAGAGAGAGAGTAATGTAGAGAAGAGTCTTAACTATATTATTGTTTTTTTTACTTTATTTTCTCTTCACTTTAATTATTTATTATTATTTTTTCAAAACGAGTGCAAAAGAGAAGTGACTCAAGTAACGTGGGACGGAGGGAGTAATAAATTTACAATGAAACACACCCTTGATATGATCAATCAGTCGTGATTAATTTATTGATCGTAAATATGTAGTTATTCATTCAAATTTGGTGCTCAAGGCACTCGTTGTTCAAGTATATATATGTATTTTTCATGATTTTCAATATTTCATTTCAGTTTGGACGTACTTTAATTATGAATTGGTATTTTAATTTATAGTATGTGGTTTAATTTTTTCAATCCAGCGATGTAATTAAGACAATTTATTACTTTATCATAAATGTATAATTAAATTGATATAATTAATGTGATGGTAATGATCATTTATTTATGAGCATAAGTGTATCCACCCATAGATTGTTATTTATATTATTTAAATATAAAAAATAAACATTAAATATGGGGTAAATGAACTTAAGCTACACGATAACTCGTGTGACCTGCAACATGATTAGGTGAACAAGCTAATATACATGTATGTTGCCGTCTGACTTTATTTATTTATAATCGTTTTTTTTTTATTTAATAAATACGTACTCCTATATTTGATTCAGAGCATGACTTTAATTTATATTATCATAAAGTCACGCTTCCAATTTTTGAATTAGTAAATCTTGTGCGCATGGGTAAACTAAGATAGAATTACGCTTCCAATTATTAAATTTATATTTTACATAACAAAATTAGTGGGAATGTGGAAGGGTTACATTTTAAAGATTTTGATCAATTCAACTATATATGTATAGTCAATCTAAGTCACTATTTACACCATATATGTTTCCAACTTTTCTAGTGTTATACATGACAAAAGTCTCATTTCACTTACGAAAACGTGACGAGTTTGTGCACTATAATTAAATCAATAAGCTTAATATGGAACATAAATTACATTTTATCTCATCTAGTACACCCCACGAATTTTCTCTCTTTTTCCTTTCTCATATTTTTCTCTTTGCCAATTAAATCCATGAAGAAATAAAATTATTATGGTGCCCTTCCCACCAACAACTGAAGTTGAACCAAATAAATAAGAATAAATATACATGGAGAAAGGAAAATCTGCCCAAAATGTGGGGACTACAAACATTTCTACCTCTGCCTAATTCAATTAATACTCATCGCATATCTCAACTATATATTGCTAACCTACTAGCACATTATCTGTCACCTCAATTTATTGCCCATTCATATATATAATTCTTCAATTACTTTCATGTCCATATACAAATCAAGTTAATCAAAACTTATTTTTAGACTAGTCAAAGTTTAAAACACATTTTGCTTGACCCCTTCTTTAGCATATGTCCAATTAATGCGTGGTATATCGAAAATGATCTCGATTTGCATCTTGTTATACTAGTCTCTGGATTGAAAATTCCATACCAATACATTGATGCACAAACAAAAATCCTCAAATTATAGTGGTTCAAAATGGCACTAATTTAAGGCAATAATGAAAATAGAAATGTAGTCAACATCCCATGAATAAAGCATAGTGCCCATATCCTGAGGAAGAGAGATGGGGTGTTGCTGGATGTGGGATATGCATATGCATCTCCAAATTGAGTTTGTTTTCTAACACACCTCCATAATTCTATGCTTTGTGACACAATATATGAATCATGTATGCATACTATACTTTTACTATAGCATGCCCAATTTATTATTATTGAGAACGTAAAAACACATGCATTTAACGTGTCAAAAATAAATATATTTGCTGTAAAATTTAATTACACTCCAACAAATAAAAATTTTGTCTCCTCCAAATTTTAAAACAAGGTCTGCATCACTCAGCAAGAGAGATACATCCTTAATTAGATCTTTATCATCTAATGACTAAATATACTTCTTAATTTCATAACCGAAAAATGATTTTATTTGAATTCCCCATATGTGTATTGCAAAGTGGAAGTGTCATTTGCATCACTTCTCACATGGTTTGATCAATATCACTCCTCTTTATGTTTTTCAACATTGCATTATTGCACTTTGACAAAACCTTAATGGTCACTGTTATATTTGTGCGTTGTGCATTTCCCATTTTTCCCATTTCCTATTTTCCATTATTTGGTCTAAGAGAGTATTAGCTTGTCACTATTTATCCTTGAGAGCCGGATTTGGTGGAGTAGAGCTTTGCAATTGGGTGGTGTAGGTCCAATGCAAGATCTAACAATTTTAATCATAAATAACAATAAAATTGAGCCCTCATCTCTAATCCTTATATGAGTGAAGGATAGTACTGGACTACAAGTTTGTGGCAAAATTAAAGAGCCATTTTTATATATTAAATTATTACTATAAATTGAATCCAGTATCCATATTAGTGGGGGATTATTTATAATAATTTTAACATTTTAATTGAAGCCATTAATTAATCTCGACCTATATAGCTAAAGCCACTTGTAGTGCATGGTGGGTAGATATAAAATAATTAATATGCACTCACTTTGTATAATTCATCACTTAAATTATTATTCAAGGTAAATTTATTACACATGTGGCGAATACAATTTTATACGAAAGTCATTATTCAATTTCCACATCAGTGAAAATTTTTATTACACATGTATAGTCAATCTCGAATTCCTTGATGCATGTATCTTTGTCGCTTTTTCAAGTCTGATGACTAATACTAAAGTCCAAACAAAGTTTAAAATTTATAATTAGATGAATGTATAATGTCTCTATTATTTATAGGTGGCTGCTTATATAAAAAAACATTGGAAAAATCAAGGTAGCATGATGCCACTGAATTGGAGGTTTGTGATTTGATTCCAAATTAGTATGTAATTATTAAATTATGAATAAATTGTATATGAATCTATATAATTCCAAAGGAAAATAGACAATACAGAACTTTTCAACATAAGCTCAAAATGATGTCTTTTCTTGAAGAGAATATAAGATATCCATGTTTTAATGATAATTAAGTGTGTTTGTTTGACCAGAAATCGGTAATATTAGAACAAAATGTGGAAATGGACAATTATGCTAACAACCAAAAATATAGTGAAAGTGGTGTTTTCATTCTTGTTATTCGGCACAACTCTTGTCTTAACTCTTAACATTTCCTCTGCTAAGTGTCAATTATTTGGCTTGATTGTATAATCAATAAACCCTAAGCTTATCCGCTCCAGTAATTATAGGGATTGGTTAACATCAAATCTTCTTACTATGAGAAAGTGACAATATATTTGTATTTCATGCATGTATAAAGAAATTGTTTTGCAATGAAAATTAATTAACTGCACTAAAAAAATAAGTATACTCAATCGAGAACTTTTAGGCCTTCTGAGCCCAATTTCCTAAATTCAACTATATATATGGTTTATTTAAACTGGGTGAGATGCTATTAATTTTCTTTTGCAAAGTAATGTATCTAGTTATTATAATTTGTTAGTGATATTTTATGAGAAAAATAATTTATTCACATAAATATGCTATTGTCACTAGACTAAACAACACCTCATGTTACACTATTGGTTATAAGAAGTATATAAATCTGCACTAATTAACTCATAAATTAACATATGAACAGTGATTGTCACGGTCGATACGATTATTTTTTTAATGCAACTGTAGAAAACGACTGATTGGAGCCATTCCGACAAAACTTGTCAAATCGAATTAAGGATTAGTAATTATTATTTGGGCCGTCTAGAAGTCTATAATATGATTCAATCAAATCCTCATTTTATGACTAGCTAGCTATATATATGTGCAATCACAATTGAAATAAAATTTGATAGTAATATTGAAGTAGAATCGGTAAAGCTAGTTCCCACTAACGAATGGTAGTCACTTATATTGAGGGGACATAAATTAATTATTATGATAGATTAAGAAAACATAAGAACGATGATTGAGTATTTAAATGATAAAATGATGAAAGAAATTCAAAACTAACCTATCTATCAGAAATATACTAGTATAAATTAATTTGAATTATTAAATCCATGGTATTCCTATTAATCAAAGTAAACACTTTTTAAGATTCAATATCCAATAATAATTGGGCCATTATTTTCGAGAGAGGTGTATATCAAAGAGAATTTATATGGGCCTAAATAAAGTAATTATTTGACGGACCGGCCCATTCAGTGCGTCCAAACAGATTTTCCTTATCTGAAATTGACTCTATGAAGTGTGAAATCCATTGGAGCTTGTAATTGAGAGAATCGCGTGGAAGAAATGCTGAGCCTTGGAAGATTTCCTGCCAAGTTACAGCACAATCCCATCACAAACAATCTTCAAGTTCCCCCCAAATCCCACTTCCCGTATTCAACCCACCTCAACTTGGAAGCTGTTCTAGCAAAGACGCGAACTGAGCTGTGCTGCAACGCCTTGAAAACCAAGAAGAAAGGCGGCGGCGGCTATATCGTGAAAGAAAAGGAGGAAGCTGACGAATTCGAATTCGAAGACGAAGATTTTGACGGCGAATTCGTTGATTCGACTGAAATTGAAGACGGCGATGAGGATGATGACGTCTTTGTTCCTTTGAGGGATATGAAGAAGTGGCTTGAGAGGCGGCCGCGTGGTTTCGGCGAAGGCAAAGTGTATGATACTTCAATTGAGGATAAGTTGATGGAAGAAATCGAGCAGAGTAGGGTAGCCCAGCTTGCAAACCTGAAAAAGCTCAAGGAAAATTCACTCAAACCCACTCCCAAGAAAGAGAAAGGTTTGCCATTTTTGGGGATTTTAATTTTGTAATATTTGATTTCTTCATGTTTTGACATTGGGTAAATTGAGAAGCTTGATTTGCACACTAGTTTTGAGATGTTTTTGGAGAAGTGGGAGGGCTGAAAAAGATTAATTTTTTTGCAGTTAAACTGTTTGTACATTTGTTTAAGGTATAAGTCGAATACTTACTTGTATGTTTGGTTGGATTGTGTCTTGATTTGATAAGAAAGAATTTGAGCAGCACAAGTTTTGGTGTCTTAACCGTTGTGCCTCGCTTGTTTATGCTTACTTGGCTCACTTAGCGAATGCCGTCGATCGAGTAGGATGCTTAATTTGTACCCAATTTCTTGGATAGCTTGTATGAGCCGGGAGCTGGTTTAGTGGTTCATCCCTATGAGTGTGCAGCTCGACCAATATCGACCATATCTATTTGTTTGAGAACTTACTATCTAGTTACTACCTTATGTTGCAAAGGCACCTTACTTATCTTTTCTGCATGTTTATGGCATTTTGTTGTAGAATAACAAAACGTGCACGGCTTCTGCAGGACCTCAGCCTCTCTTTGATGGATTTCGAGTGCGTTTGGTCAATCTCCCTAAGAAGAAGAACATTCACAAGGATTTACGAATAGCATTTCAAGGAGTTCCTGGAATAGTAAATATAATCCCAGTAGTTTCTGGAAATGAAAAAACAAGGGATCCAGTTTGCAAAGGGGTTGCTTTTGTCGACTTCAAGAAGGAGGACGAGGCACATAGGTACATCTACCAGACTTGCATATGTAATTTGAGTTTTCATATATATGAAAATATTCAGTTGGCTGCACTTGTTGTTGTGTTTTGCTAGATTTATGCAGAAATTCACAGGTAAAAGCATAGCCTTCGGCAAGGTTGAAAAGCAGATAAAATGTGAGATGGTGAAACTAAAGCTGCCAAAGCCTGAATTTGATCAATCAGTTGATGGTAGTAGTAAGGGCCCCTTTCAACAACAACGCATTCTCAACTCCGATGAAGAGATCAGTGTTTCACTGCTGCATTCATCGGAAGAGAGTGTAGCTAATGAAGCGGGTGAGAAGATGCATGATGTGTCTGGACAATGGGAAGAAGATGATGGAGGGATCAGTGACGCCTCAACCACCACTGGCTCTGAGTTAGCTGATGAACCGGAAGAAAGAAAAGATCCTGCTATTGAGAAAAAGGAGATGAGAAAAACAAAGAAGCATCCGAAAAAGGTGGCATCAAGACGAGTGAAACCCAATGTTCCAACCCTAGACATACCGGGATCTGCTAAGAAGTAAACCTCCCTAATACTATACAGAAGCACGAGAGCAGTAAACGTTCTTGTTTCCTTGCTAACATTTTTTTCAAAATGCAGGTTGAAAGTTAGAGAGCAAGCGGTGCTCTCAGGCGTGTTTTCAAAATATGGAGCAGCTGCTGCTTCGACTGTACAGGAAGAGAGTAGATAACAAATGACACTCGTGAACAAGAATTTTGTGTTTTCAAGAATGTGAGATAATTTCTGTTGCAACTCGTTCAGAAATGGAGAGTTGTTTTTGGGTTTATATTGCAAAATGTGGTTGAATTCATTCGACCTTTATCTTTACTGCTCAGTATATTTCCAGCTTAGATTGATGGACATGGTTGAGCATTCGACTCTGTATTCCATTTTCAGCTCAGTAAATGTGAAATTCACTCGGTCAAAGAAACAAGATGCCTACATTTACACACACCAAGTTTACATGATACAACAAGGTATTTATGCATAAAATTTCATGCTAATTTGCAATTGCATAAACAATTAATCATTTTTTCAATATCAATTCAAGATCAACGGTGGAAGGGGACCATTTAAAACCTCAAGAATCACGTTACAAAAAGAGTCAACTCAATATAGACATCCCCTCCAACAATGAGAGATTTAAGAATATGGGTCCGCAAATTTTTCATTTTAGAGGATTATTGCATTTTTCTCTTATTTTTCCTTTTCTTATTATTTTCATCACAAAATACAAAAATTGACCAAACTATCCAACAAGATATTTCAGTATTTGGGATCCAATTGAATCTCATATTTGCGCTTACTACTTAGTTTCTTATAGTTGGACTTAAGATGAGTTTTTTTAATCCTGCTTTTGTGTAAGTATTTTGTGGAAGTATTTGGTTAATTCTTGTAAATTTTTTATGTGAAAAGAATAATAAAATAAGAGGAAAATTGCAAAAATTATAATAAATGAAAAGGTTCGCATGCTCTGATATCACATTTTTTGATAGAGGTGCGAATTAGATCCCAAATACTGAAGTATTTCGCTGGGCAGTTCATGAATTTGTGCTAGAAAAATAAGAGAAAAATGCAATAATCCCTTAAAATAATAAAAGATTTGCATGCCCTGATTTTATATTTAAAAACAATCATCTTATTTAATCCAAAAAATTGAAAGATGATCCAATTTAATTACATATTCTGAAATCTCTCTACTAAAATAAGAAATCGATATACATGACCTAATTTTGGTAAATTTTATTATAACCTTGAGCAGAAAAAATGAAAATGTCCTAAAGTGGGATAATGGCATAAAATAGTAAAAATGAAAGTTGAAGATAAGAAAACAGTTTGAGCCTTGGGGGTGGATTGGGCGGTGAATAAGCTCGAAAAAATAAAACAAACTTTGATTTTCATTGGTTTCATTAAAATCACACCTAAAACCCAACTCCCATCCACCCCCCACCCACTCCCTAATCTCACCTCCGTCCACAAACTTGCTGACTCTCCCCCCACCCGTTCCGTACAACCTCAGCTCCACCACCCTTTTCCCCTACCCTACTCCTACACCACCCCCTACCTATACCTTTCCCCCTCCCCCTCTCATGCTATTGCTAACCTCACTTGTTACAGGAAGGGTTTCGCTAATCTTGCTGCGCTACTTGATGTTTTATTTTCTCTACAATTGATACGGTATCATACATATTTTGTGTTTATTCGCCCTTTTTATTTCTGGGTTTTGCTTTCTGTTATTTGTATGTTTTGGTTGATGAGAAGCTTCAATTTTGTTCAGAAGTTGGGGAAGTTTGGTTCTTCAAGTAGGAGATACGGAAACTCTGTAAGTTGATCGCTCTTATACTATTTATCGCTGAATGAAGAGTTTATGCTATCTTTGTGTCTGCTTAATCTGTTTTTTTTATTTCTTCAACTGATGCACCAGAAATAGCAGTGTTGTATAGCTTCTCCACAATAAAGGAATTGTCTTTATTGTATGAAGGTTTTGAACTTTGTGGTTTCAGCATGTAAACAGGGGCTAATTGAACGCCCCAGTAATTGGCCCAAAATTTGTTCTTGTGTTTGTCTTACTTCTGAATGAATTTGAGATGTCTGGTTGACTGAAATGCTATAGTGACATTAGGCATGTGTGTCTCATTGCAGTATCCTGCCTCCCTTTTTTTTTTTTTTTATGGATTTCTTGATGAGGAGAGGGATCTTTTTTTTCAGAAAATCTTGAGAACTGGAGGGAGATAAACTGTAATGATCGGTTTGTTTCGTGCATGTGGTCCATCAATATTCCCGGGAACTAAGCATTTCATTACTACAAGCCCATCGTGCAAAACTCTTTTTAATTCATGGGGAGCAAGCTTGCAGAATTCTAGTGCTAGGACAGTGAAGTTTGAATTGTTGTTTACAAGGCTTCAGTGTCAGAGCTATTCATCAAAAAAGTTGGGGGGAGGTAGTTCCCGTAAGGGGAAACTCGAGTCTAAACCACTAATGAAGGACGACAAGGAAGCCTTTTTTGTTCTTCGCAAGGGTGATCTCGTTGGGGTTTACAAAAGCTTAAGTGATTGTCAAGCTCAAGTTGGAACCTCGGTAATCACAAGTTCTCTGACATTGACTTAAATTTCTGCATATTTCTTTTCTATTTGGCTATATAATTATGCAGTGATTCCTAAAACTTGATGCAATTTTTGTTCACTGTTTGGTTCTAATTATCCCCACTTTATTGTAGACTTGTCATATATGGTTTCATCTTGTGTAATCATGCCTTTTCAATCATCCAACTTATGTGGTTTGCTAAAAATTTTAAACTATTTTTTGGATATATCTTCCAGAAAACTGCACTTCCCTTTTCCATGGTTGAAACTATATATCTCAAATTTGAATTCAAACCCAAACTGTGTTGCCATGGCTACGATTTGGTTGGAAGCAATTGAAACTGTTGTTGTAATTGATATTGTTGGGCATCATTAAAAATAACTCACTTGTTTCTTTATTTCCTATCAGATATGCGATCCTCCTGTCAGTGCATACAAAGGTTATAACATGCCCAAAGACACTGAGAAGCATCTCATGTCTAGTGGGCTTAAGAATGCTCTTTACTCCATTAGAGCTTCTGATCTTACTGAAGAACTTTTTGGCACTCTTATACCGTTGGTAATATTGCTCTTTCTCATCTACTGAAACTTGTAGAAACAGTGTGATTATTTTCAATTTTTTGCTGTTATATACATAGTTCAACCCTGCATGTTGCTAAATTATGAAATTTAATTGTCATTTACCTCTCTGAAACTGATAGGTATAAGACTCTTTCCTTTTGGAAATATACCAAAGTAGGGTTAAGTTAAGAATGTGTTTGTCAATATAGTGTGAAATGTGAAAATACAATATGTTTATTATCTGAATAATAAAGTGTAAAAGTGTATAATTCTTTTGGGAGACAAACAGTATTATTAGTGATAGTTTGTGGGATTTATATTGCAACATATATTGATAGTTATCAGGTATAATGTATTGTTATTTTGATAGTTGATAGGATAAGAGAATAACGTTTTACATTTATGAAAAGCAATTTCAGGCAGGAAAAGTACTACAACCTCCGTCCACGAAAATTCGTCCCGGTTTGACCGGACACGGGTTTTAAGAAATGTAATGGAAAGTGAGTTGAGAAAGTTAGTGGATTGTGAGTCCTACTTTTATATATTAGTTTTATAATAAAATGTGAGTAGGAATGAGTTAGTGGAATATGGGCTCCACTACCAAAAATGGTAAAAGTGAAATGGGACAAATTTTGGGGGACGGACGGAAATGGAAAAATGGGACAAATTTTCGTGGACGGAGGTAGTACTTTTCTTTTCCAGAGGCAATGCGTTTCACTAAATAGATATAGATTAAGTTAAATCATTCGACCGCTCCAACAAGTTGTAACCTATCTTTTAGATTAGATCTGAGTTCTGACATACTATAAGGTAAAACAATGTCTTTTAAGATGTCAGAGTTTATATATTCCTTGAAATAAACTCTAGTCAAATACCCTCTTAAATCATAGATAGTAAATGCAACAAACTCAAAGATGGTATAAAATCTTGTGGGCAAATAAAAAAGTTGTGAAGGAAGGAAACTTACTCTTCTTGAGTTCCAACATTGTCTTTTATTTTACTGTCTGGTTAAAATGCTCACACCAATAGTTGAGATATTTACAAAGATTGAATTCTTCACTCTGCAGCCTGCCTCATATAGAGGTGAAACATCTAGTGAACCTGTGTCAAAGAAGAGGCCACAGGAACCTATGTGGTCAGAATATGGGGTAAGTCAGATGTTTACCAATCTCCAATTCATTTTCAGTGAATGAGCTGGATTTATCTGCACTTTTTAATTCATAGATAAGTTAAAATTCAAGTTTGAAGTGTCATGGGTCCATGAGTGCAATGCAATTGAATACTGTATAAAAGATCTCCTACTCTCTATGTAACCAAAATTTGTAATCGGAGGAAAAACATATTGATCATTTTCTTTTGGATATGCTCTTGATAAATGAAGTTGAGAACTTCTTGTTATGCATGAGATTGGAAATGGCCATGGTGTTCTTTGTATGCATTAGTTTGTGTGTATTATTAAGTATTCTATTGGCTTAACATAGTCAGTGAGGGTCTTTTTAGCCTGAACACAACTTTAAGTGTTTTCATTTATATGATCAGTTTGATTGGAAATTTAACTAGGCACTGGTTTGTTTGCATTCAATTTGCAGGAGGCTGTTGGACCCGTCTTGACTGCAAGCGATGCATTAACAAAGCATTTTAAGTTAGACCCTTATAGAGTTGACCAGAATCAATCAGTTTGTGTGAGTGGCATATGGTTGGAATTCATAGTACTCATAACACTTTCTTTTTTAATTAGTTTCAATATAAAAGCTTGTCTACTTATAAAGTGTCACTCAATTCATAGTAAAAGATATAGTAATGTTGAAAATAATAAGCACAAGTTTCTGTGCTTAAAAAGTTATCTATGTGTCCTTCACAGCGGTCATGTACTATCGAGTTTGATGGTGCTTCAAAGGGAAATCCGGGTCAAGCAGGGGCTGGAGCTGTACTGCGATCTGATGATGGAAACTTGGTGAGTAGATTGCTCTGTTGAGAGGTTGTATGTCTTTATTGCTCTGGTAATGAGATTGACATTTTTCACATATTAAGATTTGCAGGCTACGTGAAGGCTTAGGCGTTGCCACCAATAACTTTGCTGAATATCGCGGCTTTATACTTGGGTTAAGATATGCACTCACAAAAGGTTTTACAAGTGTTCGAGTTCGAGGTGACTCCAAACTTGTTTGCATGCAGGTATATGTCCCTGTTAAATGTTAATGAGTAAGAATTTCTATATCTGAGCAGGGGCTAGGGAAAATAGTCATTCTGGCTCTTTTTCTCCAATTTGTTGCACTAATGATAACTGCAGTTCCTTGTTTATGGCCCGCTTTATTCAAAACATTCTGTGTCCCATTTTCACTTTCTTCTTTTTCTTTTTCTTCATATTTACAAGTATTAGTCATAATGTAATGTTAAATTGAACATATAGGGGCTTTTTTAAATTGTTGGGCAGCTGAAAACTTGGATAATGTTTTTAGTTGATGGTAATCTATCATTGTAGCATGTATGTCTTAGGTCTTTGCAGCATTAAGAGGTTTAGATCCTTGCAGCATGTTTGTTTTAGTATGCTTTTTGGTCTAGCATAGCTTCCTTCATTCGTTTATCTTTGCCTACGAGGCATGAAACCTATGATTTCTCTGGTAGATTCAGGGATTGTGGAAGGTCAAAAACCAAAATATATCTGGCTTGTTTGATGAGGCTAAGAAATTGAAGGATAGATTTCTCTCGTTCCAGATTATTCACATTTTAAGGGTAAGTTCAAGACAACGACACGATCTGCGTAGTGCAACTACCTGCTATATCATCATGATTGAGATTAACTCGTTATTTCTATCTTCTTAAAAGGACTTAAATTCTGAGGCCGATACCCTGGCTAACTTGGCTGTAGATCTTGCTGGTAATCTGTTAATCCTCTTACTGTTAATCAATTTAGTTATGAAAGCTACATCATTTTGATCTGGTTTGGTATGTGGCTGCAGAGGGACAGATTCAGGAGGAGATCGATAAATAACTTCGACTGACAAGAACCTTGCGCTTCTTCTTCCTAACGCAATTTTGCATTTTTTATTGGCATTTTCTTATTTTCTTGGATTTATTGGTTGCCTCTGTATCATCTACTGTTGCAATTTTGAACAGTTAATATGTTAAAGTGGAATGTAAAGTATCAGTGGCAAAGGGCTTTTAGTTTTCAGTTTTAGATGCATGATCTTGAACTAGCTAGGTCTTTATGCAACATGGATGCTTGTCAAAATTTCTCAGTAATTATAAAACGTTACCCACAAATCTCTCCTCTATACACAGTTTTATACTAGTACTACTAACAAAATTTGTGTTGGAAATTGGCTATTTGGATAAGCTAATTATAGTTTGGTTTGTCATTTGTCAGTAAACAAAAAAGAATTATATATAGTACTGTATTCAGTAACTACATTATAGAGGATATAAAGTTAGTGCATTAACTTTCTCACAACAATGTGCTGAGATATTGTCTTCAAAGTGTGTGAAAAGAAGGTAATTTGCTTGAAAATTGTACTTTGTCCTGCAATTCTAAAACTCTGCGGTAGTAAAAATAATACTCCTTTCGTCCCATTAATTATGCAACATTTGTTTTTCAGCATGAGATTTTATATGGTTTTGCTCCGCGTGTTAAGTTGGGATGGAATGAGTAAATTTTAATATTTTCCTCATTTTTGTACAAGGTTTAATTTAGGGTGAGTATCTAATGTGTCAACTTAAATTTTCAACATTTACAACACCACTGATGAATTTTATTAATTTTCTCAAAATATTTAGCAAATTAACTATGTCATCAATTTAAAACACATGTGTGTTAAATTAAAACACACTATGAAATTTGATTTTTTTTTTTGTTAAATGAAAATTTGAGATAAACTTTAGAATTCATAACTTTTACTAGTCATTTCATGGTTGAGTATCTAATGTGTGAGTATACTTAGTATACTTAATGATAATTTGACATATATTCATAATTTTAATGATAATTTATCAAAACAATAATTTGTAATTAGTACTATTTTCTAAAGTATACTTAGTCCCACATGATAGCTTTAATTTTAAAGTACTCTTGATAATTTTATTTTATAAAGTTTGACTTGATTTTGAATTAAACACTTTTATTATTGTGATTAATTCGCACATAGTGATCTAAATTTAATATATGTGTTTTTTTTTAATTATATACCCATGTACATGGATGTGCTTAAAAAATATCCATTTTTAAAGTTATAATATACTTTCAACATCGTGCAGCCGCGTGACATGTAACCAGGGGCGGACATAAGTGGTGCCATGGGGGATCCTTGAAACCCCCAACTATTTTCATTATTACTATGTATGATATATTCATAATAGAAGAAAATACTAATGCAAGATGTAGTAGAGTTGGTTGGCTACTGTGACTTGGAAACTTGAGGTTAGTGTTCGACTTTAGAGCTGGACATTGTTTGTGGTTTTTTGATGCTACACAGTTACTATTTAATTAGTTTATTTTATATTTTTTTACTTTAGTAAATTTTTTTACTTCTTCATTTGTATAAATATTAAGTAATGATATTTATAACTTAAAATAAAAATAATACTCCCTCCGTTTTATGGAAATAGATTAGTATTCTTTTTTGGGACCTTCCAATATAGTAAAGTCATTTCTATATTTTGCTCTGTCTCATACTTTTCCACCTCTTTTACTTTATTCTCTCTTCATTTCTCTTACTTTATTCTTCCACTTCACATATTAAATATGTATTTCGTAATCTCTGTGCTGAAAAGATATGCATCTATTAATATGGAACGAAGGGAGTAATTCTTTAGAGTTCATATATTAATATTAGTAAATATAATTTGAAAATTAGATTTTTTATTTTAAAATAAATATATTTCTTAATTATTTTGGTGACGCCAATAATACCATATGCAACAATTGTTAACTATAATTTGGACCCTCCCACTAAAAAAATCCTGCGTCCGCCACTGCATGTAACTTGCAATATTGTAAACATAAACATGCAATATACATTTATGGAAGTTTTAGATTGATTTCCGCATATTACATGTTAGTTATAGGCAGATTGCATTTTTTATTTTGGAGTTTTGCATTTTAGACATCGACTGTTTAATTTGCATTACATATATTGATGAATTGCATTTATATATATAATTTATTTTGCATTGTATGCAATTTAGGTTTATGATGCAAAACTCAATAATATAAAATGCAATATGCCTATAACTAAAATTCAATATGCGGAAATTCATATACAACTTCACAAATGCATATTGCATTTTAGTGTTCATAATATTGAATTTTTAGTACCACGTGCAACACGAGATTGGAAGTACCTTGTGACTCTAATTAAGGATGTGTCCTAATGCTCCCTTGTATGTATATAATATAAATATCAGTTGAACATTTAATTCATATAATTGTCTTATTCGTGTATATATAATGACTCAAAATAGATTAGATTTTTACAGTACAATTTTTATCTAATGCAACACATTTAGGCTTTAGTTTTCATAGTAGTACTATAATAGCATCTCCAATAGCGGCTAGCCGATTCGCGTCGCTAGCCGGTCGGCTAGCTGAACTATTGGAAACGGTCAGCCGCGAATCGGCGAAAAAATCAGCGTGTGCTAACCGATTTGAGGGCGCTGGCCGCCATTGTGGCGTGCCGATCGGCCAGCGCCCAATTTTCGTTTTTTTTTTTTAAATTTTTGAAAACCTATATATACGCGATTTTAGTTTCATTTTCATTTGCACCACTTGTTTTAACGAGTTTTCTCTCTCTCTAAATTTTTGTACAAGAGAAATATCGAGCGATGGACAACAACAACGAGTCCAGGCCCTCCATCCTTTACTCGTCGCCCTCGCCCGGTTGGCCAAAGCGGGCGCAACGGGCAGCGAGGGGAGGATCCCCCCTATCGCCCGGGGGAGGTCATCTCGGCACCCCCCCACGCGCGTACACTTTATTCTCGCGTGCAAAGACGGAGGAACGGATGTACAAGGTCTTCCAAGAGTGGAAGGCCGCAACCGGACCCCACGGAGAAGAGGTTTCTCCACTCGATGCTCGAGAACATGCGAGGTGGATTTGGATGCCACGAGGGCACTGGTGGGGAGCTCAGACGCGGGCTCAGATACCCCGAGTGGCGGCGGCGAGGACGGCGGGAGGCGACGACGAGGAGTAGAGAGCGGCGGGGCTCGTGTATGGAAGCCCGTTTTTTTTTTTTAAACCATGTATTTTTTTTATCTATGTACCTTTTTTTAATGAAATGAATGAATTTTCCCGTATATGTCTCCTAAATTTAATTCCGTAAATGAAGTTGTTTTTGAATTATTTTTATTGCGGCAGGCCTAAGGCTAGCCTATTTGAGTAAAATGCTGATGTGGTAGGTGGATTTTTAGTGCTGATGACGTAGCAGAGAGAGAGAGTGGCTGGCTTATGGCTGGCCTATTCTTATTGTGGATGCTCTAATATTTGGATTCACCATAACTTTACATACATATATTAGTAAAATTTAGTGATCTTTATAGGAACATACAATAATTTTAATTTGTGCATTCATAGATGATATTTTATCAGTGAGAAATGATATGTTGAGCATATTATTTGAGCGACACTTGAGCGTGAGTATATTTTCTCTCTCCTCACTTCCTCTCTATCTCTTTCTCCTCCCTTCCATGTTTCTCTTTTATTTTCATTGTCATCAATTTCTCTTTCTTCACCCGCTTTTGCTTCCGTCTAATTCAACTAGAGGGAAGAAGAAATCCTCACTCACTTTCTCATCCCTTCGAGTCAACCTAGTAGAAAGAAGAAATCCCTACCGAATTTCTCATCCTTTTGATTCAATCCAACAGAAAGAAGAAGAAGAAATCATCACCCGACTTTCTAATTCCTTTGATTCAACCCAGCCGGAAGAAGAAGAAAAAAAAACTTGGATACAGTTAAGTTCTGGCGAAATGAAAGATTTCGGAAAAAAAGATTCATTTCGCTGACCTTTCAAAATTTAGGATTAAATAAATTTAGGACCTTTCGTAATTTGGGATTGTGGCATGCATATTTTTCAGAATAAGGGATTGCTGATTTTTTTTTTTTTTTATCTTGTTTTAATTCTTTTTAATATTGTTTTCCTCCAACCATTTATCAATTACCTAAATTACTCCCTCAAATATTTTACCTAATTTCTTAAAATTCAGTGACGTTTCTATAATCACTTCCAAACCACCAGCCTTTTTTATTTGAAGCCTGCTTCTCCTCTCTCCTCCATGCCGCCTTTGCTCTTCACCGCCTTTATTGTCTCTTTTCTTTACTCTAGACCCGTCTCCATCCTCCTTCACAGCGCCTTCACTGTTCGAAATAATCGTTGAAGAGGAGTTTTGATGGTTGCTCATCTATATAAATATGTTGTTTTTTGGATTTTTTTTTTTAAAAAGTCATAAGTGAATACATGTTTCTGGATGGTATGCGATTAAAAATTGTCTATTTCTTTCACTTAAAAGTTAAAAGCATAGCTTGTTCACGTACGGAGATGTATGGAATTGTCTTGAACAAAATTATTTATTTAAATGGACTAAAGAATTATTCACGTACAGAGATCTACAATGATATGCAAATCATCAATTTTATAATATTTCTTACAATATTATTATATAGAGGTGTGTTATATTGCTAACTGTTTAAATTGCTAAGAGCATTCACAATGGTTGGTGAGCGACGGCTAGCCGATTTCCAGCGCTGGCCAGTCCGCTCGCCGAACCATTGCAATCGGCGAGCGCCATTTCGGCGAGAAATTCGGCGAGCGCTGGCCGATGCGCTCGCCGCCATTGTAGTCTGGCGATCGACGAGCGATCGGCCAGCGCATTTTTTTTAATTAAATTTTCAAAACACTATATATACGCGATTTTCACGTCATTTTCATTCGCACCACTTGTTTTAACGAGTTTTCTCTCTCTCTTAATTTCTGTACAAGAGCAACAACGCGAAATGGATAATAACAACGAGTCTACTCCAGCGACGAGCGGGATTCAAACTCCCACGGTACCTGTGGGAGCTGGATAGGGGCCAATGGGCGGGTACTACAACATGTACCCTTGGCAGCAGATGATGTCCGGGATGGCAGCCGGGGGTACTATGGGAGCCGGGGGGATGCAGATGATGCCGCGAGGCAGGGCAGGGGGTACCAGGGATGCAACCCAGTATGCAGATGATGCCCGGTTGGGGAGTCGGGATGCAGATGATGCCGGGGTGGCAGGCGGGGGTGCAGCCCGTGATGCAAGGGACGCCGGGGGAGACAATGTCTATCGCCCCAGTCTTGATTTTTTGACTGCGTCTTCCCACACATCGACCCCAGTGGAGACTCAATTCACTGGAGATGAGACTTTCTCCTTAGAGGAGTTGTTGGAACAAGTCGATCGATACGATGCCACTCCCAGGGATACAGGGGAGTCGGTCAGGGGCGGGGGCAGGGTCGGGGCGCACCGAAGAATAAGAAGAAGGGCAAAAAGGTGGTTGGCGAGTCGTCGCAGCCGGCTGATGGCGGCAGCCCGGCACGGAGGAAGTGGACGGATGATGAGAACGTCGCACTGTCCAAGGCTTGGGTGTCTGTTTGCGATGATCCCCTCGTTTCGAACAATTAGAGGATCGTCAACATGTGGGCTAAAATTGCAGCAGCCTACAAGAGGAATTGCCTGCATGGGAAGGCATACAGCGGGGAGGAGTGCCGGAAGGGGTGGGAGCGAATCAGGGCTGCGGTCTCCCGATTTGCGGGCTTGTACACCAACGCCTCCGCATGAAGACCAGTTGCCAAACTGACGAGGACTGCATGAGGATATGGAAGAAAGTCTTCCCTGTGTCGGGGATGTATAAGGAATTCACCTACTGGAACTGCTATCTGCTATCTGGTGCTGATGGATTCCGAGAAGTTTCGGGCGGGTGTCCATGTTGGTTGGCCGAAGAAGCAACGGCTGAACTATGCTGGTGATTACAGCGGCGGTTCCCATGACCTCCCCGAGGATGTTCAGGAGTTCCCGTCCCTTCCATCGTTTACTCACCGCACTCGCCCGGTTGGTCAAAGGCGGGCGCAACGAGCAGCGAGGGGAGTCGCCCAGGGGTCCCAGGAGGTCCAGTCGGCATCCCCCTGCTGGAAAGTCGTCTACCAAGCTCGCCTTCTTCGCGCGTCAACAAACGCGTAAACATATGCACAAGATCTTAGCTGAATGGAGGGAGACAACTGACCCGTGGAGAAGAGGTTTCTTCACTCAATGCTCGAGAGTATGCAGGTCGATTTGGATGCCCCGCGGCACGGTTGGGGGGATCAGACGCGGGCTCAGATGCCGCAGATTTGGGGGTCCCGGGTGGCGGCGAGGATGGCGGCGACAGCGACGAGGAGTAGAGTGGGGTGTGTGGAAGCCCGGTTTTTTTATTATGTAATTTTTTTAGTTAATGTACTTTTTTTATATTTAAATAAAATTAATGAATTTTCCCTTATATGTGTCGTAAATTTAATTCCGTATTTTGTGTTTTAATTCTGTAAATTTTTAGTTGTTTTTTTAATTTTGTTTGATGTGGCTAGCCTATGGCTAGCCTTTTGCTTGTCCAGTTGTTTGTCCTGATGATGTGGCAGGAAGAATTTTAGTGCTGATGATGTGGCAGGAGGAGTTTGTGGCTAGTCTATGGCTGGCCTATTGTCATTGTGGATGCTCTAACTCCGCTAACTCATCAATATAGTATATTAAAAATGTCAACACGGTGACTTCAAAATGTCAAACACATAATATCAACACATTATATTAAAGTTCAAAAATATTATGTGTTGACATTTTAATGTCATCGGTTGACATTTTTAATACACTGCGTTGATGAGTTAACAAGTTAGCAACTTAAGAAAGTTAGCAATTGATCACACCCCTTATTATATAAGTATGAAAAATATATAAAAAAAAAACTGGACAAATCCTTTGTAGAAACGGATGGATCTATGATTTTGTAGAATTTAGGTAAAATATTTGAGGGGGTAATTTAGGTAATTGATAAATGGTTGAAGGAAAATAATACTAGCAAATACTCCCTCCGTCCCGCTTAAGATGACACGTTTTCCTTTTTAGTTTGTCCCAACTAAGATGACACATTTCCTTTTTTGGTAACTTTCTCTCTCCAATTAATACACTCAACCACTTTTTCTCACTCCTATTAAAATATCCATCTTTCTTTATCTCTCTACTTTAATACTTACACCCACCTTCTCTCTCTCTAATTAAACACTTTAACCAATAACTCCTAAAACCCCGTGCCGGCTAAGCAATGTGTCATCTTAGCCGGGACGGAGGGAGTAATAGAAATAAGATAAAAAAAATCAGAAATCCCTCCTAAAAAATACGCATGCCTCGATCCCAAATTACGAAAGGTCAGCGAAATTAATAACAAATTTTGAAAGGTCAACGAAATTAATCTCTTTTACCGGAATTGATATCTATATCTATACTAATATAAAAAGCGAGTTTTGGCGTTATTTAGAAATACTTATAAGTTTTGTCCTTATTTATAATATTGATAACTTAAGTTATTCATCAATACATAATTGCATCATTTTTTAGTGGAGAACCGTTTCTATCAATGAGAAAGAGGTGCAAATTACATTCTCTCACTTTTCCCAAAATCAATTGTGAAATAATTATTATATTTTCCATCATTATTATGCTTTAAATTTTCAACGGCAGTTTTTTAAGACGCCTTTTCATCTAATCGTATTTATGGTAAATTAATTTGTAGAATATTATTGTGCGTTAAAGTTGAAAGGGGCAGTTTTTTTGTGCAGTTCAAGAGTCCCGGATCTTTGGTGTAGTTGATACGCTATTTTAAACCCTAAATACGTCAGAGTTTTGATCAAGTAGCTTAGATATTTTTTAGTATATAAATTTGGATTAGTGTAGATTAATATTTCTATAATTTTATTCGATCACTACGAGTCATAGGTATAAATTTGAAGGTGAGTTACACCAATAATCAATGTTATACCATGAATAATAATTTGTTACGTTAATCCATTTAATATGATTTGAAATTATAAATACCCCTTTTAATTTTTCATTTTTTATAACTTCCATTAGTTTAATGGTGATTTAATACATGATTCTTCATCTCCTCAAATCATGTATATAAAAGACATGGAGGTGTAGATGAATTCCATATTTCAACTTTACTCATGTATATGTTTTTTTTATATATAATAACAATATAATATTAGATTGTATATAGGAGTATTGTGATTTGTGTTGCTCGGTTCTCGACTAGACATCAAGTTCGTGAGTGCAATTGAATTTGAGGTGCTTCAACTCGATATAATAGAAGTTATTTGTGTCTAAACGTTTTTTTGGTGGAAAATGCTTAGTCACCTGCTACAACACTCTACCTTAGCTTCGCTGCTCCTTCGCCCCGTTGCATCCATAACCAATATGCCAAGTAGGCAACCTAGAAGAGGTAGTAAGATGAAAGAAGACGACGTTATGACAATGTTGGGCGAAGAAGAGGAAATAAGTATATGCATTATTGTATATATTGAATTTTTAATTTGTAATTGTAACAATTTGTTGTGTGAAATAAAATATTCGTAGTGATTGTTGATAGAAAAATATTGGGAAAGCTTCTTCATACGTTAACATAATAATTGAATTTATTACAATATTTATTTCCACAATTGCACTTATTAATACATATAATATGCACTATATAATTTCATGGAATTAGCGGTTACAATAGTTAATATCATTATGATATGTTTTATTGTATTTTAATTTTTTGAATTATTACTTTTTTGTATTTAATGTATAAATAATCATCTTTCATTATAGTATTTCAATTTGTATCAAGATCTTTGTTTATAAAATATTAATAAGCTAATGTGTAATTTAGATAAAAATATAAATGCATGATTGAAAATGTATAAATAACATGTTTTCTAAATTTCTTATATCTAACTAAAATATATTTACACATCTAAATTTATCAAAATATTAAATTTAAGTATAAGCTGTATCATTTCAGGCCAGCCATGCTCTTACTTAGATACTATTAGTATTTTTATTTCTCTTTTATTAAAATTGAATTTCTATTAAGTTGTTTATATTGAACTTTAATTTAAAATTATATATTTACAATTTTTTATACTTTAAAAGTTATTTGATTTTATTTTTTGAATGATAAATTTTTATTATCTTATTTCTCAATATGAAATAAGTGTGAAGAAATAAAATAGTCGTGCATCGCACGGGGTGATATTAGTCCCCAATAATAGGCGTCCCCAATAATAGATGCACGGGGTGATACTAGTCCCCAATAATAGGCGAGTAATTTCCATATTTTTATTGTTTTCAATTTTTGTTAACTTTCTTTTACCCATTGATTGAATTCAAGGATTCAACTGAATTCTCGCAAAATTTATCTTCATTGTTGCTTAATCAATATTTTCTGCCATGCACGCAAATTTGTGTTTTCTTCTCTTTTTTTCTGAATCAATTATCGACAACGCTTTTATTAAAAAATTTAATTGCAATAATATCTATGGCAATAGGCAAGAGTGAATAAGAAATTTTTGTGGGTTTCACATGTCTGCAATTTTGGTTTTAGGAGAAACTAAAAGCACATGTTTTGTGGAATGGAATATGAATTTTAGAGAAAAAAATCATTGAGAGGAAACTGCTTGGGTATGAATAATGTCGATGGAGAATTAGATTTGCAGAGCGCTCAGGACATCTCTCCTTTATCAATTTAAATAAACAATTAAAACATCTAATTACGATATTATGAAAAATAAGATTAAAGTTATTTAATACTATCAAATGAAATGATAGTTGATGTATAAATTGCAATGATATTTTAATTGAGGAATAAAATGCAAAACCTACTACTAGTATAAAATAGAGGCCCAGCCCATTAGGTTGCTGCCTCACCTTAACTTACTCTCTTCTTCTTGCCGCCATTGTTGCTGAGGCCGCCACACCATCTCCAAACACCGTAAGATCCTCACTCCTCTCGCTTTTTCTTCTTGGTTTCCAGGAATAAGTCTTCCTGTTTGGTTTCTACGCTGCTCAAGGTTGTTTTTAGTTTAATTTGAATTGCTGTTTTTATACTTTTATTGAAAATTTAATTTTTGTTTGATGTTTCATTTATGTAAGTGAAATCAGTTGATATTACTCCGTATTCAATTTCGGTGAGCCTTATTGCAACAAATTGAAATTACCTGGCCAGGTTATAGTGATTGTTCTGTGTCTAGCTGATTTTCCGTTGCTTCTTTTTGTTTTTAATTGGTTGGTAATCCATGCCTCGATGGTTATTTTTGCTGCAGTTGTGTGTCAAGTCGTATTTATCCGTGAGAGAGTGGTATAAGCTGATTTTATTCTGCAAGTTTACTCATTTTTATTATTGCTTCTGTTTGTGTTATTTGCTATATCAATTAGCTTGTTTTGTTTTGTTTGTCTGGTGATTTGAATTCTCATAATGTTATGTTGTTTAGGATAAAGAGTAAGCCATGGTTCAGTACAATTTCAAGAAGATTACTGTTGTCCCCACGGGGAAGGAGTTCATCGATATTATTCTTTCTCGTACACAACGCCGAACCCCAACCCAAGTGCACAAGGGATATGCCATTTCGCGTCTTCGGCAGTTTTATATGCGCAAGGTGAAGTTCACCCAGCAGAATTTTCACGAAAAGCTGTCAACAATTATCGATGATTTCCCCCGGCTGAATGACATCCACCCTTTCTATGGTGATTTGCTGCATGTTCTTTATAACAAAGACCATTACAAGCTTGCTCTGGGCCAAATTAATACTGCAAGGAACCTGATTGGAAAGATTGCCAAGGACTATGTCAGGCTATTGAAGTATGGGGATTCTCTCTATCGCTGTAAGTCTCTGAAGGTTGCTGCCCTTGGGCGTATGTGTACTGTTATCAAAAGGGTTACCCCTAGTTTAGCTTATCTCGAGCAGATAAGACAGCACATGGCTAGGTTGCCTTCTATTGATCCGAATACTAGAACTGTGCTGATCTGTGGGTACCCCAATGTTGGAAAGAGTTCATTCATGAACAAGATCACGAGAGCCGAAGTTGATGTACAACCATATGCTTTCACCACAAAGTCATTGTTTGTTGGTCATACAGACTACAAATATCTGAGGTATCAAGTGATTGACACTCCTGGGATTTTGGATCGTCCGTTTGAAGATCGGAATATCATTGAGATGTGCAGCATTACAGCTCTTGCACATCTTAGAGCAGCTGTGCTGTTTTTCCTTGATATCTCTGGTTCTTGTGGATATAGCATTGCTCAGCAGGCTGCTCTTTTCGATAGCATCAAGTCTTTGTTCATGAACAAACCCCTGATTATCGTCTGCAACAAGACTGACTTGCAGGCATTGGAAGGGCTTTCTGAGGATGATATGAAACTGGTCATGGAGATGAAGTCGGAAGCTATGAAAACTCTAGTAGGCCAAGGGGGTGAGGCAACTGATGGCAGTAATGTACTCTTGACTATGAGTACTTTGACTGAGGAAGGAGTAATAGCTGTAAAGAATGCTGCTTGCGAGAGGCTATTGGATCAACGGGTGGAACAGAAAATGAAGTCCAAAAAGCTGAATGACTGTCTGAACCGATTCCATGTTGCCATGCCTAAGCCGCGTGATCAGAAGGAAAGGCCTGCTTGTATTCCCCAGGCTGTTTTGGAAGCCAAAGCTAAGCAAGCTGAGGTTGATGCTGAGAAGGAGGAGAGGAAGCTGGAGAGAGATCTTGAAAATGAGAATGGAGGTGCTGGTGTGTACTCTGCTAGCTTGAAAAAGCGCTATATTCTTGCGCATGATGAATGGAAAGAGGACATCATCCCAGAGATTCTTGATGGGCACAATGTGGCGGACTTCCTCGACCCGGATATATTAATGAGACTTGAGGAGTTGGAGCGAGAAGAAGGTGTCCTCCAAGGACTGGAGGAAGATGATGATTTTGAGATGGACGGGGCTGAGCTGACCCCTGAAGAACAGGCTGCACTTACAGAGATCAGGAAGAAGAAGAGTTTACTTATCCAACAGCATAGAATTAAAAAGAGTACTGCCGAGAGCCGACCAACTGTTCCCAGAAAATTCGATAAAGATAAAAAGTTCACATCTGAAAGAATGGGGAGACAGCTATCTTCCCTTGGACTTGATCCATCGATGGCTATTGACCGAGCTCGCAGCAAATCTAGGGGCCGCAAGAGGGAGAGGTCCACTGATGGAGTAGAGTCTATGGATGTTGATGGTGATAAACAAAACAAGAAAATGCGGTTGAAGTCAAGATCTATGTCTAGGTCAAGGTCTATGTCCAGACCACCGGGTGAAGTTGTACCAGGGGAGGGCTTTAAAGATTCTGCTCAGAAAAAGAAGGCTATTAAGATTGCTAAAAGTTCAAGCAAAAACAGGAACAAGGAGGCTCGTAGAGGAGAAGCAGACAGAGTCATACCAACTCTCAAACCTAAACATTTGTTTTCCGGCAAAAGATCAACTGGCAAAACAGACAGACGCTAGTAAAATCAAGGTAAATATTAGCTCAATGATATCTACTAATTTCTCGCATTCTCTATGTTGCTAAGCCAAAATATTATGCTATTGTTCATTTCATCATCCTTTTGGTCTTTCATTGAAACTGTCTGTTCATTTGTAGACTTCATATTATTATTGTGTTACACTGTTATTCCTGTTTCTAATTTTTGTGAAATGCAAGTGTGTTCTTGTATTCTTGGACGTCCTTGTTATCAATGCTCACCCAAAAATCTGAAACTTATTTTCTCTCATGTCTGATGCAGATCATCTTTGCTGCTGTATGGTGCTGCTGTGGGACTCAAGTTGTGGTGGCTAGTGTTTCAGTCTAGATGTTTGTTTTGGTTTAACCCCATATGTTGGAACATGTTTTATTTTACTCAATTTTGGCCCGAAGTGTTTTATTGTTCATGGATGCATTTTGATAACTCTTGTTATAGTAAAAGCATATGAATTTTGTTTGTTTGTTATTCGATTAGTGGAGTTTATAAGTGAATAGTTTGTATGCAGCTGGCCGAGGTGATTGGCTCAAGTAATGCTTCTCACCAAGTTAACAGCTGCACATATCACAAAATAATGGTATCAACAACCAGCTCTTGTCTCCCTCAGTTTCGCGGTCAAGATAGAGAGTGCCGTACATGTCTTCAATTTTGATTTTCTATTTTTTTTAAAAATATTATTTGCATACCACTACTCTAATACTCTTTATTTGTTTTGGTAAACATAAATTGGTGTTTGGTGTCTAAATTTATGGTACTTGTCACATATATTTGTTATGGAGAAAATTGGATTAAACCACTGTTTCAGTACTGTTTGTATTTCGTTTGAACCTTTTCGATTATTGCAAGGTTTTAAATCATTTTACAACTTTTGTCCATGAAAATAATTATTTTTTCTTTTTTTTGGATAGTTTATTAAAATTAGTCTTTATCTATTTATGATAAATTTTTCATCTATAATGAGTTTTATTTTGTACTAATAATATTTTAATCACTTTAATTTCTTCAATTTTTACTTTATCAAGGAGTATGTGTTAAAATATGTAAAAACTTTTGATTTGGATGGAGGTAGTGTTTATTTCATGAAATGATAATATAGTAATTTTAAATCATACATATGCAAACGTTAATAACCAGGCAAGAAAGATGAAATCTGAAAAATTATTAGTAAGAGTTTAGAGAGGGAGTGTTATAGTAGTAGCAGTATTTGATTTGAGTGAGAAGATATAGAAAATACGTTTCTTGTCGAATTTGTTGGAGTTGGGCCCTACTTGCGTGCGAGGCAGTAGGAGTATAAAAAGTGCACCGCCTTGGAGCGTAAGAAAGCATAATAGGGACGACGGTTTCTCTCTCAACATCCAAAATCAAGTGATGGCGGCGCTGTTGAGGCGACCGGCTCTCACCCTAACCCGAACCTGCTCCACTGCATTTTCGGAGCCGTTTAGCTATCGCGGCTATGCGACGCGTGCACCTCCGGCGGAGCTACTTGACCATGCCGCGCCAACCCTGGTTGCCACGCTGCCGGTCAACATTGAGCGTCGTGTGGTCCTGTACGACGGCGTTTGCCACCTTTGTCACGCCGGTACATTTTTGTCGAAATATAGCTATGCAGTCTCTGATCTATGCTTATTATTTTGTTGCGTCTTATAATTCCAGATTTTCCCCTTCTTTCTCTCGATTTTGGGGGTTTATCTGTGTGTTTTTCTACATTTCGGTGATATTTGTGCTGTTTCATCGTTTAATCGCGCATGTAGAGAGGTTTCGTTGTACATTTTCCCTAAACCCTAAGAATCTCAAAATTAGCATGTGCTATGTTCTTTCTGGTGAGTGTATTTCATTTTCTGAAGCAATATTTCCCTTGAATTCTATCAATATTGTAGGAGTGAAATGGATCATAAAGGCCGACAAGGATAGGAAAATAAGTTTCTGTTGTGTGCAATCAAAAGCAGCTGAACCTTACTTGAGCCTATGCAGAGTGAAGCGTAAAGACGTTCTTCGTCGCTTCCTGTTCGTTGAGGGCCCCAATTCATACCACCAAGGCTCTGCTGGTAATCGCTTGTCCACAGCCAAGTAGCATCAAATGAAGCATAATGTTGGCTGATGATACTTTTTTTGTGTGCAGCTGCTTTAAGGGTTTGCTCATACTTGCCCCTGCCTTACTCTGCCTTGAGTTCTCTCATGGTTATTCCGGCTCCGTTGAGGGATGCTGTCTATGACTATGTGGCAAAGCGGCGCTATGACTGGTACGGAAAAGGAGATGACTGCCTGGTCCTCAACGAAATTGAGCTGCTCGAACGCTTTGTCGACTGGGAAGAGCTTCTGGAGCGCAGCAAATCCAAACAAGAATGAGGCTCCTTTTGGGACATAATGTGAATATGTTGTTCTTCCACTGGACACAATTCCACAACCTTGTGTGTGTGGTGTTTTTGGTTTGATGTTTAGTGAAATTTGAAACCGTCACAAGGGAGCTGATCATGCTAGCATCTTCAATATGATGGTTCTTGAATTTAGATGAAATAAATCAATGTTTCTAGATATTCTGAACTACTTTCATTTCTCAAATAGTACAAATATAGTTGGATTGACATAAGTTGAGGCGTTCTATGCTGTAGGATAACTTCACTTTTTGGCTAACTATTCTACAAATAAGATTTGAATTCTAGGTGCTAGTCCATTCTTTCCAGTCTTTGTCTACATGAGCTTGTGCCCATTTTATGGCTGCTCGGGCAGCCTGCGGTCCTCCGGGCAAGCCCTTTTCGTTGATGGTATCCGCCATATCAATGAAAGGAAGCACCAAGAGTGTTCCTGGACCACCATACTCGGAGTGCAAGAAGTTATCGAATATCTATTACAAGTGAAACACTACACATTCAGCGGTTGCAACAGTCTTCATACAAACAAAAATAGATGTTTTGAATATAGATTTCTGATATCTGATGTTCAGCATGAATATAATCCTCTGTTTTTAAGTCAACCATTATTTGAACTCCATCCCAACCACCAACTGAACTTTCAAAGAGTGAAATACTACTCCACAATTCTACTAGTATATCCCAAGGTGGCGTTCGGTTGCCATGACTAATAATCATGAGACTATTGATCTAGAATTAAGTTGTAGGATTATTTTAGTTGGAGGAGAGAGGCTATGACTAATTATCATGAGACTATCCATCTAGGATTAAGTTGTGGGGGTTAATCTTATGAACCAAACATGATACATATTTAATCATGAGATTTAGTCTTGCCAATCGAACACCCCCTAAGAAAACCGCTTTCTAAAATTCAACATTACAACAGCAAACAATCATCAAGAATATGCATTAACGCTGCAAGTTAAATCCTCCCTATTAGTCCTAATTTGCTAATACAGCATGATAAAATTAGCATTGAAATCCCAATTCATTATTGAAAGAGAAGTAAAGAGATTGGGGGAAGTACCTCAGTACAGACTCCAACAACTTCATCTAGGGAATCTCCAAACATATCTTTCTTGGCCAACTTCTTCTGCAAATGGGACTTAAACTTTTCAGTCTCCTGGCGAAAGAGAGAGAGATTCATTATCAGACAACTGAAATTGCAAAACATAAAAGGCGGACGAAGCAAGTAAAAAGGGAAAAGAATAAAGCTGACGGATTCAGCGAATTCGGGAATTGGGTCGGGGAATTTGTACTCCTTTTCAGCTCTGCAAATGAGGTTTGATTTGGTGGTCTTGAGAAGCAGAGGAGGAGTTTTAGGTTTGGACTTGGTAGTGGATGAGGAAGCCAAATTAATGGAAAATAAGAGATTTGACGGCGGGAGGAAAGAGGCAACAAGTGAGGGAGCGGGAGCTGCTGCTGCTCTACATATGCCACAAGCCATTCTCTTATCTTCACCGCTTCGAATAAACTGGGGTTTTGGTTTCTCTATTTCTTCAGTATCTAAGGGTTTATCTGCACATTCCTGAATATTGTATTAGTAGTAACATTTTTCGTCGCAGGGCAAAATAGTCATTTTATACAATTATGAAGATATGCTCCCACCTCCCACCGTCCGCCATTAGGAGTCCCATTTGTTATCAGCACAGGTTTTAGAGCATCCACAGTGGATGCCCCAGTGATTGCCACATCAGCACGCCTTATTTTTATGCAATGGTGGAGCCCTATTAAATGCCCTATCTATTATCCATTTTTCATTTCAATTTTATTTTGTATTTTATTTTATTTTTAATTACTACAATACCAAAATATATTATACTCCCTCCGTCTCCGATTAAGAGTCACATTTTTCCATTTCGGTTCGTCCCCAATTAAGAGTCACACTTTATTTTTACCATAAATGGTAGTAGGTCCCACATTCCACTAACTCACTCCACTCACATTTTATTATAAAATCAATATAAAAAAGTGGGTCCCACATTCCACTAACTTTTTCAACCAACTTTTCTTTACATTTCTTAAAACCCGTGCCTGGTCAAACTGTGACTGCTAATGGGGGACGAAGGGAGTATTAAACACCACAAATGCAAAAAAAAAATAAAATACATTACTTAATTAAAAAAAACTACATTACTTAATTAAAAAAAAAACTACATCATACTTAGCTAAAAAAAACTACTATTAGTATGCCTTGAATTCGTATAGTTTGCCGCTAGCCGAACGGGGGTCGACGCTGCATAGCATGTTTCTGTTTTAGGACTTAATTTTGTATTGGGTTGAATTAGGGTTTCAAGAATTTTTTTTTAAAAAAAAAAGCAAAAAATGCATGGATCGGGCTCGGGCGCGAGGCCGCAGTGGATGCCCGATCGGGCTCGAGATCGTGGCGACCGATCTCTCGGTCGTTGTCGGGCGCGCCCGACGCCTGCAGTGGGTGCCTGGACGACGCCCGAGCCCGATCTCGACTGATCGGGCGTGAAATCGGGCACCCATTGTGGATGCTCGAAAGAAATGTTAAGAAAAGTGGATGGAAAATAGTTAGTGGAATACAGGTCCCACTTGTATATATTAGTTTTAAATTAAATGGGAATGAAATGAATTAGTGGAAGGTGAGACTCTATTACCATTTATGGTAAAAGTGAACCGGAACTTCTATTCGCGGACGGACTAAAATAGAAAAACAGGACTCCTATTCGCGGACGGAGGGAGTAGTTTGAGGATTTGAATAGAAAAACACAACTCAAATTTAAATGAATTACAAAAATGCGACGCGACAAGTATATTACTATAAGATTACTTATACACAAATGTTTAAACCGACGAAACACAAAATCGGAAGATTCAACATCTGTACATACATACAAATGGTTTACATTGATAATTAGAGTGGTTAGCATAGAATTTCATAAATTCCTTTGATTGGGCTCCAGCCATGGGAACCCAAGGAAATCAAACACTTGTTTTTCAGTTGCAAACTTCAAACTTGCGCTGCCTTTGCTTCCCTGAATTCAAAACATTATTAGTATATTAGTAGTATTTTCACAATTCACCACACTATATATATAAGGGTCGTCTAGTTTGGGTGATTAGATGTGAGCCTAGTTATCTATGCAAATCAAACATTTATTAAGTTGGATTATTTTATCAATCATGTCTTATCACTCAAACCAGATGCCATGTATAGAAAATGATGACAATATCATACCCTTTTTTCCCCTGAACTATGAGTTGCAGGGAACAATCCTGTGTCATCAAGCCTGAATCCCTTTGATTCTGCTAATATTCTCAGCCTGTTCAAACATAATCAAAACCAACAATTGTAGTAAAATAAAGAGGAGAGTTCAGCACCACCACATAAAAATATAACCAACTCTAGGCAGAACGAAAGGCCCTAAGCTTTTCGAACATGGCACTAAATAATTTGCAAATGGGCACACCTCCTGTTCAGCACATCGTTCCCTGTCCATGCTATTAATCCAAATGCATATATATCCCTTGGGTAAACCTACAGACGAGAAACAAAATTAGGATGCAGAATCTCCATGGTTATTTTATGTGATCATTTCTTAATCAGCAAAATAAGATAAAGAGTCTTGGGTAAATACTTATACATGATGACCTCAATCGTTTCTGGTAAGCATTTTATATAGTTCATTGGAATAGTATCCTGTTTTTGATGCAAAACATCAACACACCTTCAAATCTATGCGATGTCGCAACTCTCGACCAGGATAGGTGCAAAGACCAAAATATGTATCCACTCCAGAATCTGTACCCTGAGCTCACAGATGAAATCCAAATGAGAATCCTTCATATTAGGTAGTTTTCCAAACTATTAACAGATGCGGAAAATGAAACAAAATTACCTCCTCACTGTGAATACTGAAGACCAAATCCTCTCTTAAGAAGTTAATATCCTTGAGACGCTCTACATATTTTGTAAGAAAACCTATATGACTGGAGACGAAGAAGACTGAGTCTGTCTGTTCATGAAAAAGCTAAAAAGAGTATATGATAACGTATACAGAATTATCCTCCCCTTAATTTCAAATAGAAATTACTAGAGATGAATATGCTTTACTAAAATTCCTTTTCCTTCCCCATTTCCATTTCAAATGAAAGAAATAGCTCAAGGAACTACAAATAATTAGTTCAATATACGAAGCCAATACAAACAATATACTGAAGCTATATAGTAATTGTGATACATCACCTTTTCCCATCAGGGTGTGTGATCACAATATCCATATCCCCACAAGAAGCCTTCCCACGTCTGTATGATCCTCCACAAACAATGTCTGCCTGTGGAAACATAGGACCACGAGAAAAAAGATTTGAGAGGAGTTGTCACATATTAACTCCTAAACTTCTTCCAGATTTGACTGGTGTGACTAAGAAGGCAAAACTAAACTTGATAATTGCATCAAAAAATTGACCTGTGGGAATGATATCAGAAAACAATATGAAACCGCAGCAAGCATATCTGCATCTAATGTCTCATTAAAAAAAATTAACCAACTTGGTGATGGTGGCCTAAATTTCACTGGTACACGTTGAGTGTATCCCTAGTTGGCGTTCAAAAACTACTCAAGAGGAAAATTGAGACTGCGCTTTTTCTTATAAATCCCATTTAGCACATAACTGTGAGCTTTCAAAGTTAAATCAGCAGCTGAGATTCTCTCACCCCGGGCAATATCTCTTCTGCAATTTTCTTTAAAAGACTCTCCATCTCCTGAACCTAAATGGTGAATAATAAGGATAATATCACGTTCTTTGAATGGAAATATTGATAAACTAATTTAAAAAGACAGAGAGCCAACCTCGTGGCGCGGAATCCTGGTCTTGATGTCATCAAAGTATTTTAAGCCTAACCTTTGGGCATTAGTTAATGATTCCTCATTTTCAAGATCATCTAGGGTTCTGTGTCCTTTATCATAAAGTTTTGATGCAGTTGTAGGTCCAATGCCCCATACTTCTCCAAATAAACTGATTGAGCGTACCTGAGAAGAAATAAGATCATACTAGTATCTGGCAGAATAAGCAATGATCATTGGTTTGGAATGTAGGAAGAAACCTATGGTCTTTGCAGTCTAGAATCCTAATCCCTAAAGGAAAACTGTGTTAATATGCACTTATTGCATCCTTTTTCTGTACTGACATGAAAACCAATTAGCAAATCTGTTTTCCTGCACATCCAACGAAGCCAAAATACAGCAGAACATTTTGGAACCTCTCTGCCATGTTTCAGGAAAAAATGTGTTACCTTCTCATCCTTCTCAAAGTGCTCCAATTTGGATAGCCTTCCAGTATTCACTATTTCCTGAATCTGTGATTATGCAGTTGAGGATCACCAAAATAAGGCTATAGCCAAGAAATAAGCTATCAATTATCTCTTAATCTCAGATAAGATGGCTCAAAATCAGACAGAAGAGAAAATGAGTAAGATATCAACATGATGACAAAAGTGCTTACATGATCCTGGAGAGACTTTCCAATACCAGGTAAATGTTTGACCTGGTCTGCACTTTCAATTTTGAAAGGCAATTTTTCAATAACTGGAATAGCCTTGTAATAACTAAATGACCTACGATCTTCACCTAGAGCTGTCATAGTGTCATGAAGCATAGGTAATAAAGTCAGCTTTAAAATATACTAGAAAAATCATTCACTGGTGACAAACACTGTCTGACGAATAATCTTAACCTCTGTAAATGTCGATAAGCTTTCCAAATATCTCGGTTATATTCCTGTTCATATCAGGAGGGCTATACAATGACGATGCATCGCATGAGGAAACCTGATTACGAATGAAACAATGGTTACATAAAAAAGAAACAGTATCTTCTGTGTTTTTCTCATTATAACAGAATTATTGTCTCTTCCAAATGTTCATGTAAAAGAAAGCAACACAATGGCAAGCAAATCCCACGCACAGACACAGGACAGAATGTCAAGAACTTACGTCTCTATTTACACTATCCAAACTCAGACTGGTGACTTGTGGGCTTATAGGGCCAGACGATTGAGACAGACTGCTAGCATTATCACATTTTGAATAATAATATATAGCAGATTCCACTGAAAGCCTAGGCCTTTCTTCAGATTCAACTGTTTTAGAATTGGAACAGGTCTTGATCTTCTTTGATGGCAATTGGTCTTCATTACTTAAATTTGCATCGGTATGCTTCAGATTCTTGTCACTAGCCTTGCTAGCATAATCCTCGGCAGCGTCCTCCGAGAAAACATATGAATCTTCAGACACCTTTTCTCCTGATTTCAAGCAGTCCTCTATCCACTGATAGTTCAAAATTTTCTGTTCAGGGCCCATCAAATCATACCCAAGTTAATCAGACGAGTAAATGCAGAAACAAAACTATAAGATCATATCATCATCTTAAAGTATTTACATAAACAACTTAAAAGCAGCAGGAAATACTAAAGTGTTACAAATACTAAACAGTCATTTCTGGAAAAAATGTAACTGCATGCGACCTAAACTAAGAAAACAAGCAATTGCAAACAACAAACAACAAACAATCATAAAATTATGGCCACACAAACAACAAACACTGACAAATTCTTTGCAATTGCAATTTACAGCAAGCAATCACCATCGAAACAAAACAATTAACCCATCAATTGCACAGCAAGCATCGGATACAGAAGAGTTTAAGCGATAATCACACACTTACTCCTTTGAATCGCTTCAGATTCTGGGCACCAACTTTTTTGAGAAGCGAATCCGAGTTCGCGGCAAAAATGTGTGTAACCCTTTTGGAGAAAATGTCCTCAATCTTAGCCCCCAACTGCTCCAGCTTTTGCTTCCAAATCTAAAAAACTAGCGACGTCTTCAAAAGTAAAAATTTGGGCAACTAAAAGAAAGTGGAGAAAACCTGAAGGCGACGCGCTTGAACTCCGGTTTCAATAAGGAAGACGGAGATTCCAGAAAATATCCCGTTAGGATCAGACGGCGGAGATGATTTCTTCTTAGCCTTTGGCGCCATTTTGTTTGTGGTTAGCTTTTTTCGCTCTGGAAGAAGTCGTTCACTTGAAGATTGAAGCTTGCTGTAAACGGAAACAGAGAAGGGTATAACGGTCAAATCCTCAAAAGAACAAGCTTGGGGCCCAATTTCAGCCCAGCAATTTCAAGTTTTCAACCCTTGTAAAAAGAAAAGGGAAAAATATAACACTGTAAAACCCAAGCAAAACCCATCAATCGTCATCCGGAGAGAAAATGCTTCTGCAGCGTTCAATTTCAGCGCTAAATACTTGCAGAATTTCATTACACTCGCCGAGGATTTTCTCATTTCCGGCGAGCAACCTCTCTTTACTATCACTCCCACCGCCCTATTTTTCCAGTCTCAGCAGTTATCGCCAGCTCAAGTCCCATAAACTCCGGGGCTTCGCCACAAACGCCGACGACGAAAACGGCAGCGCCGCCGACACGTTTTTGGCAGAGGAAGGCGTTTCCTGGACTTCTCTCGGCGTCTCCGATTCCATCTCACGCGCTCTCGCTAATGTTGGGCTCCCTAGACCGTCTTTAGTCCAGGTTAGTACCTCTCTAGTTTTTGGGTTTTGGTTAATCATTTCCTTCAATTTGTTTCTTCTTTACATTTTTCCTTTCTGGGATGTTTAAAGTTTTGGTTTTTTTCGTTGGTGGAGTTGGAATTGCTCACTGATTTAGACATAGGATTGAATGTAACTCTTATTAGTTAGAAATCTTAATCAATTTACACAACACATATTGGCTTTCTTTCTAGAGATCATAATTAATATTCACAACACATACAATAATGATGAAACCTTGAAACAAAATCGCCTTAGTTTTCTGCAAATATAATGCTTTTTTGTGTATATTCTATACTTGCTACGCGGGGATACTGTTAAATCGTGGGGGAGTTAACATATTAGTTGGGATTCAGGCGGCCTGTGTTCCAGCCATTCTCTCTGGAGATGATGTGGTGGTTGCAGCAGAGACAGGGAGTGGTAAAACTCATGGCTACTTAGTTCCTATAATTCATAAAGTATACAGCAACTTGGATGCATTGCACGATCCGAAACTGAAAAGGCATCAACATGTTTCTCTTGTTCTATGCCCTAATGTAATGCTTTGTGAGCAAGTGGTTCGCATGGCGAATTCCCTCCTTGATGGTGCAGGAGAGCCACTTCTAAAAGCGGCAGCTGTTTGTGGCCGTCAGGTACATGGTGGTTGTGGCAAACAGTTTCTCTTATGTAGCATTTGGCCTCCAGATGCTTATTGATGATCTACTGGCTGCAGGGGTTGATAGTTAAAGATCCTGATATAATAGTGTCGACGCCAGTAGCACTTCTAAACTATCTTTATGCCATCGACCCAGAAAGGCGTAAACGTACTGATTTTATACGAGGCGTAAAATATGTGGTAATTTTCAGTTGTTGATTGTGGACTTAACATTGCTATAGTATCCAAGTTCGCTAAATTAGTTATCTATGCCGATATGCATTTAGGTATTTGATGAAGCAGACTTGCTGCTCTGTGGGAGTTTCCAGAACCAAGTGATTCGTCTCATAAATATGCTTCGTTTTGATGAGAAGCAGTTATCTAGGTTCAAAGATGCAGATGCCGGGGCTCAGGATCCTTTGTCTGTTTCCGCGGATGCTTCTGATACAGAAGAAGAAGAAGATTTTCCGGAAGATTTTGACTTGGAGGAAGCTGAAGATGGTGATGAGAAAACTATTGACGAGCCTAACACCGAGCCCAGGAAAAGAACCTGGAAAGACTGGATGAGAGTGAGGAAAATATATGAACGGAGTAAGCAATACATTTTTGTAGCAGCCACCCTTCCTCTGAATGGAAAGAGGACTGCTGGAGGAACGTTGAAGCGGATGTTTCCAGAGGCAAACTGGGTTAATGGGAGTTATCTCCATCACCATAATCCAAGGTTTTTTTCTCTTAACTAATTGTCACTCAGTTGATTCAGTGTCTTATTTTATTTTTATCTAATCCACTTTAAAATACTAGCACTACCGATTCTACAATTCAAATACTGTTCCAATGGATTAAGAAATGCATTGTTTGCCCTGTGATTAAGAACCTATATCATGCCTCCTTTCATTGCTTTATTTTATTCTGAGATATGAATTCAATGTAGCCTTAAATTTGCCTGCTAGTTCACCTGTTCATTACAATCTTTCTCCTGTAGGTTGGAGCAAAAGTGGATTGAAGTGAACGTAGATACACAGGTAGATGTGCTGATAAATGCTGTAAAAAATGGATATAAAACCAATACGGATTCTTCCTCTGGAGTAGTTTGGACCATGGTGTTTGCCAACACTGTTGAAGCTGCTGAAGCTGTTGCTAACATTTTGGTGGGAGCTGGTATTAGGTGTGTACGGTATCATAGAGACATCTCTCTGGAGGAGAGGACAGAGAATCTGGTTGATTTCCAGCAGAATGGTGGTGTTTTTGTATGCACTGATGCTGCTGCTCGTGGACTTGACGTACCAAATGTGTCACATGTTATTCAGGTGTCTCTTTCAACTTGTTCACTTTATATGTTTTAAAGCCAATGTTTGATATTTGTTTCAAACTGGTGGTAATTTCTGTTACACACTAATTAATGTGATTCTGTTAATTCCATCTAGCCATGTAAGATATTCAATGCGATTTAATTTCTGTAATCAATGTGATTCTTTACTTTAGCCTGATCTTGCCATATTTATTTCGTTGTAGGCAGAGTTTGCTAGTTCTGCTGTAGACTTTTTGCACAGAGTTGGAAGAACAGCCAGAGCTGGTCAGCCTGGCCTTGTCACAAGTCTTTATACAGAATCAAATCGGGAGCTCGTTGCTTCAGTTCGTCAGGCTGAGGAACTTAGTATGCCTGTGGTAATTTTTACAACTTACTGCTATTGATGTGATAAGAAACTGTGATATGGTCCATCCACAACCCTTGCTTGATCTAAACATCAAATGGATTTCAAATAATGAAAATAGTTTGGTACTGTAATATTCCCATCTTAGACTGCAGTAACCAGCTTTCGTATGGTTGCAGGAGAAGGCATTTAGTAGAAAGAGAAGCTTCCGGAAAAAGCTCAAGAAGAGAGGTAACTTACCATATTCATCTTGTGATCACATTGACAACAAAGTGAAGGAGCAATATCTTTTTTTTTAAGTATATTTTTCAACACTAAAGCAAATTCCTCTTCACATCAGGTTTAGCTCAGCGAGATGGTGCATCATCAGTGTCGCGGCCAATCCCAGCGTAGGCTACTTGGTGTCTAGAGCAGCTGTATAAAGCCCTTGATGTCTTGAAAAGATTGTAAAGCCATCCCTCCCCAGGGTTATCGAGAGCCCTAAGTCAAAAAATGGGCACCATCTCACCATATGTAGGCTGTGCTTGCAGTTACTCCCTCTAATTCAGTGTGTTTTAGTTCCCTCTTTCATTCTTGTGAGAGAAGGAAAGGCCATCGCGGTGGATCATACCAAGCAAGTTCATATTCTTTTTTCTCACTGTTGTGTATGAATTATGATAGCATTACAATATGGGCTTGTTGGAAAAGTGACAACAAATTAATAAGTAACTTTTGATTCCATTTAAATAGTATCTTAAGAGAGTGTATTATTTATTGAAATAAATGAAGCACCCAAAGTTTGGTCATTTAGTAGTGCTTTCACTGTCTGTCTGTCTGTCTCTAGTTTTGTACAGCAATCTTCAATTTCATGACAAATTCATTAATGGCAGTGTCTGAGGTACCCCCTTCATCAGTTGCTTCAATAGCCAGCTCCCTCCATTTCCTTGCATTGCTCCTCATCTTCACTCTACTCTCTCCTTCCATCACCTCTTTGAAACAATAAAGCAGCTCCTCTCTCCCAGCAACCCCAAACTCATCCTCCTTAGCCCTAACCCCCACCCCCCATATCTCCTCTATGAACTTGGCATCCGTCACCTGGTCCGACCACTGGGGCAGCGCCACCATCGGCACCCCCAGCGCCAGCCCCTCCAGAGTCGAGTTCCACCCACAGTGCGTCACAAAGCAGCCAATCGCCGGATGTGCCAGCATCTCCAGCTGATTGCACCACGACACGATCAGCCCCTTCCCCTTTACGGACTCTGCGAATCCAGCCGGGAGCTTTTCGCGCTCGGTCTCCCTGACCACCCAGAGGAAGTAGGAGGCGCTCGACTTCACCGCCCACGCCATCTCCTCCATCTGTTTGGACGTCAGCGAAACCATGCTCCCGAATGAGACGTAGATCACCGATTCGCGTGGCTTGGTGTTGAGCCAGGCCGCGCATTGCTCGCTTAGCGGCTTCCATAGGCTCGCGCCGTACCCCTTGTCCCCTTCGATTCGCCCATCCAGATACGCCGACGGCACCATCGGCCCCACCAGCTTCGCCGGCCAATTCTTCTCCGCGCTTTTCACCTCCTTTTTTTGTCAACACACAAACCATACCAATTAGTTATGGTTAATTCAATCTACACACACCGATTTGCACTAAATCTAATTAGAATGCAAGTACCTGTCGTTCTAGTTGGTGGAAAGTGTTGGCGAAGACGAAATCGGCATTTTGGAGATTGGAAAACTGGCTCAATTTCATAGCTAAGTAAGCAGGGTAGCTACTAGGGTTCCTGATGAAGGTGGGGACGTCGCAGGCGTTCAAAGGCGGCAGTCCGGGCAAAATCAGAGGCGCATCATGATGGACATTCACCGGCAGCGTAATCGTGCCGCCGCAGATGTGGCTGAAGATGGCGCAGACGGCGGCGGAGTTGGTGAAGAAGGCCGCGGCCATGGCGCCGTGGCGGTGGGCGACGTCGAGCGCCCAGGGGAAGAAGGCGTCGTAGATGACGCAAGTAACGGGGGAACCGGCGGATTTGTAGGAGTGGAGGAGTTTGGCTAGGGATTTGGAGCCGTGGTCTCGGATTGAGGTGAGGTAGTCGCCTTGCTTGCCCGCTTTGGCGAAGTCGGTGCCGTCGAAGCCGTCGGAGATCGGGGCGACGGCGACGGCGGCGGAGGCGTGGATGGACTGCATGGTGTTGGCGGTGGTGGCGAGGGTGGCACGGACGCCCTTGGCGGCGAGGCGCTTGGCGAATTGGAGGAGGGGGTTGATGTGGCCTTGGCTGGGATACGGGATGACTATGACGTGAGCTAATTGGTGGTTAGATGTCTCCATTTTGGGGGGTTTGTATTTGGCTTGGGCCTTGGTGAGAGGGATGATCGGCTTTCATCTTTATTTATAGGCGCCAATGCCATCACACCGACTAAACCATTTTCATTTATTGCATACTGCCGACCTCTTCTATACCTTCTATTTTTGAGTTCACTTTTGATGCCGAAACGTGTCATAGTGCTGCATGGAATATTACCTGTAATTGTATAAACTGCAATGAGGAGTATGTCATTTCAATGAAATTATAACTGTTGACAAATCGACTCAATAAGTAATTCAGTCTGAGAAAGGAAATACTCCCCCTGCCCACTTCAGGATTCTCGCATTTCATTAACCTTATTTTATTATAAAATTAATTCATGTTCATAAAAATTTAACTTACATTTCAATTGAAACTTTTAAATTGGGATTGAGGAAAACTAAATGAAATGCTATTTAATAACTCATTCTATGTTATACATGTAAATAATTGTTAAATCATTTTTAAGTAATTACTCTTACTATAATTTAGTAACTAACTTAAAATTTGATTGAATTTTAATTAATGCGATGTATCCATGACATTCTCATTTCGTTTATCAGGTTTCCTTTGCTCAAAAATATTATTCAGAAAAGTTTTTAAAATTTTAAAATTATTGTAAGTTACACCATTAAATCAGTTGTCAAAGAGAAGTCACTCAGTTCAATCATATTTTATAAGCTAAATATTTGTATTACTTTTTACGGACTTAGCGATGCAACAATCATACTCCTTTTGTCCCACATTAGAGCATCTCCGAGGCGCGACAGACATGTAGGATGAGTACCTCTACATCGGTGAGTCGACGGCCCTGGAATGTCTGAAGGATTTCTGTGGGGGCGTGATAAACGTTTTCGGTGAGCAGTACCTTCGAAGCCCTACTCCCGAAGATTGTCAGAATTTGATGCAGATGCACGGGGAGAAGCATGGGTTCCCTGCGGGATGTTAGGCAACATAGATTGTATGCACATGGGGAGTGGAAGAACTGTCCGATTGCCTGGAAAGCTGATTACCGGCTACAAGTCAAAGAATCCCACGATAATCCTCGAGGCCGTAGCCGGCTGTGGATCTGGCATGCGTATTTTAGGAGTAGCCGGGTCGAACAACGACCTTAACGTCCCGAACTCGTCTCCCCTCTTCAACGAGAAGTGCCAGGGCGTCGGTCCAGCCGTCTCATTTGTGGCCAACGGCAACCGGCATGATATGGGCTACTACTTGGCGGATGGGATATACCCTCGATGGCCGGTCTTTGTGAAGACGATCGGGCAAACAAGTGATGAAAGGAAGGCCTACTTTGCGTGAACGACGGGAGTTGGCGCGTTAAGGACGTGGAGCGCGCATTTGGTGTGCTCCGGTCTCGATGGGCGGCAATTAAGGGTCCAACGCGTTTGTGGGATGTCGGATGCGTTTCCCAGATAATGTACGCTTGCATTATCCTGCACAACATGATCGTTGAAGACGAAGGCATACAACTGACTAGTTGGGCCAATGACGATGAAGCCTTGTCCAAGCCACGGAACGGCCACCCCTAGTATACGACGTGGGGTACCTCTCGATGAAGCCGGCCGCCTCAAGGAATTTGCCAACATGCGCCAAGTGGATGCTCATATTCAACTCCAAAAGGATATAATTGAAGAATTGTGGGCACGGAGGATTGCACGGCGATAGTTTTTTTTCTTTATTATGTACCTTTTTAAATGTAATTTTTTTAATCTATGTACCTTTTTTAAATGCAATTAATGAATTTTCCCGTATATGTCTCGTAAATTTAATTCCGTAAATGTAGTATTTTTTGAATTATTTTTATTAATACTGGCACTATCATAGGCCTAAATCGATGTACGGAGTGGATTTTTAGTGTTTCTTTCACGACGTGGCGAGGGAGAAACTCATTTGGCCGATTCTCACGGGAAGTACCATTGGAGATGCTCTTAGGAGTCACTTTGACTTTCCTGCATCCGTTTTATAAAAATTATGAAGTACTATTAAATAGTTAAAGTGGAGAAATAGTAAAATAAGAGGTAATAATATTAAAAGGATATTGCAGAAAAATTAAAGTGAGTTCTAATGTGAGGCGGAGGGAGTAATAGTTTTAATTTAATTAATATTAAGTTTCGACTGCAAAAAGTTGGTGAGTTCAGGTTTTATATAAAAACTTTTTATTTTTTAAAAACTATGTATGATATGTGGTTATAAAATACCATGACATATGCTTAGTTCAATATATTCAATATATATGAGATGACCAGTGATAAAATGCAAACTTATATATTGTACAAACTCAAACTCTCCGACACAATTTCAATACAATATAATATATTCTAGTCAAAAGTTGTTTTATGGTTTATCAAAAGTTGTTTTATGGTTTATGGCATCAGAGGAGAAAACTTTTACTACTAGACACTAGTATTGAATCTGGTGATCATTTTATCCTCTCCATTTTTCGATGCTAAACTTATGCTATTACCTAAAAACCACACAAAGCATTTTGCTTTAGAAAAAAATCTTGGAAAGTGATAAAGAAGGGAATAATTAAGTACAACACACAAAGCTCATGCTGTTTTTGGACCCATGACCAAATAGACACGCCACGAGTTTAGGTCGGAATATCCGCTAATAGCATAGTGACGTCATTCCTCAACGTCAGCGCGGTTACGTCAGCAATGACGCACATGAAATTGTCTTAACATAGTAGTAGTAGTAGTAGTTATTTGTAATCCAACCGCTGGCAAATGGAAAGTGTGACAAATAATTATTTGAACTCCTAAACGAAACTACTACTTACTAGTATATTATATTTGAACTCCTAAACGAAACTACTACTACTAAGATAATGACCGACTGATAGTAGTTAGGATGTCCAAGTGCAATTAATCTTAAGTTCAAGTAGTATTTTTTGTTATTAAAGAGAAAAGACTCGAACCGCTCTATAATCGGTGAACAAAGGAACACAGTTAAGAACAAAAATTAGTCCGACAAGGACAGGAAAACATAATACCTTAAACTAAAACAAACAAGCTAAAACAAGAGGCAACCGAGAGAAGACTAAGAAGTGCACCCTCGAAACAAAAATTTAAACATGATTGCCTAATAACTTATGAGAATACAATATTTTTTTATATAAGAGAAACAATGAAACAAAATTAAACATTAGGATGTGTATAAAAAAATAGCAATAAACAATAAGGTAGAGTTGATACGATTCATCCAATTTTTACTTGCACTACAAATAAGGGTGTGCATGAATTGGTCTATTAAGTCCAGAACCGTGCCAAAATTACATTTGAAAAATGTGAATTGTTTATCAACCAGTAAATCTATTTCTATTTTTAAAATCCAAAATCAAACTGAATGTTAAAACTATAAGTCCATTTTTTAAAAAGTAGACGTTCAGCTTTTCAATACCGTGTTCATAGTCATAGGTGTAACTTCAGTTCAGTTTCAATTTGATTTTTGACACGCATCTTGAAGCTACATAAATCAACATGAGATACGAATGTGTTACTGTTTTAAATAAATTAGTCTGCATCTCTAGTATAAAGAAAGTGTATTTTTAGAAAAGTAGAATGAAAATATATGAAAATGGATTTATTCAGTACATACAAGAGAAAAATAATGTAGGAGTACAAGAATACGAATAATGAGCTGAAAGCAGAGATGTAATCTCGAGGGCTTTATCAACTAGAGCAAAAATCAACAGCTAACAGCTAGCATCCTTTAATTTCATATACGTATATAAAAAAGGGAAATGATTTCCGTAGAGAATTTCTACGTACGTAATGCCCTTAACTTTTTAATCAGACCGAACCGATTTTATATTAACCGGTTTTACTATTATTCATATTGTTTACTTACTATATTACCCTTATTATATTTTACATTCTAATAAAACATTAATCTTAACATTTAAGTATCTCATCAAATTAATTCACCATATCTAATCCTCATACTCCATCGATTAACTCTAGCTCATCAAGTTAAATCTCCATATCTAATACTTACTCCTATTCCATCAATTAAATCTATCTCATCGAATTATATCTCCATATCAAATACTCCAATTCTTACTCCTCTATCGATTAAAATAATCAATGTGTTTTCAATTAAAACTCATTATTTCTTTCAAAATAATGTTTCTATTGTTCTTTAATATTCGAACTCTCTTAATGTTTATCATAATTGATAACTTCCAATTTACTAATAGTTCTTTTTTTATTCTTATATAATTTAGTCAGGCAAATTTTTTTTTTTTTTTATTGAATTACAAAAAAAAATTGTTTGGTACAATTCTAGTGTGTGACAAGAAATATGCTTCCGCTTCTGCAGTCTTACTCCGTCATATACATTAAACATATATACCTAGCTATTTGCTATTTTATCAATATCTACATAACAAATTCTATAATCAATGAAAAGTACATATTAAGATATAAATTGTGCATTAAAATAAAAAAAAAACTGAATCAAACTATCCTTGTGGTTCAGTTATTCATCGTACATGAGTATAGCATATATAAATAGAGTTTTGATATAAGCGACTTCAGAAATATCGTCCATGTTACCTTTTTTCATATTGCATACAATTTTTTAAAATATGATTGAATAATATATTTTTTTATTGCATTTATTTTAAAAAAATATATCTTCAAAATTTTAAAATATTAAATAAAGATCTATTTGGTAGCAAATGAACAATATCAGGTCTCTCATCAAATTATTCTTTTTAAATCTAAATTTAAATAATTTAATAGTAACAAATAATTAGCGTTATGAAGTACTAAAAAATTGTTATCCAATACTATTGAAGTGTCAATAATCAGATTTATATGATAAAAAAAATATTACTACCGTATAAATTTTGATTTAAATAATTTAATAGTAACAAATAATTAGCGTTATGATGTAATATTAAAAATTTGCTATACAATACTATTGAAGTGCCAATAATCAGATTTATACTAATATATGATTTAAAAAAATAATTACTACTATAATTAAATTGTAATTTTCAATATCAATAAACTTATTAATTTCGTCATTTTTTATTCACAAGAATGTTTATAAAATAGTAGAGTTTTTAGCTCAATTCACCATAACATCCAACAAATTAAAAGTTGATACTACTAATATAGTAACTAAATAAGTGTATTGTTTTGATTTTAAGAATAGTCCGGCCGGCGGCGAGTGGCTCTGTTCCCACGGTGTGGGATGCGGATAGGGCAGAATGGGCCGGGATTTAACATCCTTGGAATCGAGATGATGGGGATGATGGCTGGTGCGCGCCGGGGTATGCGGTGGGATCACCGGTATGCGTGGGGATGTGAGCGACGAAGCGTGAGCGATCGCGCCGGATAGAGAGGGTATGCCGGATGCAGCGACGAGATGATCTTGCGGCGAGGTGATGGGATGATGTGGCGGGCGGGCGGGGGTCGGCATGGTATATCCCGGGATACGGGGATTACGAGGCGGGGATTCTGGGGAGGACCCGGTATATCGGCCATCTCTTGATTTTTGACGGCTTCGTCTCGCACTTCGACCCCAAGCGGAAGCCGCAGTTCACGCGATGACCTTACGTCGTTGCATGACATGGCAGGGGATCGATCTCGATGATCCGGATACTGTCCGGCGAGGCGGGCCGCGCCGAAGAAGAAGGCCAAGGGGAAGGGCAAGGTGGCAGTCGGCGAGTCATCGCAGCCCGCTGTTGACCACACCCCGGCCGGAGGAAGTGGACGGAGGGCCCGAAAATCACGTCGGGGTGGCCGGGGGTGGGTGGAGGTGTCACGGCGGCCAGTTGCGAACAGCGGTGGTCGTCGGCATGTGAGCGAATCGGGGCTGCCTATAGGAGGCCCACGCCCCGCGGGGGAAGGACTGACACGAGGAGGTCGGAAGGGAATTGGGGACGCACCAGGGCCGCGGTGGGCCGTTTTGCGAACTTGTACGCCAACGCCCTCCGTCAGCTCAAGAGTGGGCAGACCGAGGAGGACGCCCGGAGGATAGCCGCGAGTCAGTTCCCCGTGGAGGGGCAGTATAAGGAGTTCACCTTCTGGGAGTGCTTCTTGTTCTTTATACAATACTCCCTATGTCCCATAGAAATAAGCCGAATTTCCTTTTTCGTTCGTCCCACTAAAACATGCAATAAATTAAATGTAATATATGGTGTAATATTACTAATTGAGTTTAGTGTTTATGGTTTTGAAAGATTATGTTGAACCCTAATGAATAAATAATCGCATGTTCATAACTTATTTATTTAATCTTTTAAAGATCAATAAATATTTTCTATTTATCTTTATAGAATATTAGAGTTCTTAGCTCTTTTAATTGTAACATGCAACAATTTACAAGATATATGAAATACTCATTAAGTTTACAATTTTGATTTTAAGAATTTCATAATTTCAATACTATTCTTTACTTTCCAAAATTTTGTAGTTTCTTTTAATTCTTATTTTTGGATGTTAATTTTTGGAGTATGTTCTTAACTCATCTATTTAATACGTATTTTATAGATATATAATTAATATTTTTTAGAAAATATTATACTCCTTGTTAGCTTAATTCTTTACTTTATTAAATTTTAATTTCTATAAATTCATAATTTCAGGAACGTTACAATTGAACATCGATAAAAAAAAAAGAAAAAACATATTCTTACTGATCTGTTTAATATTTTATAGCTATATGGCTAATGTTTTTTTGCTTTATAAAATATTAGTGTTTTTGGCTCAATTCACTATATCATGCAACAAATTAAAATCTTATACTTATACTCATACTTCGTATGATACTATATTAATACAGATTGAGTTTGCGGTTTTCATTTTAATTATTTAGATTCCAAAATTATGATTTATTTAATTTCTTAAATTTTAGAATGTTAGAATCAAGTTTTATAAAAAGAAAAAGTATTAACTATATATCTTTAAAATATAAATGAGTTAAAAATATGTGATTATTATTCATCGAGCTTGATTCTAACATTCTAAAATTTAAGAAATTAAATAAATCATAATTTTGGAATCTAAATAATTAAAATGAAAACCGCAAACTCAATCTGTATTAATATAGTATCATACGAAGTATGAGTATAAGTATAAGATTTTAATTTGTTGCATGATATAGTGAATTGAGCCAAAAACACTAATATTTTATAAAGCAAAAGTAAAACATTAGCCATATAGCTATAAAATATTAAACAGATCAGTAAGAATATGTTTTTTCTTTTTTTTTTATCGATGTTCAATTGTAACGTTCCTGAAATTATGAATTTATAGAAATTAAAATTTAATAAAGTAAAGAATTAAGCTAACAAGGAGTATAATATTTTCTAAAAAATATTAATTATATATCTATAAAATACGTATTAAATAGATGAGTTAAGAACCTACTCCAAAAATTAACATCCAAAAATAAGAATTAAAAGAAACTACAAAATTTTGGAAAATAAAGAATAGTATTGAAATTATGAAATTCTTAAAATCAAAATTGTAAACTTAATGAGTATTTCATATATCTTGTAAATTGTTGCATGTTACAATTAAAAGAGCTAAGAACTCTAATATTCTATAAAGATAAATAGAAAATATTTATTGATCTTTAAAAGATTAAATAAATAAGTTATGAACATGCGATTATTTATTCATCAGGGTTCAACATAATCTTTCAAAACCATAAACACTAAACTCAATTAGTAATATTACACCATATATCACATTTAATTTATTGCATGTTTTAGTGGGACGAACGAAAAAGGAAATTCGGCTTATTTCTATGGGACATAGGGAGTATTGTATAAAGAAAAAGAGAATATTTTTGGATATATTAAAAATATGAAATAGATAAGATAAGAACATGTAAAGTTTTATCTGTTCGACTGTAACGTCCCAAGATATTAGAATTTAAAGAAATCAAATTTTAGAAAATAAGAAATTAAAATTAT